>NC_142103.1:47607175-47955112 GCF_054644295.1 Miniopterus natalensis | reverse complement strand
GAAATTAGCTTCATTGCTTATAATACCTACATATAATATTTACTGTAATTTAAATAACAGAAAAGGAATACATGCTCACGAATGCTGCAATTCTTACCTCCTCTGCATCAGTACTGTTTAGTTCTTCTGCTTTGATTTTATTATAAGTATCCAGTATATCAGTACAGCTCTGGTCCCTAAGAAATATGATAAATCAAAATATATTTCAATAAATTTTACAAAATCAGAAGGCAGTTCCTATGGAAAATAAAACTCCTTCTTACCCAATAAATCGAAGTAAGACATCAGTTACAATTTTGGCTGCTTTTACTATAGGACTGTCTGGCTCATTGAAAGTCCTGGCATTATGTTCAATGTAGCGTACCTCCCACATTAATGCTGATATTCTCCTATGAAATAAAAAATACCTTCTGTGACACCTGAAACTAATATAAAATAATATTAAATGAAAGCTGTAATTGAAAAAATTTTTAAAAAATACCTTCAATTATTCTAGGAATATGTAACATAGAACAACTAGGCAACTAATCATGACATGTCAAAGGTGTTAAAATATATAGGGTGTCCCCAAAAAATGTATACACACACTTTGAATAATTATAAAGGCAGTGTTTATTAAAATACATTTCATTTTCAAAATTGAGCTATCATGTTTAAGTGATCATACACTTTTTGGAACACCTTGTATGTATGTAACTCATGTGTGTGATAGATGTGCACTAATAAACGTATATAGTTACAGTATTTGAAGCACAGGCAAGAATTTAGAACTACTGGACTGCATATTAAAAGTTAGAAAAGAATTGACCCAGGAAATTATGGGTAAATAGTGATTTGACCAAATATAAATAAACAAAAATAAACTGCTGAGATAAAGTTAAAATGTTTAGTTTTCAGGGGAAGAGAAAGAAAAAAGCAGGTTATAGAAAAGGACAGATTTTTATCTAGTCATTTTATGATATATATTATTGAATGAAATTGTAGGTAATGTTATAAAATACACCCAGCTGGTTAAAAGCAGTTCATGGAATAACTGTGGTTAGGACAGTGGAGTCTGGGGTGAGGGAGATACCAAAAGTGGTCCTTCATCGCTTTCCCATAATCACTTCACTCCTGACTAAAACCAATCCATGAACATGGTATATTCTTCCAGTTCATATCTTCCTCTATCCCTTTTTCTATACACATTTCAGGGCTGGTAATTAAATCTCATTAACTGCTGCTTAATTTTTCAACAGGGGATTTACACATGCTGAAAGTCTCTGTGTAGCACCTTAACCATGATGAATCCACAAAACACTTAACCTGCCTTAAATAAACTAAAGTTAACTACTTTTTATTTCACATGTGACTTGCATTACTCATAATTTTTTCCCTGTACTTCATTCCCTTCACACCCCTTCTCACCCTGGAAGACTAAGAATCTACTGAATAAAGGAAAATTAGTGGTCTAAATTTTTAGAAGAAATTTTGGAGTGGTTCTTTTGAATGATTATTTATACTATGAAAACAAAGATCTCAGTGTATCATTATACAAAAAGAATGATAAAACTAAACAGACCTGTAAAAGCGATTTTCAAGTCTCCGCCTGATGGTGTTGAGGTCAGTTGGATATGCAACTACAGTACAATACAAGGGATAGGCACTGAGATCCACTGGAACAGCAAAAGGGCTAGCAAAATCTACAATATTACCAAAATCAAGAAAGGTGGTTACAAAGAACATTAACATTTCATGTTAATAAACAAAACATATAAAAAAGAAGGGGGGCGAATATACTACATATAAAATGTTGACGATTCAATTATGTTAATATTAGACCAATACTGTTATGATATCATTATTTTTACGGGGGGCATATTATCTAAGACTCATGTATGATACAGTGGTTCAAATCAGGTAAAATGAGACAAAATTAAAGGAGTACTGTGTTTAATTTCAAATTTATGTCTTTTCTGGATAAATGCCAAATGTCTCAAGCGATATGTCTTAGAAAACATAACTAGTTATGCAAGTAATATAGATTACTCACACACTGTCTTTATCAAATAACCCAGTCAGGCTCATGAAACAGTCAGAGAGTCGAAATGACTCAAGCAAATAAGACACCTTTTACCTGACTTCACTATTATAAGCCACCACAGAACTGAAAAAGTTTGTCATTACTTTGGCCAAGCATATAAAAATGCTATTAAAACTAGAATCACTGTGCTTCTTGAGTTAGAAGTGTACAGTGAAAAAAATGCATTTCCTTTGGCAGAACTTAAAATTCTGCTGCTTTTCCTTGTTCCCTCCCAACCTAATATTCTTTCACATTCACCATACCAAGGGAAAGAAGGTGGTTGATGCCCTGAATAACCCGTTCACATTCCTCATCTCTGGAATGAGCCCCCCACTCTCCTTCCTGGGGTTTGTATAGCAAAGCAGTCAGTTCCTCCTGGGACACAGGAACACCAGCACCAACTTCATCTGGAAAGGCAGCTATGCATAAGAGGGAAACCCAGAAATGATTAGTTTCCAATACCATGCTATTGTCATTTTTCTTTTATAAGAATTATAATTCATTTGTAAAAGTATATTTACTTCCTTCTGGAATTGGTTCCATATCCCAGGGGCTCATCTTTTCTCTCTCATTATTGTCCCAGCTATTAAAAAATAACAAGATACAAATAAAATTCACATGATACTTTATATACTAGCATAATTTGCATGAATTATTGGGGACGAAATTTGGAAAAGGGCAATACAGTTTTCCTTAAAGTACAACTTTGCTTACATACAGATAATAATAAACCTCTAATAAAGAAAACATGGTCTACCAATATGAAACTTAGAGAGTAGGAGGCTTATTCTTAGCTTTACTTGGCTTTTTTATTCCAATCAAGGACTTATTCAATGTTAAGCCAGGATACAGAATAAAATGGTATGTTTAGAAAATCCCTTTCAGGTTAAAAACGTGATTCAATAGACCACTTATTTCTGTAAGACAATCTACTTTATCCTAACAGGTTAAGTATCATAACATCTCCAAAATTTTATTATTCCTTTTTGATCTGCAATGTGGAGACAAAAGTCAATATTCACAAAGTAAACACTTGTCCTATCATATCTGACAAGAAAACTTTATTAATTTGGAGTATTATAACTAGGACTCTATCATGAAGAACTAAAGTAAATGTTGAAGACAAATATGACATCCAAATATAATACAGTCATTTCTGCCTAGAATTCACACCATTAAATAAAAGCCTAGGTACTAATATTCATTGCTATATTCCAGCTGTAACAATTACTTTAAAAACTGAATTAATTTCAGTATTCTTCATGAAGTAATAGTAATTCTTGTCTAAAATAAAATTACTTACAAGAAAATATGAACATAAGGGAGGTAGGAGTGAGCCTTCAGTTCATGCTTTGTTTTAGCAGAAACATTTACCTACTTTATCATCAAATTCCTTCCCTATAGGTATCATGATTACTTCCTTACAGTTATAGATCTTGTAAAACTAGATAAGTCAGATAAATTATATTATTCCTGGTAGGGTTTATAGAAAGTTCATATAGCACTTCTGTATTATATCAGGCATAAAAGAGCATAACTGTACTTACTGAACACTGTAACACTGGAAAGAACTATCAGGATACTCTGGTTGAAAAGGCTGCTGACTCTCCACAGTCCCAAACCACCAGGCGTCATCTATTATACTGCGGAATCTATCACCTGTAATGTTTTTAGAAATTCTTACAACGGTGCTCTCGAGAATAATAGCTCTGTTCCCACTATAAATTGTTATTTTCAAAGGTTGTTTTTAATCCTCACTCAAGGATTTTTTTAAAATTGATTTTGGGGGGTAGAGATGGAGAGAGACAGAAATAGAGAAAGATGTGTGTATATGTACACATATATATATGTATGGAGAGAGAGAGAGAGAGAGAGAGAGAGAGAGAGATATGAAAGAGAAACATCAATTGGTTGCCTCTCGTAAGTGCCCTGACCAGGGACTGAACCCACAACCTGGGTATGTGCCCTGACCAGGAATTGAACCTGCCACCTTCGGTGTACAGGATGATGCTCCAACCAACTGAGCCACACTGGCCAGGGCTAAATTGCTACTTTTTGTTGAATATAGAAGTAGTATTATAACTAGTGTTGTTAAAGGTTTCAATCTGAGTTTGCAAGATAAGTGAATTTTACATTTTACCTTCTTCAAGGATTTTGATTTCCAGGTACTAGTTATTTTTTTGAAGAAAAAAAAAAACACACACACAAATATATGTCCATGTTTTTTTAAATAAATGCTACCACATATAATTAAACTTTTATCAATTACCTGAAATCATCATTAGGCATACTAATTCTTGCTCTCTACCTATGTTACACCTTTTGTTTCTTATCTTTTTTGATTTTTGCCTTTAAAATCACTTCATACTAGTCTTCTGTTCTAAATGACTAAGAATTACAAAACCAAATCATTGTAGACAATAGTTTCTTCCAAATAAGAAAACATTACTTAAAAGTAATTAACAGCAAACATATGCAGTGTTTACTCTGTATCAGGTACCATTTTAAGTACTTTCTAGATATTAACTAATTTATTGCTCACATCAGTCTTTTATAGGTGTGGCATCATGTGATTCCCATTTAAAGGTAATGGAAGTGAGGCACTGAGAAATTAAAAACTTGCCCAAGATCAAATAGCTAATGAGGAGGAAAGAAAGGAGTGGGAGAAAGGAAGAGAGGGAGAAAAGAGAAAGGGGAAAGGTCGAGAGAGAGAGAGAGAAAGAGAGAGAGAGAGAGAGAGAGAGAGAGAGAGAGGGCGATCGAGCTGTGGTGGGGAGAAAAGAGAAAGAAAGAAAACCACAATCAGTAATGGTTTGTTTAAGAGCCCAAATATTAAATACTATATTTTAGGACAAGTGACATTAGATAATTCTCTTTTAAATTCAGATATGTATTCTACAGATTAGAAATTTGCAGAAGGTTTAGAGATTATATGACACACACAATGTGCATAAAATCACCGAACATAACTGAGAAAATATTTTCAGTTTAATTTTTCTAATTTGGCTACATGTAAACTAGTTTCTGTTAAATCAGATTAAAAAGTTATGTACTCTACCTCAAACTTAATAGTTACTAAGTGAGAATTCTGTACTTACCGATCTGCCAGTTTCTTTCTTTGGCTTCATTATAAAACTGATGTAGCACAAGGAAATCAATGACATCTGGCATATCATGATACCTGTACAGAAAATAAAGCACCTGTGAACCAATATACAAATATAATAGTACATGTTACTAACTATCCATGGATATACGTTTAAAGCGTAGCCATGAAGCAAAATGTTGTAAACCTCAAGGTCCTTACAAATGCCTTTACTTAAATTAAACTTCATCTGCTTTGCTTTGTTTGGGAGAACTCTGCCTAATGCTGTATCACTTTAATGTAATAAAGAGTCAAAAAGGTTCTTAAAGTTTAATATAAGTTATTTTTACTAAGGTTTAATATAATTTATTTTTACTAAGGACTTTTTAAGAAACGTATGGCCCAAAGGGTCATGGTTGGATCCCCAGCCTGGTTGGGGCACGTGAGGGAGGCAACCAATCGATGTGTCTCTCTCACATCGATGTTTCTCTCTGTCTCTCTGTCTGTCTCTCTCTTTCTCCCCCTCCCTCCCTCCCTCCCTTCCACTCTCTCTAAAAATCAATGGAGCCTGAGCTAGTTTGGCTCAGTGGTTAGAGCATCAGCCAGAGGACTGAAGGGTCTCGGGTTCAATTCCAGTAAAGGGCACATACCTTGGTTACAGGTTTGATCCCGGGCCCCATCAGGGTGCGTGTAGGAGACAACCAATCAATGTGTCTCTCTAACATCTCTCTCCATATCTCTCTCTCTGTCTCTCTCTCTCACTCTCTCTGAAAAGCAATGGAAAAAATATCCTCTGATGTGAATAACAAAAAAGAAGTATGAATTGATGTTATTTCATTTCCTTAGACTTCAAACTTACTTTAAGAAATGTGCCACTGACTATTCCTATTTTTAACAGAAATAAAAGCATCTAGGGTGTTCTAAGCAAACTGTTAGGTACTTATAAAGGTTTTTCTTTTATTCCCCACAACAATCCTGAGGAAGATATTAACATTTCCATTTTATAAATGAAGGCATAAATTCAGAGAAGTAACTAACTCATGAACATATAAATATATATATATATATGTATGTATATATATATCACACATTGTATTAAAATATACATTTGCTATACACACACACACACACACACACACACACACACACACACACACAGTTACTCACTTAATGGAAAAAGACTCTCCAGTCATTTTTCCTGAAATGGGGTCCAGAAATGCAAGCTTCAAGCAGCATAATGTAGGTGGTCCAACCTCATATTTGATTCCTACAATCTTAACAAACTCTTGTTCCTATTTATAAGAATACCAATAAACTATTATTTTCAATATATATAATTTTCTAACATTTACATATTATTTATTATTGGTAAAATTTAAAAATTATCTGAATAACCACCAAATACTAGGATTTCCACTAAGTGTTAAAGGTAATAAGACATGACTCTTGACCCTCAAAAACAGGCTGTAGTTTAGTGCAGGGCTCTAAACCAAGGATAAGCAGCAGAATTCCATTGGGAAACTTTTTATAATTCATGCTCCTAAACCCCAGTCCTATAGAATAGAATTTAGTAGGTTTGGGGTACAACTCAGTCATATATATTAAAAAACAACTCCCTAGGGGACTATGATGCTCTGCCTAGTTAAGAATCACTCCTCTAGCAGAAATACAGTATGTATATAATGCAGGTGGACATGTACATGTATGTCTGGGGAAATGACATACATTTTTGAACACTTAAAATATTATTTTACAATATCACTCATAGATTTTTAGTCACTCTTAACAGATAACAAAACTGAGCCTCATGGGAACAGTGATTTGCTTAAAGTTCTACACTATTAAACAGTGGAGCTAGGACTGAAATTCAGGTCTTATTTCAAAGCCTAGGCTTTTGCACCACACATATGCTGACTCCTATAATTTCCTAGAACCACAGGGTTAGAATTTAAAATAAAAAATAGTGTTTTATTCATTCCTGATTCTAAAACAATCAAACAAACAAAAACTAAACTTTCACTTGATTAGAATAGAATCATCCCAGGAGATGATTATGTAAAGCTTACTTGGTAAGATACTTTACCATCTCACAATCTTAATGCAATTTTACAAGTGTTTAAATCTTTATTTCAGTACATGTAAAGATTTTGTATCCTTCCTGCTAAACATCCTCACACATCAATCCTTCATTTACTTGGAAAAACCATTGTAAAATTGCTCTTTAGTTTCGTTTTCCAAGTTAAAAAAAAAAAGAACAAAACACATGTATATAAACCTATGCATAAATGATGGTGTATGTATTCCTATGTCTGTTTGTCTGTATGTATATAAGCATAAATGAATGACATGTACTTATAGGGAGAAAACCCTTCTCTAAAAATATACATACCTATTTTACTCATTACAATGTAGCTACATAGGTACTATATCAAAAGAGATAATCCATAAAGCACCACAAAGTTCTGAGCTTCTTGGGATTTGTGATATTTACTATATCCTAAAGCCGCCAGAACCTCCAGGGTGTTTGTAGTCCACACACGTAGTCAGTTTATAGAGCCTCCAGAATGTACAAAGCTTTTGAGGAAAATATCCACACCAGGGAACTACTGCTTTGCTCCAATTATAGAATGATATACACCGGAGGACCTGAAGCTTGAAGGAAATTAAGTCAAATAATCAAGATAATAGGTGGCATACAAATTTTGGGAAACAAATTCTGACCCATAACACTCAGCCGTATAAGATTATGGTAACCATCTTATCTTGGACATACAAAAAACAGTGAGATATGCATGAAAGTGAGAAAAAGCCTACAGGCAAGTACCTTAATTCCAAAGCTACTTCAATTTCATAGCTAATGAATTTGGCAAACTTACCCTGAGATCCATTTTATTCCATGGCTGTTTTTGTAAATTAATGCTGTATATTTTTGATTTCCTTACAGCTCGCACATAAGCTTCATGTCCTTGCCTAAAATAGATAAGCTAAAACAAAAACGTGACATATTAAACAGCAGCGTCCTAACAACTCTGTACATCACAATATACATTCTTATAAATGTCCTCTTCTGTTTACAACAAACATAATTATAATTTTTTAAAAATGTATTTGTCACCATCAAATAATGTTCATTCAGTATTCATGCCCATGTAGCCTGGCTCTAAGTACTGCATAATAAAAACTGTACACACAGTCCCTTTCCCCCAGTAGCTTCATAAATTTCTGAAGAAACAGACTGTGACAAATACACAAAATCCCTATTTTATTTTAAAATATTTAACATTTACTCATATTTTATTTCACATTAAAAATTTTTTTAATATGTATCTTTATTGATTTCAGAGAGAGGAAAGGAGAGGGAGAGAGATAGAAACATTAATGATGAGAGAGCCATAGATCGGCTGCCTAGCCCGTAACCCGGGCATGTGCCCTGACTGGGAATCGAACCCCAATCTCCTAGATCCTAGGTTGACACTCAACTGCTGAGCCACGCCCGGCTGGGCTTTATTTCATATTTTAAAGTACTATATAGTGGGACCTTAGTTCTCTAACTTGTTTCAAAAGGCTGTTCGAGAAGTGATTTGTTCAAAAAACGAAGCTTTTTTCCCATTAAAAATAATGTAAATTGAATTAATTCATTCCATGTCCCCAAATGATTCCATTTTAACCATTCTTATATACAGTACATGTCTAATGTACTGTTCCATCTATAAGCAAATATTTTTCTTAAATTTATCGAACCACCCCCTACTAGCCTTAAAGGAATCACTTTCCGCCCTCTTTCCAGGCGTGTCTTTCAGGTCAGCATGAGGCATCTTAGCTTTTTCACACATCATTGCCTCTGAAATGCTGTCATTAGCTAAATGCTTTTAGTTTATCCAAATCAACAACAGTTTTTTTTCTACCTATTCAATTGCCTGTGATCATTGTTTCTTTAATACCCTTAGCAATATTAGCACTTTTGATGGCCTCTTTCTATTTTAAAATTGTGCTAATGGTCCATCTGCCAGCAACAAGAGAAAAACAAACAAAAAACTGACAAAAATATTCACAGCAAAATTTCCTGACATATTAATAATGCTCTAAACTGACTCACATTCTCTCCTTTGTGGCCTGAGAGATGCTTTTTATCATGTTGAGGTATCAGCATGAAAGGGTTGTCAGGTCCAGAACCCAACCTTATTCAACAACCAAGACATTTTTTCCATGAACAACCTGGTCGAGAACCAAATTGTTCGAGATAGGAGATGTTCAAGAACTAAGGTTTGACTGTACTTCAAATTGTAATTGACCTTCTAAGTATTAACATTTTAATCGTCAGGTTACACATTTGAGAGAGAGGGAGGGAGGGAGGGAAGGAGGGAGGGAGGGAAGGAGAGTGAGAGATGCACTACTAAAAAGAGGAATTTCCAGAAAAAAATTAATTTTTCTTTTACAAGAATTAACATCAGAACTGGCATTTTATGGAGGGAAAATGAATCCAAGTGCTTGGTAAGACCCTTCACATCCTAAGACAGCATTCACTACAATATTTTGATTCATTAAAAAGTTTCTTTCCACTTGGCCGGGTGTGGCTCAGTGGTTGAGTGTCAGCCTAGGATCCAGTAGATAGAGGTTCAATTCCTGGTCAGGGCACGTGCCTGGGTTGCAGGCTCAGTCCCCAGTTGGGGTGCATGCAGGAGGCAGCGGATTGATGACAACTCTCTCATCATTGATGCTTCTATCTCTCTTTCCCTTTCCCTTCCTCTCTCTGAAATCAATAAAGATATATTTTTTTAAAAAAAGTTTCCCATAATAATTTTAAAGAGGTGGTAAACATAAATAGAACATAAAATCATACAATGAGTTTTCAAAACTACACTGACATACTGTACCAATCAACACTGTTTAAGTCAGAATTTCTAAACAGCTAAAAGTACAAGTATAAAACTAAAAAGATTTAAATATTAGTATATAAAAAACTGTAGGGGTTAAAAAGTCAATATAAAGCATATTTTCCAGATATCCTTTATGTTAGATGGGCCAGGTACATAAACCGCGGTACACAGACTCACCAGGGCAGGAAGCCCTGGATGCCTAGCAAGGGGTGAAAGTGGGAAAACAAGAACTTTGTCCTCAGAGTAATCTATCCTCCCCTAGGATATCACTGGTCATGCGGTTTGGTTTTGACCCCCTGAGCATTCCTCCCTAAAGATAACATCTCGGACTCAGTTGTATTTCACCTCCAGGCCTAGAAAAACAGCAAAGCCAGAAAAGTGGCCCTCTGGCTGCCTTCAGGAACAGAAACACTGACCAACAACCCCCTGCCCTGGCACTGAACAATCAGTCGAGACCAGGACCCTGAAAGAGCACAGCTGGAAAGCTGATGAATATTCTATTGAGACCCTCCCCTGAGACCTTCCCTAAGATTCCCATCTGTAAGAAAGAGATAAATATGACCAGGACAAAGGACCCAGTGCCCACTCCCTACCAGGAGAGCACGCCAGAGCTATTTCCATCCCTCCGAGGGGACTCCATGAGACTTGCAACCAGAGAAGCAATAGGCAGCAGCAGCTCATCTCAGGCTTACCCCCTGAATCTGTCTCCACGGCCCCCTTCTTTCTCTGACTTCTCAGTGAGCAAAAGCAGCCCAGCCTAGGCTCTCCTGTTGCTTCTTCTATGCTCTTCCTTGTTTCACTGTCCCAAGTATATTTTTGCTGCCATCGTGGACCCAATACCCTTTGGTTCAGTGCTGTGTAGCCCTTCCCTTTGGATATTACCCATCCCCTTTTAATAAATTTAATTTTTCTTTATTCACCCGCCTGAGATGGCTATTTAGCCTACCCATGTACCACCAAGTTAACTTTTCCCTTTATTATGTATTTATTCCTATACTCAACAGAGAGCAGTCTCATAAGATCATAGTGTATACAGATCCTTATTTTGTTCTATAAAGTCTTCTAAAATTACTTCAAAATTATCCCTTTTAAAAGCCTCCATAAAACAGGAAATAAATACAAGAAATCATGATTTTGGAAATGCCCCTCAAAAAGCTCTTTAAGTGTTTTTTTAAATACAGCATTCATTAAAGCACATTCTACTAAAATAACCACATAAACAAGCATTGCTCAAAAATCTAATAGTTACAAGACACACTTATGAAAAATACATTTTAATAATATCAAACGATAATAAGCAATTGCTTATTCATAAGACTACTTGATAGCTATCTCTGGTACCAGATATCAATAACAGGCAATGATAGGAATATTTGGTGAAATTTTTATTGGTCCCAAGACTTTTAGAAACATATGTCAGGTTTTGTTTCCTTTTTTTTTTTTTTAATATATCTTTATTGATTTCAGAGAGAGGGAAGGAGAGGGAGAGAGAGAGATAGAAACATCAATGATGAGAGGGTCATTGATCAAGCCCGCAACCGGGCATGTGCCCTGGCCAGGAATCGAACCCCGATCGCCTGGATCCTAGGTTGATGCTCAACCGCTGAGCCACACCTGGCCAGGCTGTTCCTTCTTTTATTACAATGACAACATTACATTCCTACTATTAGTCTTAAATTGAAAACGCGGTCTAAGCACTTAATCACTCAAAAATAATTAGTCAACATCAGACTATATAAGCCAACTAGAGCTCATATATTACAATGTTACCATTATTTTCATAAGAAAAGAATAAACATTTTCACCAGATAGAATTTAACTCAATTTTTGATGACCAAATCATAAATATGGCTGTATTATTCAATCATAGGCTTGGTAAGAAGACCTTGTTTGTGAAATGACATCCCCCTAATTATCAAAAGGAATTAATTTTTCTTTAGTATATTTTCTATCAGGCTGAGCGTGGGTTTCTTTAAAAAAACATGCAACAAAACAATATTAGAACTTGAATTAGGTCTCAAACTGCCACTTAACTTTACTAAGTGGCAATTAAGATAAAAACAAAGACAATTATTTTCAAGACTTCACAAGCCAATCAATTTATCTCAATGTTCACAGAGCATCCACTACACTGAAGACTCTGTGCCATCTACAAGGGATACAAAGATTAAGATTCAGTTACTGTCCACAAGAAATATATAATTGAGAAGAGCAGCTAAGACTGTATACATAACTATAATAGAATTGAGACTATAATTGCCCTAAGACTGATTAAAGTGAATATTCTTGAGGTTCTAAGAGAAAAGGGTTATAACAGGTAACAATTACCTCATCTCCCATTTGTGGGACAAATGGAGATCGTCGTGGAATAGTATCCAAGATCCACTGAGGGGCAAACCATTCTTCATTGGGCTCACCTGCCATAGAAACCAGCCCTCCTTTCTAAAATATAGTTCACAAATATATAAACAATAAATATAGGAACAGCAGTATAAAAATTAACAAGTAGAGAATGTTAAAAACATTAGCTAAAATATACAAATTTTAAACATTTTCCTTTACCAATTAATTATGCACAACTTGTATACCAATAAAATAAACAAGTGAGTTCTTAATATGTTGCTGAATTTTGTCTGACAGAAAATGATGAGACACTATATGCTATCTAAAAACCACAAATTTTACTCTTCATGTCTCTAGAATACCATATGAATTCAAATACAAGTCACACAATAACTTTTTACCAATAAAATGGTGACAATTAAAAAGCTAATTCTGTCTACTAAAGGAACAGGCTACAGAATGTGTACATAATAAATTTTTAAATTAATATTCAAAGAACTATGTGGATTAAGTCTTTACATCATCCAAATGAAATTATAGTGGGAAAAATAAACCATCTTTGGGGTGAAATAAAACCATTAAAAAAATGAAGAGCTCTGGCCAGTGTGGCTCTGTGGGTTGTGTGTCATCCTGTGTGCCTAAAGGTTGCCAGTTTGATTCCTGGTCAGGGCACATGCCCAGGTTGCAGGTTCAGTCCCCAGTAGAGGGCATGCAGGAGGCAGCTGATGGATGTTTCGCTCTCACATCAGTGTTTCTCTCTCCCTCTCCCTTCTTCTCTCTCTAAAAATCAATAAAAAAACGTTTTAAAAATTGAAGAGCCCTACAAAATTTATCATACCTTTCATTTCACAAGTCAAAAATGTTTAGGAAGAAAATGACTAATGACATGACAAGAACACCTTTACACTATAGTGGCTTATTTAAAACTCTACTACATTTTAACCAATTGTGAACATGTTTTAATTTAATAACAATTAAAATAATAATGAAGATATTCTAGTGTCTACTTTTGATAACAGAAAAATTTCAAAAATTCTTTCCATTTTAAACTCATTTAAAATAATTTTCCTTACTTAGTTTCTCAGATGGGACATTTTCTTTAGAGAAAAGTCAAGTGTTAATGTTAAATATTCAAGTACCAAAGGTAAAAACAAAACCCCAAAACAAAAACAAAAACAAAACCTATAAACTTACAAACCTTCTTTCTAGTCTGTTTAGGTTTCTTTTGCCTTTCTTCTAGTGACTTCAAATTATCTTCTTCAGAGCTGCTGCATATTTTCCGGGTTGCCTGTCTAGTTTGTCTTTTTGGAGGTTGCAGATTTATTCCAGCATCTGCTGTCCAGTCAGAATATTCACTTGATGAATCACTATAAGTAAATAAAAATTATGAATGAGCTAGGAAAAACACAGTTGTACCTTAGAATTGAAAGATTATCATTTTATAATCAAACAGCACTATAAATGACATAGTTTGATTCTGTTCTAACTGAAGAGAAAAAAATATCAATATAGAATTTTGATCGTTACCTAAGTGATTTTACTAAAATGCTTCTTGTATAAAGTACAATGCTTAGTTTCTCATAACAGAATTTAAAATTTAAAATTGATGTCCAAATCACAAAAACTCCTTTAAATAAAGATGCTTCTTTTTGCTGGAAATGGTTAAACATAGTCATTTTAAAACTGAAATAAATACATATAGCCTGCCAAGATGTAGAATCTTGGATTTACAAAGTATCTTCTTTTACAGATGAGGCAACCAAAGCTCCTAGTGACATGCCCAAAAAGATATTGCCAGAGCCAGGATAAAACAGCAGGTCTCCAGGCTTCCAACCCAGTACTGTACTCTTTCTATTATAAAGTACTATTTTAACTCTAGTCTTACCAAATTCTTATAAGAACATAATTATACATGAAAATCATCAAATAATTTTGACCAAATCAAAACCATTAAAACTACCTGGAGGAACTTTCACTTTGCCATTCAACAACAGGATCCTCTACAGAAGCATCACTTGTGCCAACTGTTTCATCCTCCTGAAATAAAGAGCCAGCAATTAAGATATACGGTTTTTAAA
This sequence comes from Miniopterus natalensis, assembly GCF_054644295.1. Classification (NCBI taxonomy): domain Eukaryota; kingdom Metazoa; phylum Chordata; class Mammalia; order Chiroptera; family Miniopteridae; genus Miniopterus; species Miniopterus natalensis. Next base: position 47,940,667 of record NC_142103.1, on the reverse strand, counting down.
TAGCATATTGTTAATTAGCACACACTATTTATTTTATAACAACTCTTGTATCCCCCCAAAAATGCTCTGGTTAAAATGTACATAATCAGTTTTTGCATATATTTGTAACTCACAACTAAGCCTATGGGGTATTTAATTTTTCTGACATCTACTAGCTTAATGGTATAAGACATCTTTCATCATTTCAAAGGCTGAATAGACTCCTTAAGACTGTCAACTATAATACTCTTAAATGTTAAAACAGTTTTTTAAAATATATCTATATTCCTCCAAGTTAATATACTTCTTCTCCATAAAAAATTAATATATTTATTATATAAATTTTCAAACATACCAAAGTAGTGGGAATAGATAACCTTTGTGTACACAATCTCCAGTTTAGACAATAACTCACACCCTATCTTGTTTTATCTATAGCCTCAGCAACTGCCTCATATCCGAGGGATTATTTTGAAGTGAATCTGGACCAAGAAAGCATTTTAACTATAAATATTTATTAAGATAGGGATTCTTTTTAAAAACTCAAGCACAATACTATTATTACATTAAAAGGTAACATCAATTACTTTATACATGATCATTCTTTTCAGAGCAAGATTTTCATGGGTGGGAGAGAGAGGAACATCATTGATAAGAGTTAAAAAATTGTAAGTAGTGAGAGAAGAATGAGGTACCATACATTGCTAATGCATAATTAAACCTTCATTATTTACTTAACAACTACAGTTAAGAGAACAAAAAGGAAAGTACTGGAGAAAAGAATAACATAAAGAAAAGAATTGCTATACTCATTATTCAATGAATTAGGTAGGCCTGAGAAAAATCATCACTCACTAATATCCATACTCAGCGAAGTCAATAATAACAGAAAATGTGTACATTCAGCTGATTGCACAGTCAACTAGTCCTGGGACTGTATAACTAGTATTCCCTGTTTATATTCCACTTCTTTTGATTTCTAGGCAGATTTCATGTCACCTTTTTCTCACTGTCCCAAAGCCAAACTTTTGCTGACATGTTTGATACTCTCAACTGATACAGTATCTTAGGTACAAGTCAGAAAAGATAGGTAAAAGAATTTAATATAATCTTCAAATTTTCTTATGAAATGCCTTATTAACCAATAATCCTCTTCTAAGAAAATCATTAAAATAATTTTGTGCTAAGGAGTTGACCCTTCAAAGTAAACCCAAAGTGATGATACTAACTCGAAAACAAAAAATTACATTGAGTATATAATATAAGATATCTAACCTCTGAGGAGCTGTCTGAGTCTTCCTGTACACCTGAATTTTGACACGGTGCTTGCGAATTATGCTCTATGTTGGACCGTGTTTGGTAAGTATGCTGACGCTTACGTTGTGTCCTTCGTAAAGACCTTCCACAGCTAGGCTGATAATCATTCTGTAAAACAGAAGTAAAACAGATTTTTAAAAAGTGAAAGTCTCAGTGAACATACATAAATGGACACATATAAAGCAAATCAATTGGGTGGGACGGTGTGGGGATAGATGTAAGGGATAGAAACAAATCTCCTAAAAGAAAATATAAGAAATGACTATATATTTTAACCCACCTTCCATTAATATTAATTACTTTCCTATTTTGAAAACTTTGTGATCAAATTAAAAACAGTGCTTAAAGTCTGGGCCACGAGAATTTACCCAATCAGAATTTACAAATACTATATCATTCACAATTTATTATAGGATGAAGCAAGTTATCAATGTCATCTATGTATATATAATTTCTAATGTGTACTTCTTTAGTTCTATAAAAACTACCTTTAGTAAACAGTCCAAAATAAAGATTTAATTTTTAACACCTAGACTATAAACTGCAAACTAATTTATTCTAACCTTTACAAATATAAAATATTACTGATATACCATGTCAAAGCTACAACCCTACCATGTCATCAGGAGTAAAGTCTTATAAATCAGTATAAAATGGCCAGTTTCTTATATTTAAAAATTTCTCATTTTCTATAAATAAAAATGTTTTATAGACCTAACTACCATCAGACAAGCCTGATGTTTGACAAATCAGCTTAATAAGAAAAAAGAATATAAATCATGGATCTGAGTAATTCCAAATCTCTAAGAAAATAATCTTATCAGAGAACATCAAATAAGCTAACAATATCGCAATAGAAATTAAGAAATTGGGCATCAAAATGATCTAAGACTATTTAGAGATATTCTTTTAAAAAATACGTTTTTATTGATTTTAGATTGAGAAAAGATGGGAGAGGGAGAAAGAAACATCAATTGGCTGCTTCCTACATGCCCCCTATCGGGGATCGAGCCCTCAATCTGGCACATGCCCTGACCAGGAATCGAACCAGCAACCTCTAGGTGCATGGGATGATGCTCAACCAACTGAGCAACACTGGCAGGGGCTAGAGATATTCTTATAATAGTTACCTAAAACTGTGTTTATCAATACTGAAAAAAAAAATTAAATTCACTACCCATTGCCTAGATTAATAAAATTAGAATCATCCTAGACTTCCAAAGCTGCAATACTCTTTAGGAGTTATGGTTATATCCAGGAAGAAAACTGTACTTCTTTAGGCCACTGGTTCATTCAACCTCAGAGTGCTAGTAAGGGGCTTACCATGTACCTAACAGAGTACAGGAAAGTTACTCCCTGCTTTACAGTTTTTACTGGGAATATGAATCTTCCCAATGTATAGATCATATTTTATCCTGTACGATTAGGTAGGCCATAAGTGTTCGTAGGGCAGGTGTCAGCAAACTTTTCTGTAAAGGCCCACAGTGCAAATATTTTTGGCTTTGCAGGTCATATGATCTCTGCTGCAACTACTCGAATTTGTATAGTGTGAAAGCAGCCATAGACAATATATAAATGAATAAGTGTGGCTGGGTTCCAATAAAATTTTATTAACAAGAATAGGCAGTAGACCAGATTTAACCCATGGGCAGTAATTTGCCAACCTCTGGGGTCTAGGGTTCCTAAGCATTTGTTTTACATTGTGATTAAGTGATCAGACAATCATTTTAAGGTTCTTCTTTAAGCATATAAAAATGGTATTTTAACAGAAATAGCCTATACCTACAATAACTATATGTCCTAGATTTGGGGGGATAGTCCTGACTTTGTGTAATTTTATCCTTATTAATAACCGCATATCTCAATTTGGGGTTAAAAAAATTGGTTCCTCATATGCAGACACCTATCAAAACAGTCCCTTAATACATAACTGCAACTTTCAAAAACCTGGTATCTGCAAATATTTGCAAATAGTGTGTCCCAAAGTACTGTCGAACTAAACTCACCCTTTGGGTAGCATAAGATGGCTTTTTCTTCTTTTCAACGGTATAAAGACTGATTTCTATGTCACCTTTCGCAGTTCTACATTCTTCCTGAACCCTAATAAAAAAATCAAAGGTCAAAGTAACAGATAATCATCAAAAAGCAAACCGATAGTTTAAAAGTCAGATAAAAAATACTTCTACATGTAAATTTTGCCCTTTTAACCATTTTTAGGTGTACAATTCAGTGGTGTTAAGAAAATTTATAATGTTCTGTAACCATCACCACTATTCCCAAACCTTTTTCATCACTCCAAACCTAAACTTTGTAACCATTAAGCAATAATTCTATTTTTCCTTCTAATAGGCCCGTTAACCTCTAATCTACTTTATGTATCTATGAATTTGCCTATTCTAGCTATTTCACGTAAGTTGAATCATATGTTATTTGTGCTGTTATGTCTGCTTATTTCACTTAGCATAATGTCTTCAATGTTGTAGCAGAGTATCAAAACTTCATTCCTTTTTTTTGGCTGCATAATATTCTACTGTATGTATGTATTACATTTTGCTTACCCATTCATCGGCTAATAGACACTTGAGTTATTTCTACCGTTCAACTATTGTGAATAAATACTGCAATGAACATTGGTGTATGATATCTCTCTGAGTCCCTGCTTTCCATTCTAGTTTTAACGTTTTGAGCAAAGAATTATTTCAAATTGCTCTACTGCCAGAGGGTGGCTTTTAGTTCATAAATTAGCTATGTCTCTATGTCTCCTTTTTTTCTTATTACTGCCAAAGAAAGAAAGGGCAAAACCAATTTAATTTTCCTATTTGTTGGCTGAGCTATTAAAAGGCTTCATTAGGGAGATAACATGATTAAAATAAATTTTGTATGTCCTCTGTCAATGTCCTTTCTCTTTTATAAATCTACTTCCAGTTGCTGTGGATTATCTGGAGTTGATATTATAGCAAATGTTAGGGTTCACATAAAGGATAGAGATTCTTTTTTTAAATATTTTTTACTTTTATGCATACTGGTGCAGCCACTATGGAAAGCTGTATGATGTTTCCTCAAAAATTAAAAATGAAACTGCCTTTAGACCCAGCAATCCCACTTCTGTGAATACATCTGAAGAAACTGGAAACACTAATTTGAAAGAATATGTGCACCCCTATGTTCATTGCAGCATTGTTTACAATAGCTAAGATCTGGAAACAGTCTGAATGCCCATCAGTAGATGAGTGGATAAAAAAAGCTGCGGTATATTAACACAATGGAATGCTACTCAGCTTTGAAAAAGAACGAAATCTTACCTTTTACAACAGCATGGATGAACTTAGAAAATATGCCAGGTGAAATAAGCGTGTCAGAGAAAGACAAGTACCATATGATTTAGCTTACATGTGGAATTTAATGAATATAAATGTAGGGATTCTAAATTTGAAATTTATCCTAACAAAATCTTTTCATATTCCAAGTCTACTTAAATAATATTTAAATACACCCTAAGCACTGGAGTCTACTATATATCTATAATGCACTCCAAAACTGCTCCAATATCAAGTTGAGAGCCTTCTCAGAGCCAGTGTTAAATTTTGGATTCATATATCACTGACATATTTATTCACACATGGCCTCATGTTTTTACTTAACATTATTTGTATTCTTACCTTCTAACCTAGACTATAAACACACGGAAGACAAAGATCATGATTTTCATTTTTCAGTATTTAACATAAAGCTAAGAAAATTGAAGACAATCATTAAATAGTTGTTATGGAGTGAACTAACTGAAATAAAGTGAAAAAACTAATACACAAGTTAGCGGATTTAAAAAAAAACTTTAGTTATTAGGCTAACAGAGAACATTTTGATTTACTTACAAGAAAACAAAGCTCTCAATTTTCCTATGAATGTTACCTTATTGACTCACCTACTAATCCCATGATTTAGTTCATTTACCACCACTCTTCTACTCCATGCCATAAGATCTCGTTCAGTGGCCATCTGGCTACGAAGAGCATTGTTATGCATTTGTCGGACACCTTCAATTTGACCATTACGTCGGAGTCCAATATTTGGAGAAGATATGTCCATATTTGGACTTCTCAGAGCTAAAGCAAACAAAGAAAGATACCACTTTCTGAGCAAAGGCACCAAACTTTTCCAGATCAGAGCTCTAAATAAAATAGGAGATTCAAAGTAATAGTGCCAGACAACATTGATATCCCTTTCTTCTACATTTTCTGTACCCCCCTTCATGATTTTTAGAGTATTATGAATGAAGCTGGCACTAAATAAATGTCTAAAGTTCTTATAGCCCTTTCCATTTTTTTCAAAGCACTTTTACATCTCTCATCTACCAAATGCTCAGTAAAAACAAAAAAAGTATATTTAACATGATTTAGTAGATTCACAAATGTCTATTAGTACTAGCTCAGAAAGCAGCTTTTTAATCTAAACTCTGTATTTATTTAGACCATCAAAAAGAGTTTGAATAAAGCTTCAATAAGGCTTTCAAAAATAGTAAGAGAAAAAGTATAAATTGAAAAAGAATTTAATGTTCAAAATTTCATTTTCAAAATTGATAAACAATAAAAAAGGGAAAAAGTAATAACATTTTTCTTTTTAATCCCCTAGAAAGGTCCCTGTTAATTTATTTTTGTTATATTTGCAAATAATCCAAAAATGAAAACTGAAATAGTCAACTGTTAAAATAAGCATCAGAAAAAACTCAAAACAAATGAACACTGCAAATAGAACTAGACAGGGTCACTTTGACTAATGGCATTTTACATCTATTCAAAGAAACCTAGTACAGTAGTTCCCTCTTGTTAGCAGTTTCAGTTACCCATGGTTAACTGCAGCCTGAAAATATTAAATGGAAAAATCCAGAAATAAATAATTCATAAGTTTTGAATTGCACTCCATTCTATATAGTGTGATAAAATCTTGAACTGTCCCAGTGGGACAGGAATCATCACCAGTTAAGTCACTTAGTGACTATCTAGGTTATTAGATCAGTTTTCAGAGAGAGATCACAATCATGTTTTATTATGGTATATTGTTATAATTATCCTATTTTAATATTACCTATTATTAATCTCTTACTGTGCCTAATTTATAAATTAAAATTTATCATAGGTGTATATACATACAGAATAAAACAGTATATATAGGGTTTGGTACTATCTGCAGTTTCAGGCATCCACTAAGGATCTTGCCACCTATCCTATGCAGATAAGGGGTGGTGGGGGGGGGGATGACTACTGTATATTAAAATAAACCAGCTGTATTTCTTAAAGTCATTCGAGCCACAAATGATAATGAGATTATAGCACTTTTCGTATATCTATTATCACAATTGTAAATTAATAAAAATGTTGTTCTTCTATAACTGAAAAATAAGTTTTAAAAGAGCCCTGGCTAGTGGGGCTGTTGGTTGAGCGTGGTCCCATGCACCAAAAACGGTCACCAGTTCGATTCCCGGTCAGGACACATACCCAGGTTGCAGGTTCAATTCCTGGTTGGAGAGTGTGCAGGAGCCAACCAATCAATGTTTCTCTCTCTCTCGCTCGCTCTAAAAAATCAGTAAAAACATATTTTTAAAAATTGAAAATGAGTATCATCTGGCAAAAAAAACCCCCGAACAACCCAAAATGTTGTTTTTATTTACAAACCTAAAATAAATATAAGTAAAATAATTAAAACACATTTATCATACCATTCACACACACACACACACACACACACACACACACACTTACCACCATTAGCAGAATATGATCTATTAACTGGAAAATGTGGAACATCTCCTTCGTTAATTAGTCTCAGATCTTGTTCTCTCTGTAGCTCCCTGATTATTCCATCAAGAATGCTCTCATCTTGGTCATTGGTTTGTTGCCCAATTACCTGTTCTACCACCTCACCATCACCTTAATGAGACCAAAGATAAAAGGCGACTAAGTTACTTAAGTTTTAGTATACCCTAAACACAGTGAAAACAAGCTTAATATATAAATTTCTAGATAAATAATAAAAAAGCAGAGGATTAAAATGAAAACAAAGCATATATCAAACAAAATACTTTTAAAATAACTTTAAATTTTTTTGGTATGTCAGCTTGATTTAACCAATATCCCCATATCAGACATTATTATGAGGGCTTTCTCATCTTAAAGAACAATTATTAAATTATTAATTTTAAAATGAATTCTCTCCATGGAATATTCTAAGCTAAAAGTTGGGAGTAGAGGTTTAGGTAAGGTTTAAACAAGTTCAAACACAGATACCTAAAATGCTTTGCATCTTTCTTTCATGACAATTTCCTTTCTGAAAGAAATCAAATTATGGTCGACACTTTCAAATGTTCTTTTTGATAATACCTCTGTATACTAATGAGTAGAGAAATTATTCTTATAATACACTGAAATTTAATGGTTACTTCTGAATAAAAATTTATTTCTATGATCTCTTTCTTTCTCAACTACATCTTAGACCAGTTTTTCATCTTCTCCTCTAGTCAGGTTTAATGGTATCTAATAGAGTAGCCAAGTGATTGGGTCTTACAGGAAATCAAGTGTGATGAATTATAAGTCTTTTTAAATTCAGGTGTTTTAATTTTATCTCCTACTTAATATTCATGCCCCCCCCTTGTTTAATAAATAGCATATAATCAAAGTAACTTAACACATAGTAACACCTTTTCATTGCTTTACAAATCTTTACAACAAAGACCATAAAAGGATGTGCAACATTTCACTCTATAAAGATCAAGCCAAGTCTAAATTCCCTAGTAAGAAATCATTGGCAAGTCAATAACTCATTATCTCGTACCTGTAAGAATACCTACATGTAACAAAGATATGAAGGCATTCCGGTGTGGGGGTGGTGTGGAAGAGGCAATATACATAAGGGAAATATGCTAACCAGAAGAGTTGCTTTGATAGATAAAAGTTTATTTCAGTATCTTATTCTACTATCCTCCCATTATGCATCACCACTGTTTCAATATCCTCCAAGGTTGAGTATTATTTAAGCACTTACAATCCCCCTCCCCAACACAATACTTTTTTGCTTTTCAAACATGAGGATAGATAAATAGCCACTTCCCAGTTTGTGGTTTTGAAATGTACTCTTCTTAGGTCCATTAACTATGGACTCTCAAATTAAAATACCAATACTATGGGCAGTGGAATTTTACCTGTTATAAAAGCTTGACACATTAAAGTTAGCACATGTAATAATTACTAGAAGTTAATACTATAAACATGATCATACATATGTTCAGGGCACTAAGAAAGCAGGTCATTTTCTGCTTGAGCATATCCTTGTTTGTCCTAATCCATTTATCTGTGTCCAGGTGAGATAAGCAATGTAAAAGTACTCTGGAGTAAGATAAAAAGTACTATGCAACTGAAATTTAATAGAGGTAAAATATATTATAATCTGCCACAGAGTTTCATTGGGGGCATAATATCATAGAGAGAATAGCAAGTACAACATTTTGCAGAATGTTTTAAATTTAATTTTAGAGATAACATACCATTAGCCACATATCCCAGCTGTGGTATAAGTTGTTCGTCTTTACAATTTTCCCGTCCTGGTACTAGCCTTTGGAATTTTGTGGGATGAGGATTTCCATCGACATCCACCAAGAATGGGGGAGGCATGAGGTGAGGAGCTTGTTGGGTTTGTTCATCTAATACATAGTTGTTGGCATCACGGATAAGAGGTCGATAATCCGTGTGGAAAAACATCTGATCTGGAATCTTTATGACAGATGTTTAGTATTTATGTGAACAGAGAATTTTATAGATAAGCACTTATTTTCATTCCTAGAGCACATGCATTTTTCAAGTCAGATAATTTTTGCATTCTCTTATATTCCTCAGTTGCCATATGTTTCCTCTAGGCAGAAGCGAATCACCTAGATTATAATCCCACCTTTTCTCTACAAAATCCTGCAATCTGTATTACTTTCTGGACCTATATCATATTTCTCCAATTAGGATAAGAAGAAGTAAAGCAACAACAGTAGATAAAATTATGTATTTTTATTTAAGTTGCAAAAATCATATGAACATTTATAACCATTTCTTTTGCTTACTTTTATTCAAATAAGGACAGATAGAGTGCAATATAAACAGTGAGGCAGGTAAGTATCAACTGCCTAAAGACAACTCAAAGTTGATACAAGTATTGAGCCGCACTCAGTGATTCTGAATTACCTTCCAACTCCAAGATTCTAAAATCTATTTCAAATTCACAGCTAATAAAATATAAAAGGAAATTATGAGGTCAGTTTCCAAAGTATTTTAACAAGATCAATAATAGGTAAAGTAGCCAAGCAAGAAAATAAACATTCGATCACCAGCTGTTTATTCCCAATTTATGATAAGTAGAGGATGCAATCTGGTAAAATTGTCCTCACCTATTATACCTGAAAAGTAGTACAGAGGATATGTTCTAAGTAAAAGGATTTTATAATGAATTTTTATATCTACATCACCCTGTAGATAATCACTATTGGACCCTTAATCACTATTAAGTCTTATGTTCTGGCAGTGACAAAAAATTTTACCAAGAAAGGTGACTTTGTTATATTATATCAATTAGCACACAATGACCCTTATTAACTGAAGACTTTAAAGGAAATTTATAAATGATACAATCCAAAACTGAAGTCTACAACAAAAATTAAATGTACTAACCTTTTCGTAGTATTTACTGCATCCAAAACCAAAAAGCAGCAAATGCCCATGAGAATCTGTGCAGGCAAAATGGTTTCCATCTGGTGAAAATTTACAATCAAACACTGCACCATGGCCTTGGCCTTCAATCTGAAATTTAGAGGAGTAATTTTAAATCATCTTAAGAGGTAACTTTCAAATAATAAGTAGGCGATAGCTTCTGCTTGTTAATATCTTGAATTCTGTGATGCATCAACATTCCAATGTACTCTCTGGCTTCTGTAGCCAGAACCCTAATGGAACAGTAAGCTCTAAAAGAAATCAGGGAGAATAAAAACACAATGGGTGGTATCAAACTTTACTAGCAATGTCATATTTCAAAAAGTACTAAATGAGTGACTGAGGAGACTAAAAAACGATCTAAACACAACCAAATTGACAAAGGTGTTATATCTCAGCAAAGTCAAAATAGTATCTTCACATATTAAATTGTAATGCAAGTAAGTCTTAAAATAACCACCCTAAAATTAAAGCACACAAATTAATTTTATTAACAAAAGACAGAGGGTGTAATTAATGCTCTGGATCTGTATAAAGCCTACAAAAAGGAGCTCAAAGGACAACAATTTAGAAATGTTTAGTCACAATGCTTCTTCAGAGAGGGGCACTGAATATGTAGGATATGAGTAGTTCCATCACCACAGGAAAGTGTTTACTGGGAGGAGAGATAGCTCACCAGATTTTCACATGATTTGCACGCAATATATATATTAAAAGTATTCATAGCTCTAATTCCACATTTGCCAAACAACTCCCTGAGTACTAACTAAGGCGTATGGGGTTCACCAGAGGCAGAAAAAATACAGTCAACTGTTGAGATTCATAAATTATGATTATAGTTTAAACATTAACCTTTTTGTGAATTTGGTTAGTGTTAGCTCCAAAAGTTTATTAAATTTGAGTTTCTAGCCCTAGCGGACTTGGCTCAGTGGATAGAGCGTTGGCTTGTGGATTGAAGGGTCCCAGGTTTGAATTGGGCCAAGGGCATCCCTGGCCTGGTCAGGGCTCATGCGGGAGGCAACCAATCGGTGTCTCTCTCTCTCTCTCTCCCTCCCCCTTCCACTCTCTCTGAAAAGCAATGAAAAAAATATCTTCAGCTGAGGATTAAAAAAAAAAATTTGAGTCTCTGGAGTTTAGGGCTGAGGAGCAGAATTTGGAAAATGCTAACACCACGATAACAGAGTCACCCTGAAAGGTATAATTCTCTACTGGCCTTACACTTAGGTCTTAAGTCATTCTGTTACTCTGTGGATTTAAACAGATCACATGAGGCTCTTTGGCACTAAGTATACTTTAATTACCAAGTTATCACAAAAGAGAAGCCTCTTTTAATATGAACTAAGCACAATTTTTTCTTACCATGTTAAAATAATTCCGAATTTTGGTCCCCCGGTCAAGGTCCCAAATGAAAATATTCCCATCATGGCCCGCTGAAAGTATGATCCTTTGATCAAATGGATGTGCTTCCAAAACAAATACTTCATCATCATGTCCCTGTGATAAAATCAATATTAAATACGAAAAGCATCTGGTTTATTTGGTCAAAAGATTCCGAGAGTGTGCTACCAGTCCAATTCAGATTAATTCATGCACACCAATTTTAACATTTACTACATGGACACTAAAATAAATATTAAGTAAGATTTTCTTGTATGTTTAAGTGCTTATTTCATAAAGTATTCAATAGACAGAAGACCTGAAAAAGGGTTAAAACATAATTCAAAACAGTTACAGCTCATTAACCAGGTACCTAAAGTGGAATTGGTATTTCCAGGACTCTATTTAAAAAAAAAAAAAAAAAGTCACAGAAAATGTGACAAACAGAATCATTCATTAATACCCAGTTATGCCACAGTGATAACAGACCAATCTTCATTATTCTTCATCCAGCAGTCACTATCAATGGTATTCAAACAACAAAGTACAGTGACTTCACCCTTTATCTACTTTATAGTTGAAAGTTTCATTTAATATGCTATCTGAGAAATGGAACTGCTTCTTGAAAAGTTTGAAAACCAATGATCTATGTATATGTTTCCCTTCTAATAAATCAATGATTATCAGTATATAGAGATCTTATACCAGGGATCTCCAAACTGTAACCTGCAGGCCAAATCCGGCTCCCAGGTGGTTTTGTACATACAGCATGTGAGCTAAGAATGGTTTTACATTTTTTAAAGGCTGTAAAAAACAAAAAAAGAATATGCAACAGAGATCCTATGTGACCTGCAAAGCCTAAAATATTTACTACATGGCCTCTTAAAGAAAAAGTTTGCCAACATCTGATTTATTTAGATCCTTGTTGATTTTCCTTAATTCCTGGTTAGCGAGTACATGATTAAGAACAGGCTACAGAGCTTCCACTCAAGATGGCAGCACAGGTAAACGCGGCCTCCCACAGCCACATCAAAATTACAACTAAAATACAGAACAGCCATCATTCAGAACCACCTGAAATCTAGCTGAACGGAAATCCTACAACTAGGGAATTAAAGCAGCAGCACATGGAGGACAGTAGGAGGGCCAGAGACACCTTTTACTATGACAAATATGTTTTTTAAAAGAAAGAGGAAAAGGCACCTTTTTCTCCAACTTCGTCCTCTTACCTTCATTTCTTGTATAAACTAATCCATGAAGGTAGAATATACAAGATATCCTTGTCAAAATACAGTTAGTTCTACCCCTAAAACAGTAACAACAAAAAGTCCCAACTCCTGCCAAAACCAAAATAACTTATATACCTTTGACTGCATACAATAACATAACAAATAAATAACAGACCTGGAAAGGATCTTGAAAACTTTCATTACTGCTTTTAGCAGTTATACCATGAGTCATCACTATTTTGCAGATATGTTAACAGAGGTACCTTGAATAGTAAGTCATAGAAATTAAACTGGAACTTAAATTTCCTGTCTTCTAGAATGTCCTTTGTGACCATTTTAATTATTCTAAAAGTAGAATACTTACAGATAATGTATGAAGAAGTTGCCCTGTGACTGAATTCCATACTTTCAAAAGGAAATTGTTCACTGCGGTAATAATTGTGGTGTCATAGCGATCCCAGGCTACCATAGTCACCTTAAGTTTAGTGACCTTATCTTCCCCAGATGGCAAGTTATTCCTAAACAAAATAATTTGCAGTATTCATACACTACAAATTTTTAACAAAAGTGCAACTAACACAGTAAATTATGTCAAAAATCTCTCCAGGAGCATGCAAATTTTTGATATAAAAATCCTAAAATATATGTTAAAGTACTGATGAAATAAAATAATAAAAATACCTACATAGGGCAATACCAATAGCTTATTTTAGGGAGGCAAAAAAGGGCACAAATGGCAAAAATTTTGCAGTTACATAAGAACAACCAAAAAAAGTGAAATTACAAAGAAATCTACAAATACCTTAAAAAATAAAATATAAGGTTATGTTGGATACTAGAAAATAAAAAGAAAACATAATGGACACTTTAGTCCCTTAAATATTAAATTTTGTGAAACTAATAGGTCATATACAAGAGTAGTAAGAGATTAGGTAACTTTTGGTTTAACTGAATATTATCAGTAGCTAGCTATGACTACAGTCAGTTCTATATTGTTATAAATGAAAAGATAATTTCAGAGTCATACCCTAAAGAGGCAATTATATATCTTTCAATCAACAGTGAAGATTAGGAAACAGATGCTATTTAAGTGTAGTTATAATGTTGAATAGGAATGCTAACAGTAAGAAAAATTATAAAGGTATAAAGGTATCCTTACTAAGTTAGGGAAGTAAACATATGATGACATACAATAGGGATAACCTCAAAATACAAATATATATATCGTGTCCCCCAAAATGTATACATACTTTAACAGCTGATAGCTGTAGATTATCTTACATTTTGAAAATGAAATGTATTTTAACAAACACTGCCTTCAACACACATTTTTTTGGACACCCTGTATATGGCCTTTAGAAAACTAAGGGAGAGAATGATTCTGTGGGCATTAGTAGAACACAGTGATCACAAGAGTCCAGAATTTTAAATGTGTCAGCAATGTTTCTATCATCCAGTATGTCAATCAAAAGCAAAAGGCAATTTATTTAGAAACTAAGTACAGATGCAAATTTCACACCTACCAATTAACTCTAAACTATTTACTAATCTAAAAATATATTTTATTTTCATTATTAAGTATAATTCAATAATGTAAGATACTATACCTTCTGAGAACCAATGAAATATCTAACATCCAATCTTACCCAGTCATTTTAGTAGCCATATCTAGCACTATACTCTTCCATTCTTGTTGCTGATATTGCCAAATTCTTGCTGTTCCATCTCTGCTTCCACTAACAAATCTTAAACTGCAAAGAAACAGTAAAAATAGCCATATTACTTTCCTCTAAAAAGGAAGTCACTTTTTTGCTCATCATACAAGTAATATTTTCATCCACAGACACTACTGGGGAGAACAAAATAGTGTATTTTAGAAAACAGTTTGACAGTTCCTCAAAAGGATAAACAGTTACCATATGACCTAGCAATTCTACTCCCAGGTATATGTCCAAAGGAAATGAAAAGATAAGTCTACACAAAAACTTGTACACAAATATTCATGGCATTATTCACAATAGGGCAAAATGTGGTAACAACCCAAATGTCCATCAACTGATAAATGGGTAAATTGTGGTATATCCATACATTCAAATATATTCATCAATAAAAAGGAAAGAAATAATGATACATGCTGCAACATGAATGAATATTGGAAATATTATGCTAAGTGAAAGTAGTTAGTCACAAAGGATTCTGCTTATATGAGATGTCCAGAATGGGCAAATCTAGAGACAAAAGGTAAGAAATGGTTGCCCAAAGCTGAGAGTGAGGGTTGGGGTGTAAAAAGATTGTAGACTGAGAGCTAAAAGGTATGAGATTTCTTTTTGAGGTGATGAAAATGTTCTAAAATTGATTGTGTTGAACACTGCACAAGTCTATGAATATACTAAAAACCATTGAATTTTATATTATGTGGATTATATCTCAATAAAATTGTCATAAAAATACACTCATTCAGCAATAATTCCATCATTGTTCATACTTTTTATTCTTTGAGGACTTCATTAAAGACGTGTGTGTGTGTGTATATATATATCCATGAAGGTAGAATATACAAGATATCCTTGTCAAAATACAGTTAGTTCTACCCCTATATATATATATATATATATATATATATATATATATATATATATATATATATCTACTTATGTATTTCCCCCATAGGAAATAGAATTACACTATATATTTTATAATGCTTTTCCCTAACTTAAGTATATTTTGTAGATATATTTCTTTCTATGTGTACAAATACAAAACTACCATCATTTTAAATGTGTTCAACTATATGGATGTATCAAAATGTATTTAATCAACCCCTAATGATGAATATTTCCAGTCTTCACCATCATAAATAATGTCATGAATCTCAATATACATTTTTGTATGACCTTATAAAGTATATCTTTGCTGAGTCAAAGGGTAGACACATTTTTAAAGCTTTTGAAACATACTGCCAAATTATTTCCCTGAAAAGTTTTTTAAAAATAATTTATAATCTCAAAAATTGTGGGAGAGTATCCATTTCCCCTAAATCCTTGGCAATATTGGGTATTACCTTGTCATTCTTTTTTTTTAATCCTCACCCGAGGATATTTTTTCTATTGCTTTTCAGAGAGAGTGGAAGGGGGTGGGAGAGAGAGAGAGAGAGAGATAGAAATATTGATGTGTGAGAGACACATCGACCGGTTGCCTCCCACAAGCGCCCCAACCAGGGCCGGGGATCGAGCCTGCAACCAAGGTACGTGCCCTTGGCTGGAATCGAACCCGGGACCCTTCAGTCCGCAGGCCAACGTTCTAACCACTGAGCCAAACTGGCTAGGGCTATCTTGTCATTCTTAAAGAAAGAAATTGTTAATGTTATTCTAAATTGCATTTGATTATTAGTAAAATTGTACATCTTTCAATGTATTTATTGACCACATAATTAATTAAGAGGGTTTCTCCTTTAAGAAAAAAGGCAAGGAATTAAAAAATTGAGATTCTTCTAGCATGAAAAGTCTTAGTAAAACAAATCTTCAAGTGTGTAACAAAATATAGTGCAATTAACCAGCCTTAAAAATCGTTTCAATGTTTTTTTTTATTGCTAATACTATATACACATCACTCTTTGTAGACCATCATTATTTACTTTTGCATTTAACAAAGATGAACAAACATAGTAATCACCTACTGTCCAAAAATATTTAAAAATAAAACAGCCATCCACAAAAAGTCCCTAGAGAAATATATAGATACAAGTTATGCTAAGTGGTTACATTTTTAAATCTATTCTAGGTCAGTTTTAATCCAGGGAAGATTATCACCTTTTCTAGATCAGACATTTGAGAAGGTGCATGAAAACCTGTATATAATTTCTGAGTTTTACAGACATGGAAAATATGTATGACATGAATAGTAGATAAAATTAGTGATACAGATGTTCAGCCGGAGACAGGTAGCTAAAATCTGGAGAAGTCAGGAAAGGTTTCAGCTAGGGAATAAACCTTAAAAGGAAGACAAGACTTAAAGAAGAGATGGGAGGTAGAGGGAAAATAAAGGCAAGGAAAGAGATGGAGGATGTAGGAGGGAAAGAGTGAAGTGGAGGTAGATGATATTTCTGGGTAAGAATGGTGTGAGGTGAAGTATAAGCAAAGGAAAGGATGAGAAAATATATGTGGGATGTAACAAGAAGAATGATTAAATCAATTAGGGTGGATTTCAGGAATCATATGGGAATAGGAAATGAATTAAGAATGTAGGTAATAAGTCCAATTGTTGAGAGTTCTGAACGCCAAGCTAAGACATTCTGTTCTACAGACCAAGAAGTAGCACTAAAATTTCCTGAACAGAGCAATGCTGATCTGGCAGAAATGGACAGAATGTATTTAGAAGAAAGAAGAAAACTGATGGTAATGGGTCAAATAATCTTGACTAAGGCAGAGGATAACAAATGAAAAAAGAAAAATAACCAAAAAAGAAATAATTCAGAAAGAAAGCACTGATAGCCTATGACAACTACTTGAATAGGAATTTAGAAGAGATGGGGTAAGGATGTCATCAAAGATAGGCAAAGGCTTTCAGCTTCAGTAACTGGAAAGAAATAAAGTATGCAGACTAGAGGGAAGCTAATTCTGAGGGAATGGAGATAAAATATGTCAAACATCTGTTTACAAAGATAGGAGCTACATAGTTACCTGTCTCCATTGTTACAGAACTGAACAGCAACAACTTTGTCCTACGACATAAAATATTTTTATTAGAATTAATTTATTTGTAAAATGAATAAAACACTCTTCCCCTCAAATTCACATGCAAAAGCATCATGGAGTAGATTTTTTAACACTATAATTTTCTTAACTCAAATTTGCTTTAAAAAAGTAAGGATCAATGCATTAGCTAAGGAGTAGTAATTTGAGACAAACCAGACATAAGGAAACCTGTTGCTAAGCCATAAACCATAGTCTCAAGAAACAGATAGTTGCAAACAGGTATTAAGGTTATTATGACCCTCATAATAAGACAGCACACTAATCTAAAATACCATTTTAAAATAGCTGATTTAATAGTAGTTGAATGAAATTTCCCACTGATCTTTCTTAAACTTCAGAAAACAAATCAGTCATTTCCTGTTTCTCACATGGTTTATTTATTTTACAATGGAGTCATCTGACAGTCTTTAGGTATTATAGTTTAGATACTGCTATTTGAATCTTCTTTTAATATACTGTGTACTGTACTGATGAGAAGATTAAACTATAAACCAAACTATTCATTTTCCTTCTCTTTATTCCTTGATAATAACACTAAACTGTACCCACAAATATTATACACATTTTCAAAAACCATTAATTCAAACTTAATTTTTAAAAAGCTCAGGATAGTAAATATCTGTATTTAATTATTTTTCATTTTTAAAAATTATTAAACTATCTTTCTATGTTCAGAGGTATCTGTGATTCAGACTGTTCCATGACTTCACTGTAGTATTTATCAGATTCTGGATTCTCACTACTAATTGCAACAATTGATCTTAAATGTTCTGAAAAGACATCTTATTTCCAATGACCAACAGCCACCATTGATTTCAACAGGGAATGTTTTAAGTTTTCTGACTTTTTTCCTGAGGTGGGCCCCTGCAAAAGCAATTTTTCTTCTTCCCCCCCTTGATTCTTTCTCATTCATTTACTACCTCCTTCTAGCATTCTGAAAACGATCATACTAAGATTAAGAAACTAAATTCCCTAAAAAGTATTTTTTTTAAGTCATATCAATGTCTTTTAGTAAGTATGTAGACACTGAAGTAACAAACAGCTTATATAATTAATAAAATACAGCAGGTGAAAAGAGGATTTTCATAAACTATCACTGTAATATATGTAATTTTTCTTTTTCCATATAGTCATATAGAAATTGTATTAAATATTATAACCATACTAAATCCAAATTTTCAGACTGATCTTCATTACTAAAGGGACATCTTACCATATAGGTTTCAGCACCAATCTATATTAAATTACAGTACAGACGAGAAAATAAAATCAACTTTCCAGAGTTGTTAAAAAAGAAAGCAACATAGTTAAGTTTTTCATTTTTTTCTTACCGTATGTGACTCTAACTCAGCAATTTTCTCAGGAATCTCAGAACCCAAATAATATATTCTAATCACATGGTCAGTGCTACCTGTTGTAATGAACATACCACCTGGAGGATTAAAAAACAAACATTGTACCACAGAACTTAAAAAAACCTCTGACTGCTTTCTTAGTTATATGCTAAATTACATTAATAAAAAGGCTTCAGGAAACACAAAGTTACTTTCTAATGGTTACAGATATAGTAATGTTTCAGAAAAAAACAAGTAAAATTCAAAAAATAGAGAAATATTTAAAATACAACTATACAAATAACCCAATAAAAATGCAACTTTACACTAAATACAGGACTTTGGATCATAAACACAAATGGTTACAGCCTCGAGGAATTCTTTATATTTAATGTAAAAATAAAATTATTTATTAAATGACCTATATCTACAATTCTCTTTATACTATAGTGGCTGTAGTGGTGTTGTTGAGTGCAAAAACTCAAAATACTTTTCAGATGATGAAAAAATTCTGGAGATGGTGGTCATGCATACAATATAATGTGAAGCTACTTAATGCCACAGAACTGTACACTTCAAAATGGTTATTAAATTGGTAAATTTTACATTATATTTTACCCTAATGAGAAAAAGGTTAAATAGCATGTAATTAAGCAGCAGAAAAGCACTATCTACATACTGTAAAAGTGTCTTCTATATAGAGCCACAGTACACATTTTCTGAAAAGTCAGGGCAGGATTTTAGTGTGGAATAGGGGGTAAAAAGGCTTTATTTTTACCAACTAAATTCTGCATCATATAAAAACATATTACTTAGAAATAAGAAAAAAACTTCAAAAGGTATCACATGTTAGAGTCCATAAAAGTCTATTATAACATTTTGAGTGATTACATTAACACTCAAACGTATGCATTTTTTTTCCTCCATAAAGTTGAAAAATATGTGTTTCATAACTGTATCATTTAATATTTGGGGTACTCAAAACATTCAATCTTCACGCATACCAGAACTGAAAGATGAACAAGATATCTGAACTCCAGGTCTGGATCTCTCAGTAAATTTAACTGGGCGATCTCTAAGAGAAAAGAAAGATGTTTTTATTTTTCAACATGTTCATTTAATGTGCAAGAATCTTAGTATACTGGATATTGACAGATTTAGCATTAATATTATAGAAACCTTAAAATTGAAGCAGTCAATCTGTATTAGTTTCATCATTCAAGTATAAAAGGCATTTAACCTAATAAATAAAATTTATGATATTGGTACTCATAACTTTATAAACATATTACTGTGTTACTACTACCATTACAATTTCAAACTCTTCTTACCAGAATAAGAAATGAAACAAATACTACTAAAATTTGTGTATAAATTAGTCTCTTCAACATTGAATTCATAAAAAATTTATTCTGCCCTAGCCAGTTTGGCTCAGTAGTTAGAGCCTTGGCCCTCGGACCGAACAGTCTTGGGTTTGATTCTAGTCAAGGGCATGTACCTTCGCTGCAGGCTTGATCCCCCGCCCCAGGTAGGGGCATATGTGGGAAGCAACCATTTGATGTTTCTCTCTCTCTCCTCTCTCTCTCTCTCTCTTCCACTCTCTCTAAAAAGCAATGGAAAAAAATATCTTCTGGTGGGGATGTGGCAACTGGGACTCAATATCTTAGTAGATATTTGAAAAAAATTTATTCTAAAATCTTTAATATCCACTTGAAGTAAGTATGAATGTGTGTACACACACATGCATGCATACATTTATACATTTAAATACATAGACTACTAAGAATCTATCAAGGTAATAAAGAAAAATGAATATACTTGACTTTTCACCAAATTTCTAACCCAATTGTAAACTTACCTAAACTTCATTGTTTTTACATGCCATTGCCAGAAACAGATTGTTCCATCAGCACCAGTAGAAGTGAGGTATCTGGTTGTGCCTTTAGTTGATGGACAAAACTAAAAAAAATAAAATAAAATAAAGATAAAAATAAAATTCTAATTCAGTTAGAAAACTTTCATATTCAAACTTATTTTAAACATAGCATTTTCTAAAATTATAATAATTTTAACAAATTACTTTAAATTCACAAGAATTCCAGTTTCGAGAAATTATTTAAATATCTTAGGTTAATGAATAACTTACAAAATGTCAAAAAATTGAAGAAAAAAATCGTGCGTTAAATTTAGGATAAATTATTTTAGTCCTAAAAATAATTATTTTTAAATTATTCGACATCACTCTTTAAGTTTATTACCTCAATACTTTTTTTAATCCTCACCCAAGGATATGTTTTTTGTTAAATTGATTACAGAGAGAGAGGAATGTAGAGAAAGAAAGAGAAACATCAATCCGTTGCCTCCCACAGGCGCCCCGACCTGGGATCGAAACTGAAACCTAGGTATGTGCCCTGACAGGGAATCGAACCTGCAACCTTTTGGTGTATGGGATGATGCTCCACTGAACTGACCCACCTGGCCAGGGCTACTTCAATACTTTTATTGGAGCAAAAAACTCACAAAGTCATTACTAGTTAAACCACTACAAATCTGCTAAATATATGCTTAAATAGCAATAATTATTGAAATTTTAGTTCCATATGAATAGGGCATCAGAAGTAAATCTATAATCAATGATTAGGTAGCTAATATCTAAGTATTTGAGTTTTAATATTTTACTTTAAATGGTAACATCAATGAAGTACAATATCAATTTAGTCCTTTTTAAATTTAAATCATTTCTATTTGTTTCAATGGATAATATAAACCAGGTCAAATTTTTGTTCATATCACTGTGGAAAGAAATAAAGTAAAACAATATATTTAAGTTGTCAATTTAAAGTATGACTTCTGCCCTACATTGAGCACTTATCATGTAGGATTCCCAAGCTCTAATTCTCAGTATTTTACATTTCCTCAGAAAAAAAATCACAAAGAGAAAAGCCACTGGGTTCATTATGCCTGGGACACAGGAAAAAAGGTTAAAAATCAAACCACAGTCTCTAGAATGCCTGTGAGTTTCTAAAATCCCAAGCAGAGATAAATATACACCTTTCACTGAAATGAAGATTAAGGATCACAATGCATAGAGTTTAAATAAATTCTAAACTCAAATCAAAAGAAAACGATCATTACAGATATTAGCATTCATTTATTTAGGTGTTTTTTGTTTTTTGTTTGAAGCATAGCACTTCAAATGACTAGAGAATAAACCAAACAAAAATCACCAATTAATATTATCCATTAATAGCTGATGCACAGTAAAATAAACCAGTACTCAAGTAGCATGCTTATATCTTCACTTCTGAGATCGAGAGGCTTCCATTAGAAAGCTTAATCCACAGTGTATAGCAAGAGTCTACAAATTACAGCCAACATGCCAAATCAAGCTTACTGCCTGTTTCTGTAAATAAAGTTTTATTGGAACACATCAACTTACACTGTCTATGGTTGCTTTTGTAGTGCAACAACAGTTAAGTAGTTGCAACAGAGATCATATGGCCTGCAAAGCCTAAAATATTTACTAAGTGGCCAATAAATTTGCTGACCTCTGGTATATAGGCATGAGACAATTAAATATGAAATAGTATAATTTTATTAAGTTTGAAGAACACTAAAAACTTTATTATTCCCATGACATTTAAACAGCTTCATCACTCACAAAGGGTGATACAGCTCATTAATGTACTTTAAATGGATTGTTTTTAAATGAGAAAGCATGTTAGAGATTATACAAATAAAACACTTTTATGTGTATTTCTAAATACAAATTAATACATAGTTTTTGAAGAAAATTCAGGAAACAAAGAAAAACAGAATAAAAGCTACTTATAATCCCACCACCCAGAAGCAACTACTATTAACTTCATACCATTTTATCTGAAATTATTTTTTGAAAAAAAGAAACTGGGGGGATAATACACCAGAATGTTGATAGAGACAATTAACAAAGAATAAAGCACATAGAATGCATGCTAAATGGTGATCATTAGTACAAACAAAAATTAAACTAAGGGGAGATACAAAATGCTGATGGGGGGACAATTTACAATTCTAGAGTAGTAAGGTGGTCAGAGAGGATCTCCCTGACAAAGTGACATTTGCACAAAGTGCTTAGAAATTGAGGGAAAAAGCCATGTGAATATACATGGAAGATTATTCTAGAACCATGAAACAGTAAAAGCAAAGGTAGTATAACTAGAGTGCTCTAAAAAAGCAGAGAGCGCTGCAGCTAAAGCAGAATGAGAAGAGGAAACAAGCAGAAAGAGGTGAGGTAGGTCAAACATCAAGAGGCTGAGAATGTAAATAAATAAGACTTTGGCTTTGTGCTTCTGGTCAAGATGGTGACATAGTTAAATGTGACAATCCCATTCTCCCACAACCACATCAAAATTACAACTAAACTACATAATGGCTATCATTCATGACTGCCTGAAATCTATCTGAATGGAAGTTCAACAACTAAAGATATAAAGCAGCAGCCACATCAAAACTGACAGGAGGGGTGGAGATGTACAATGGGCTAGCCCTATACCCATGTGTAGCAGATAAAAATCAAGAGGGATATCAGGGATGCAAAGGTCCTCCTGAGGAGGAGGGACCCAAACAACACACCAGGTGCCCCATCCTAGGGATCCAGTGCCAGGAAGAGAAGTCCCCATAACTTCTGGTTGAAAAAAATAAACTAATAGACAAAGACAACAATACTGTGCTTACCAGAGAGAAAGGGGGTGGGGGGAGGTAGAAGAGGATAAAGGGGGGATAAATGGTGATGAAAAGAAACTGGAATTTGGGTGGTGAACATACAATATAATATAAAGATGATACATTATAGAATTGTACACCTGAAACCTATAATTTAATTAACCAATCTCACCCCAATAAATTCAATAAAAATAAATTAAACAAACAATAAAACTGCAGGGCTGAGTGCAATGGAGGGCTGCTGGGGGCCCAAGCACAGGTTTACCCAGAAACACTACCTCTGAGCTCCAGCACTGTGGCAGCAGCTTAAAAGGCAACAGGGATATATAAGGAGGAACTTAAGTGTCTGCCATCAGGAGGAGAGCTGGGGGTTGGGGGTGGGTATATCTTTCTCCCAGACAGAAATGCTGGCAGAGGGCATTTTTACTTTATTGAGCAACCCCATCCCCCCGACACAGAGCAGGAAGACAGGCACCATTTCTGAGTCTCCACCAACCTATCACTATTTGCCCTGCCCTGGTGATTCCCTGATTTCTCACCCCACGGAACTTGTAGGCTCACCCAAGATGTTTCCAGTACCTTTCCCATATGAATGGCCTCTCTTGCCTCATGCTTCAGACTTCCCAAAAGTCTCTCAAACAAGTAGCATCTGGCCTTGGTGTGCCCCGTACCTCTCTCTAAGTGACCCCAGACAAGACACAAGCAACAGCCGGCCTTGGTTCACAGCATGGGCTCTCCTGGGCACCTCCAAGCCAGCACAGTAGCAGCCACCTGCAGATCACTTTTAAATTCATGTCCAGAGGCCTGGACACAACACAGTTGGCAGCTGACCTTGGCCTGTACATGCCAGGATCCCCAGAGCTAGTGTAACAGGTAGACAGATTTAGACAACATTGAAACACCACCCAACCTCCTGCATAGGAGACAACCTCAAGGGGCAGATTCAGCGGACACCAGAATCCTGCTGATTTAATTCCTGCTTTGCAAAGTGGGACCCTGCACAGCTGATCCTACAAGGTGGTTTCAGACAGTCCTTATAGCCATTCGGCTTCATGGTAGATCCCTCTCATTGACATGCCAGCAGTAATCAAGGATCAACTACAACAGAAAGGTGTACACAGCTCACACTGCGGGGGTGGGCAGATTGCACCTGGAGTGCCAAGCTTGGGTGACTGGAGTGGCTGTGCCACTGTACTTTATAGGACACCTACAACTTAAAGCCACTCTAAGAAGACTGGGTGACATAACAGCTCTACCTAATACATGGAAACAAACAGGGAGGCTCCCAAAATGGGGAGACAAAAAAACAAACAAACTGAGGCCCAAAGGAAAGAACAAGAGAACTCTCCATAAGAAGAGCTAAATGAAATAGAGATAAGCAATTTATCAGATATGAAGTACAGAATAATGATTAAAAGGATGCTCAACAGCATGAGAAAAGATATTGAAACTATGAAAAATGACCAGTCAGAAATGAAGAATGACATAGCAGAAATAAAGAATACATTGGAAGGAATAAAGAGCAGATAAGAGGAAGCAGAAGATCGGATCAGCAAATTAGAAGATAGGGTAGAAAAAAAATCAATCAGAGGACCAAAAGGAAAAAAACAATTAAAAAACAGGACAGCTTAAGGGAGCTGTGGACAACATGAAACATAACAATATTCATAGGAATGCCAGAGGTGAAGAAACTGTCCAAGGGTTAGAGAAGCTCTTTGAAGAAATAATGGCAGAAAACTTCCCTAACCTGGTCAAGGAAAAAGTCATACAAGTTCAGGAGGCACAGAGAGTCACAAGAACAAAACACACCAAAGAGGCACATGCCCAGACACATCATAAATAAAATGAAAAAAATTGAAGACCAAGAGAGAATCTTAAAGGCAGCAAGAAAAAAATCAATTTGTTACCCACAAAGGAGCTCCCATAAGGCTGTCAGCTGATTTCTCATCAGAAACTCTACAGGTCATAAGGGAATAGCATGGAGTATTCAAGGTAATGAAAAGCAAGGATCTGAAACCAAGACGATTCTATACAGCAAGGCTATCATTCAAAATAAATGGTGAAATACAGAGCTTTCCACACACAAAAAAAGCCTAAAGGAATTTATCACCACTGAACTAGCATTGCAAGAAATGTTAAAGTGACTGTTTTAATAAGAAGTAGACATAGAGACAGAGAGAAAAATAGGCATAAAGAATTAAAATGGCCTTATATAAGTACCTATCAATAATAACCTTAAATGTAAATGGATTAAATTCTCCAACAAAAAGATAAAGGGTGGCTGAATGGATAAGAAAACATGACCCAACTACATTCAGTCTACAAGGGACTTACCTAAAAACAAAACATTCACACAGGATGAGAGTGAAGGTGTAAAAAAAATTTTTCCATGCAAATGGAAATGAAAAGAAAAAAAAAGCTGGGATAGCAATGCTCATATCTGACAAAATAGACTTCAAAATGAAGGCCATAACAAGAGACAAGAAAGGTCACTACACAATACTAAAGGAATCAATCGAACAAGATGATATAACCCTAGTAAACATATATGCACTTAATATAGGAGCACTTAAATTTATAGAACTTTTAGAGGACTTTAAGGGAGAGATCGAGAACAATACAATCACAGTAGAGGACTTTAACACCCTACTGACTTTACAGAATAGATTGTTCAGACAAAAAAATCAACACGTAAACATTGACTCTAAATGACACACAAGATCAGATGGATTTCATTGATATTTATAAAACATTTTACCCCAAAGCACAGATTATACATCTTTCTCAAGAGCACACGGATCAGTCCCAAAGAGAGACCACAGGTTAAGACACAAAACACGTCTCTACAATGTCAAGAAGACTGAAATTATATCAAGCATCATTTCAGAACACGATGGTATGAAATTAGAAATCAACAATAGTAAAAACACTGAATAACATTCAAACACATGTAGTCTAAATAGCATGTTATTAAAAAATGAATGGGTTACCAAAGAGATAAAAAAATTCCTGGAAACAAATGAAAATGAATACAAAACCACTCAAAATCTATGGGACACAGTGAAAAGAGTCCTGAGAGGGAAGTTCATAGCACTATAGGCCTACTTCAAGAAACAAGAAAAATTGCTATTATCTAACTGTATAAGTTAAAAGAATCAGAAAGAAATCAGAAAAGCC
This sequence comes from Miniopterus natalensis, assembly GCF_054644295.1. Taxonomy (NCBI): domain Eukaryota; kingdom Metazoa; phylum Chordata; class Mammalia; order Chiroptera; family Miniopteridae; genus Miniopterus; species Miniopterus natalensis. The sequence goes on along the minus strand of NC_142103.1, from coordinate 47,914,055 downwards.
CAGAGAAAGAAGAAGGAATGCAATAATAAAGATCAGAGCAGAAATAAATGACAGAGACTGAATGAACAGTACAAAAGATCAATGAAACCAAGAGTGAGTTCTTTGAAAAGATAAACAAGGTTGATGAACCACTAGCCAGACTCATCAAGAAACAAACAGGACCCAAATAAAATCAGAAACGAAAGAGGTGAAGCAACAACTGAAACAACAGAGATACAAAGGATTTTAAGAAAATACTATTAACAACTATATGCCTATAAGCTAGAAAACCTGTACGAAATGGACAAATTCCTTGAGGAATACAATCTTCCAAAACCGAATCAGGAAGAATCAGAAAAGATGAATAGGCTAATAACAACAGATGAAATTGAAGCAGTAATAGAAAAACTCACAGCAAACAAAAGCCCTGGCCCAGATGGATTCACAGGGGTGTTTTACCAAACAGTCAAAGAACTAACACCAATTCTCCTCAAACTATTCCAAAAAATCCAAGAGGAAGGAACACTTCCAAGCTCTTTTTAAGAGGCCAGAATTATCTTAATCCCAAAACCAGATAAGAAAATTACAGGCCAATATCCACGATGAAAATAGATTCTAAAATCCTCAACAAAATATTAGCAAATAGTATCAAGCAATATATTACAAAGAACATACATCAAGACAAAGTGGGATTATTCCAGGGATGCAAGGCTGGCATGATATTTGCAAATCAATTAATGTGATACATCACATAAACAAATTCAAATACAAAAATCACATATCATATCAAGATGCAGAAAAAACATTGGACAAAATCCAGCACACATTTTTAATAAAAACCCTCAGCAAAGTGGAAATAGAGGGATCATTCCTCAACATACTAAAGGCCACATATGACAAACCTATAGCCAACATCATACTCAATGCGCAAAAAAATAGGAGCATTCCCATTTGAAACAGGAACAAGACAGTGCTGTCCTCTTTCGGAATCTTATTCAACATAGTACTGGAAGTCCTAGCCACAGAGATCAGACAAGGAGAAAACATAAAAGGCATCCAAATTGGAAAGGAGGAAGTAAAACTTTCATTATTCGCAGATGATATGATATTGTACAAAGAAAACCCTAAAGACTCCACCAAAAAGTTACTTAATAAATGAATTTGGCAATGTAGCAGGATACAAAATTAACACCCAGGAATCGATGGTATTTTTATATACCAATAATGAACTCCCAGAAAGAGAAACTAAAAAAATAAAAAATAAAAAAATCCCATTTACCATTGCAACAAAAAAATTAAGATACTTAGGAATAAATTTAACCAAGGAGGTGAAAGATCTGTATTCAGAAAACTAGAGGATATTGAAAAAAGAGACAGAGGAAGATATCAACAAGTGGAAGAATATACCATGTGCATGGATTGGTAGAATTAACGTCATTAAAATGTCCATACTAACTAAAACAATCTATAGATTCAATGTAATCCCTATTAAAATACCAAAAGCCTATTTCACGGATCTAGAACCAATACTCCAAATATTTATATGGAACCAAAAAAGACCCTTAATAACCACGACAATCTTGAGAAAGAAGAACAAAGTTGGAGGGATCACAATACCAGATATCAAGTTATACTACAAAGCCACTGTACTCAAAACAGCCACTGTTCTTTTGCCTGGTACTGGCAAAAGAAAAGGCATATAGATCAATGGAACAGAACAGAAACCCCCTGAATTCGACCCAAGCCATTACACTTAATTAGTATTTGACAAAGGAGGCAAATACATACAATGGAGTAAAGAGTCTCTTCAATAAATGTTGCTGGGGAAATTGGACAGGTACATGCAAAAAAATGAAACTAGACCACCAACTTATACCATACACAAAAATAAACTCAAAATGGATAAAAGGCTTAAATGTAATTTATGAAACCATAAAAATCCTAGAAGAAAACATAGGCAGCAAAATCTCAGACATGTCTTGTAGCAATATGTTTGACAATACTTCTCCTAGGGCAAGGGAAACAAAGGAAAAAATAAACAAACGGGACTACATCAAAATAAAAAGCTTCTGCAGCAAAAGAAACAATCAACAAATTGAAAAGAAATTCCACTGTATGGGAAAACATATTGGCCAATGATAACATCTGAAAAGGGTTTAATTTCCCAAATAGATAAGGAAGTCATACAACTTAACAAAATGAACACAAATAATCCAATTAAAAATGGGGAAAGGGCCTAAGTAGACACTTCTCCAAAGAGGACATACAGACGGCCGAAAGATGTATGTAAAAGTGCTCAAAGTCACCAATCATCAGAGTGATGCAAACTAAAATGACAATGAGGTATGACCTCACACCTGTCAGAATGGCTACTATCAACAAATCATCAAATGACAAGTGTTAGTGAGGATGTGGAAAAAAGGGAACCCTAATATACTGCTGGTGGGAATGCAGACTGGTGCAGCCACTATGGAAAACAGTTATGGAGTTTCCTCAAAAAATTAAAAATGGAATTTGACCCAGTGATCCCACTTCAAGGAATATATCCCAAGAAACCTGAAACCCCAGGCACAAAAATATATGCACCCCTATGTTCATAGCAGTGCAATTTAAAATAGCTAAGATCTGAAAACAGCCCACCTGCACATCAGTAGATAAGTAGATAAAAAAGCTGTGGCACATTTACACCATGGAATACTATACAGCTATAAAAAAAGAAGGATCTCTTACCCTTTGGGACAGCATGGATGGACCTGGAAAGTATTAATGCTAAGTGAAGTAAGCCAGTCAGAGAAAGACAAGTATCATATGATTTCACTCATATGTATAATCTAATGAACAAAATAAATTAATGAACAAAATAGTTCCAGAGACACAGAAGCATGAAACATATTAACGAATCTCAGAGGGAATGCAGCAGTTGGGGGGGGTGATTAACCAAAGAACTTATATGCATATGCTTAACCCATGGACACAGACAATAGTGTCATGAAGGCCTGGGGGGGTGGCGGATGTGGGGTGGAGGGGGACAATGGAGAATAAAAAGGGGACATCTGTAATACTTTCAATAATAAAGATAAATTTAAAAAACAAAAAAAAAAAAAGAAAGAAAGAAAAAAGAATCCAAAAAATGAGGATAGTGTAAGAAGCCTCTGGTACAACTTCAGGCATACCAACATTCCCATCATGACGCTGCCTGAAGAGAGAGAACAGGAAACTGAAAATCTATTTGACAAAATAATGACAAAAGAACTTCCCTAACCTGTTGAAGGAAATAGATATATAAGTCTAGGAATCTCAGAGTCCCGAACAAGATGAACCCAAAGAGGCCCATAATAAGACATATCATAATTAAAATTCAAAAGTTAAAAGAAAAGGAAATAATCTTAGAAACAGCACTAGCAGGAACTGGCAAGAAATATTCAAAGTGATGAAAAGCAAGAACCTACAACCGAATTTCACTACCCACAAAAGCTATCATTTTAGAATGGAAGGACATATCAAGAGCTCCTTAGATAACAAATAGCTAAAGGAGTTCATCACCACCAAACCAGTATTACATGAAATTTTAAAAGGTCTTTGTTAAGAGGAAAATAAAAAGACCAAAAATCTAAACAATTAAATGGCAATAAATACATATCTATCTATAATTGAATCTAAAAAACAAAATAAACAAGCAGAACAGAAAGAGACTCATAGATACAGAGGACATTTTGACAGTTGCCAGATGGGAGGGGGTTGAGTGGATGGATGAAAAAGGTGAAGGGATTAAGCAGTATAAATTGGTAGTTTCATAATATTCAGGGGGATGTAAAGTATACCATAGGGAATGTAGTGAATAATATTTTAATAACTATGTATGGTGTCAGATGGGTATGAGATTTAGCGGGATGATCAGTTAGTAAGTTATACAATGTCTAATCACTGGGGTGTACACCTGAAACTAATATAATATTGTGTGTAAACTATAATTGAAAAATGAAAAATGATTTTAAAAACAGACTTTCTTTGGCTTTAACTCTGAGTTTGGAAGCTATTGAGGGTTCTGAGCAGCAGTGACATGATTTAACTTCCATTTTAAAATCACTCCGTTATTCGGAGGCTAAATTATGGTAATAGAGAGGGAAGAGAAGTAAGAATATGAGAAGTCTCTGGTGAGATGATTGAAATAGGGTAGTATGATGGAGGTTATGAGAATTTGTCAGATTCTAGATATATTCTGAGGGTAGAGCCAACATAATTTGCTAACAAGTTAGACATGGGATATAAGGGAAAGAAAATGGTCTGGGATGACTACTCTGAGCAATAGGGAAGATTAAACTGCCATTTGTTTAGATGTGGAAAGCTTTGGTAGGGTCATATCTGAGAAAGGGAGACAGGATTTCAATTTTAAATTTGTTGGCTTTGAGATGCGCAATAGATATTCATGGGATTATGTGGAGTAGCTGAATATACAAGTATGGAGCTAAACAATAGGTCCCAAGATGGAAATATAAGTTTTGAAAGTCATCAGTGTACAGATGAAATTCAAAGCCATGAGACTTGATGCAATCACCAAGGAAGAAATGTGACACAGAAGAGGTCCAATGGATCTCTAGGGCAATCCCACAAGTAAACAAAATGATGTAGAAAGAGCAACTGAAACTATGAAGGAATCAAACAGTATCATAAACATTTTTCTGTATAAATAGTCATTTAAAAAAATATATATCCTTATTGATTTCAGAGAGAGGAAAGGAGAGGGAGAGAGAGATAGAAACAGCAATGATGAGAGAGTCATTGATTGAGCCCGCAACCCGGGCATGTGCCCTGACTGGGAATTGAACCCCGATCTCCTGATTCTAGGTCCACGCTCAACCGCTAAACCATGCCTGGCCGGGCTAAATAGTCATTTTTATGCTGTATGAGAGTACCTCCAAATTCCAGAAATAACAGTCAGATATAATGGTGGGAACAAAAGTACCTGGTAATCTCTCAAAATAAAATCCATGAAATAATTTCAACTGATCAAAAATTTGACGTGAACGTTTTTCAGATTCAACATGCTACATTGAATCCAATCCTTGCTAGCTCCTCATAAACAAGCAATATATTATTTAAATAACACACGCACACACAAAATGACAGGCATACTTATTAGCAACTAAAGAACAAAGTAAATGGGAGTAATTATCTCATCTACAAAAGTGGTCTCCTTGACCAAAGTATAAAAGACCTTTTCGAAGGATTCCTCCATTTTGCTCTCCACACAAAGAAGAGGACAAAAGTTCAGCTTAGTTTGATTAAATAAAAATTATTTTGGGAATATCTAGGACTTCCACTACTAACATCTGGTAAAAACATTATATGACCAAGCATTTAAAAGAAGTCAATGTACTGTATATGAAATATCAAGTTGGAACTAAGAATAAAATTTTTCCTAATATGAAACCTCTCCCTCTCTCCCTCGCTCTCATGCGCTCTCTCTTTCTCTCTCTCTCAATCTGACTGAAAAGCATCTTGGATTAAATGTTAACACAAAGTATGCCAACATTCAAGTTAGAACCTGTTTATATCCTGACTAACAGGTATTAGTGTTGCTCCTCAAAGCATTTACAAGCTTCTCCCTTCTTTATAAATATGAGTGAGACAAATAAGATGTCTCACACTATATTTGAAAAACCTTTTTAGTTCCCTTTTTACTTATTTCTAAAGGGAATGGATTTATATAAAACAGGAACTTTAAAAAATACCTGTGCAGGGTAAGAACAAAGCCATTAAGAGATCAACATTTTTCTGTTGGCTATTCTTTATAATATTATCAACACAGAGTAACAAAAACAAGAGAATTCTCATCCTTATTACATTATGTTAGAGGTTATCTTTTCATTTTTCTCACCTGTATGGAAGTAATAGAAGCTGAATGTCCCTGAAGGACTGCTACTGGTGCACAAGTTCGAAGACACCACACTCTTACAACCTTATCACAGCTGCCTGCAGCAATAAGAGTGTTTTCATAGTTAACCGCCATGTCAGATATTTCAGCAGAGTGCCCTCGAAGTGTAGCAAGGAGGCGTCCATCATCTGTTGCCCAAATTTTCACCAAACAGTCATCTGAACCCTATCGTAACATGAAAGGACAGAAGATTTACAATGAAGCAGAAATTTCCCTTTCCCCAAAAACCCAGAGACAAAGGGAAAACTTTATTAAGTTACTTCTAAGCCTTTACTTTTTAGTCTCTTCTCTCCATGTAATATGGATCCAGTAGCAAATATAAATGAAGTTCAAATGATAGCACTGACAAAGCATTGTCCAAACTGACAATGGTATTTGTGAAGAGCTCCTCAAAACTGTGAAACCCGACAACTCACAATAATTTTAGCTTACTTTTAAGTGATTTAGCATTAAGTAACTATGCCATTCTTTCTTTCCTTAGGCCTGACAGTCTTTTTTCCTTAATTTCTTGAATATTTTTTTTTACAAATATTAAAAAATTTAACCTAAAGTCTACATGCATTTCTCAGTAAACATGTGGCCTTTTCTTGATAATCTCTGGTGAAAATATTTTTAACTTCCTATTGAGAATTTCTAAAAGCTTTAAAAATAGTAAAAAGCAATTATACTTCATTATGGAAAATAAGTTATTTAATAATTATCTGTTTATAGCAAGATGGCAATCATCATCCTCATTGTGATCATTAATAAACAAATACTTATGTGATGCATTTGGAGTCATGAAAATGTCAATGGAAGAGTCTGTAATGAACTCCAAGGAGTTATAACTTCTCAAAATACAAACCACTTCCTTAGTTGTTGCGTAGAAATTTAAAAAGAAAAATTGGGCCATTACCTACACTTTTATGTTAACTTAGTACTAAAGTAATGAGACTAATAAGCCTTTTATTGGAAATAACAGTATGCTACAATTTTGTACTCAAAATCACACAACATAATCTGGTTAATGAAAACCCAATTTTAAAAATAACTAGTACAACTGTAATCTTCATTACTGTGTAGTGCAGTTCAACTATTCAACCATACGGATGATGTAATCATTAATTAAGCAGAACTGGCACCAATTACACCAAGTGACAAATGGAAATTGCATATTAATAAATGTTTGCTAAAATGTAAATGAAATTGGGTAGATAAAACTTGTTTCACATAAATTAACCACCTCTAGACTATACAGCCTTCTGAAAATTTATTAGATTTCCCTAAAGATAGGGAACATTATAGTTCACACTCATTTACTTATATAGAATGAGAAAAGATTTTCAATTTCCATTCATCTTTCCTTACATTCATGTGGCTTAAAGGATAAACTGCAAAAAAGCATAATTCAATGCCATGAGGCCTAGCTTCAATTGTTGTTAATCTTTAATATGGTACAGTATTACAAAATTTAAACTCACTGTAAAAATTCTTCTCCCACTTCGGTCAAATGCTACACAGTAGACAGATGACAAGTGCCCCAGAATTCTCTTATGCATCTTAATGTGCTGGTAAGCAGATGAAGGGAAAATATGGCTGAAGCGACTGCATCCTGTTAATTGCCTGGCAGAGGTGATATTCACTGGAAAACATAAAATAGGAGATTCACTTCTTAAAACCTAAAAGTGAAACCTACTTTATGAAGTTAAGTCATAAATATTAAGATGAGATAAAACAGGGTACACATACCACAGCAGTTCTTGTGAAAAGTCTAAATTTCATTATATATTTCATGATTTTATGAACTCAAGTTCACTACCACAAAGCATTAAGAACACTTTTTTGGAACACTCTTATTTTTATTGTTTTAAATTTATCTGTACTGTTGAAAGTATTACAGATGTTCCCTTTCCCCGCCGAAATGATGCCCTCCAACCCCCCCAGGCCTTCTCCACACTATTGTCTGTGTCTGTGGATTATGCATATAAGTTCTTTGATTAACCTCCACCCCCCCCCCACTCTTCTTTTAAATCCCACAAGTCTGACTTTCTGTTTGCCTTACTATGGTTTCTCAAGTACATTCCCATTTTTTCTTTCATGGTACACAACAGCCAAGGAGACTGTCACTTTAAATGTATAGGTAAATCTTACTATAACACGAAGGAATTTTAGAATTAAAACTATATTTGGTTAAGTATATCTTAAAATTTCTATAGAGAATTTTTCCTGTCCTCACACCCATCCACCCCATCTACAGCTGTACCTAAAAATTCAACAGTAATATAAGAGGATTTATATAGTGAAAAGAGAAAGGCAGCTATGACACCACATAGGTTCTCGGTAACAAACAATTCTTTCTAGGCTTGTTTATAGGTTTTTGCCCTTTTGGTTTCTGAAACTGTAGGGTCTCTTTCTAGTTAACCAATGAATTCTGAGGCTTCATATCCTATGAGGTTATCTTAGATCCTGTCTCCATTTTGTTTATTTGTTTTTTGCCTTGTAGTTAATTTTCTTAAAAAGGAGCCAGAATAAAACAGAAGTCTGCACAATTCTCTTTCAAATACCACCTGTATTCTTTTCATTTCCCTCAAATGTCTTGATCCCCATATAAGGATTTACAAGCACTCACTTGTTCTGATTCCTCTAGTCTTCCTTTATTCACTGAAAACATTTAATATCCCACATATTATATTTTAATCAAAACATAAGATCCTATATGACATTCTAACATAGTGCACAAATAATATAGTACAAATGAGAATAGCTTTCATGTTGAAGCAAGACAAAATTAAGGCAAAAATTGAGTTGTAGCTGGATTAGTACAATCAGAACCATGCCACAATAAAAAAATATGAAACCTTTCAATGTCTCAATCTTAAGAGCAATGAAGTCTTTTTTCAGGCAAAGGTAGATCCATTGGCCATTTTAAACTGACAAAATGACAAAAAAAAAAAGAATGATGAATAGCAAAATCAACAAACTTTGAATGTAAATCATAAGAAATGGGTATCTGAGTATTTATGTAACATTAAGAGATGCTGAGTAAATAATGGTAGAAAATCCATAAGCTCAGTACCAGGTAAGGGGACTGCTTTATGACAGCTGTTCCCCATCCCAAGTTCTAGAATTTTGAACAATTCTAAATTGGGAAGAGCGTGCACCATAACTTTGGGACTTTAGTAATCTTCCTTCTTTAATCAAACATTTCTTAGTGCTTTGAGTTCCTTGAAACAATCAACCATTAATGACTTCTGCTTTGCTTTTTTCTACACATACTCTGCAAGTAGATAGGGGAAAAGATGTGTTTCTTTAAGGCAGGGTTTCTCAACCTCAGAACTACTGGCATCTTGGGCCTGATGATTCTTCATGATCAAAGACTATTTCTATATTTTGGAGTGTTCAGCAGCATCCCTGGCCTCTACCCACTAGTTGCTAGTTAACATCTCCACACACACACACACACACCAAGTTGTGACAAAGCAAATATATCTCAGACATCACCAAACAATTCTTAGGGAGTAGAGGAAACCGTCTCTGGTTGAAAACCAGTGCTTAAAGTATAAAAATAAAAATAACTTCAACAGAAATAAAAAAATTAAAAAATCAACTTTGAGAAGTGGAGCAGAAACAGAAAAAGAAAGAACCAGTGAAAAAGAGGAGAGGTAGATACCTACCAGAAATCCAGTCATTCATCTAATACCAGAGTTTCTAAATAGCCAAAGGAACACAATCATATAAACAAAATATACTAGACCCCATTAAGAGTTAATATCTCAGGCCCAAACTGTTAATTCAGGAACAGTTACTAAAAATTTTATGTATCTTTATACTATATAAAAATTAGATTTCAGTTTGTTCATTAAATTCCACATATGAGTGAAATCATATGTTATTCTCTGACTGGCTTATTTCACTTAGCATTGGTATAGGGGTATGAATGGTGATGGAAAAAAAGAAATAAAATAAATAAAATTTAAAAAATTTAAAAAATAAAATAATAAAATAGAGAAAAAATTATATTTCACTTTTTAAGACTTTAATAGAGAAAACTAATAATTGCTTCAAAAGAAAAAAATTAAAAACATTTACAAAAACTATGACAAGGTCTTAATATTTAAAACACATATAAAACTAACCATCAATAAGAACACCCTCAAGATCTAATAAATTAGTGGATTAAGGAAATTAACAAATAAGTCTCAATATAGGAAATACAAATCATAAACTGAGTCACTAAAAACATTCAATATTTTTTAAAAATATTTTTTATTGATTTTTGAGAGAGGAAGGGAGAGGGAAAAACATTAATGTGCGAGCAAACATCAATCTTGTGCCCCCTGCATGCCCCCTACCATGGTTTGAGCCTGTAACCCAGGCATGTGCCCTGAGAATTGAACCAGCAACCTTTCAGTGCACAGGATGATGCCCAACCAACTTAGTCACACTGACCATTCAATTTTTTGCCAAGTATCAAAAGAAATTTAAATGAAAGCAGAAGGATAAAATTTTAAAATGAATAAATTAGCATTTAAAAATTCTAAAACTTAATGCCAGCAATTATTTCTTGAAACTGGTGTACACCTACATTTCTAGATGCACTAGAAAGTGCTATGATCCATATGGAAAATAATTTTGGCAATAGACTTCAAGGTTCATGAAAATATGCATACCCATTGTCTGACTCCTAGGAATCTCTCCTAGGGACATATACAAAATGTTTAACAAGACTTACATGTACAAAATGTTTAACAAAGTGCTATTTATAATTAAAACCAAAGTCAACAACAGGGGAATGGTTAATTAAATTATAGAATATATAATGGACTACTCTGTAGAAATTATTAATTAAAATATAAAAACAAGAGCAGTGTAGAAAAATTAGGAACTGCAAAGCAAAAAAGTTAAATACAAACTTGTAAGTATGCTTTGATATAAATTATGTAAAAATATGCATACATACATGAATAAAGACTAGAACAAAATGAGAAATGAAACCAACTTTTGTGATAAAAGTATAGGTAGAATTTTAAAATTTCACTTAATGTCCAACAATACATTTTTTATCTTAAACACATTTTTTAAAAAATTTATCTTTATTGTTGAAATTATTACAGATGTCCCCCTTTTTAACCCATTGACCCTTCTACCCTGCACCCACCCCCTGCCCCAGGCCTTCACCACACTACTGTCTGTGTCCATGGGTTGCGCATATACGTGCATAAGTTCTTTGATTAATCATGCTTTTTTAATGTTCTTCTTGGTCATCACTAACAGCTATTCAAAAAAATCTTAATATAAGGTATGTTGCATATTTGACAGCATCATCATTGAATATTCCGTCTTTCTCATCTCAGCAATTTTTTGTTTATTCATCCAGCACCTGAGATGATAATACATTTTTCTTAGTCATTTGGTAATGTCTACAGGCCTTAGGCTCTATACCCTAAGGAGTTTGTCAACACTGTCTTTTCCAAGTATTCTCCATTTAGACACTATTTTTCAGTACTGCTGTTTCTTGCTTTTCTTACAAATCTACAGAGTACTTTATCAGGAACATTTTCCTCAGCTGTTAATGACTGATAACTGACTATAAATATGCATATATGCACAACCCAAGGACATGGACAATAGTGGGGAGAGGGACTGAGGAGGGGGATGGGAAGGGGTGGAACGGGTCACTGGGGAGAAAAAGGGACATCTGTAATATTTTAAACAAAAATAAAATTTAAAAATAAAAATAAATTTAAAAAAAGATACAATTAAAAAGAGTTTACTTTTTACCAACCCTTTGAGTATTTTACTAGAAAAAAGTAGATCTTGTTTTTCTAGCATAAATATTATATAGCTCCCGTTGGGGAGGGAGATGCTCAAATCATTATTCCTTTTCTCAAAAGTAACAATAAAATAAAGGGAACCACAACTATCATTGTGTTGTATCTGAATGTCCCTATCAAATGTACTATTTGATTGACTTGTTCCTTCTATTATAGGCATAATTCAAGTTTAGAGATAAGCAATTTACCTTTCACTCTAACAAAGTAGAATGAAGTATTAATGAGAAACAACAAAAGTCCCATAATCCTATGCTGATATATCCACTAGAATGTCATTATTGCATTGCAACTAGTAAGCCTTCTAAAATCTAGAGTGCTTAAAAGGTATGTGATAAGTTTTAGTATATATACTTAATTGCCTTGATTAATTATATACTTAAGTATTTAAAAAACACTAACGGGTAAGTAATGTTATCTCAGCCTCATTTACTAAGGAATTTAGCCCCATAAAGTCACAAAAAGTGAAACAGCAATACAACTTTAAAAACACCAGTTAAAACAGGGCAACCAAGCAACATAATTTTAGTCACAACAAAATGCCTGCTTCTCCATCCACTGTGGTTAAGGATTTAGCAACCTTTGAAGAACAGTTATGACACCTTTCTCTCTGGGAAGCTGATATGGTCTGATTCCAATAATCAACTATAGAGCATTTTCTCTTGAATAGTGATATGAACATGCGAATTTTGTCTTAAAATATTTTAAGAACTTTCCTTTTGAGACAAACACCTTTGAAGTCACAATACACTTCTTTACTTTTAGTAATGTTAACAAATTCAAACGGTAGACAAATTAATGCAATGTATGTAAGTAGTGTGATTAGACACTGGGAATACAGCTTATAAACAAGTCAAACAAGATCTCTATCTTCATGAAAAGTACATTCCAGAGGGTAAAGCTTTCATCACTTACCCAATTTCAAGAATGAATAAGATACTTTAATGGGGAAAATGATCTACAGAAATATATACAGCTCTTATAATACAGTTTTTCTAATAAGCTTTGCAGATGATCCTGATACTGTGCCAAGTTTGAGAACTACTGATTCTAGTCCAACCTTCCTTCTTCCCAAATTATCCTTTCTATAACTTATCTGGCAAAAGGCCATTCAGCCTCTTCCTAAACATTTCTAGTAAAGAGAAGATTATTTTTTCTCAAAAATGGCCAATTCATATGCTGAGCTACTCTAATTTTGAGTAGACACTACCCTTAACTGGGCTAAATCTCTCTCCCAGTAACTTCCAGTCATACAGATTCTGCCTTGGGAGCTACACTAAAAAACAAACAAACAAATGACTTTGTTATATGGTAACCCACAAAATACTTAAAGATAGCTATCATTTGTGCCATAAGTCTTCTCTCAATGTGTGAGGTCCCCTTTAAATTACCCACAGTCGTAATTTACAAACACTTCCTTTTCCTATCATCCTCTACAAAAAAAATACCCTTTCACCATAAACACTAGTGATTGCTTTTTTTCTATAAAGTTGTTAGCTCATCGATGTCTGAGCCTCTTAAAATAACAAGAATTGAGCCCTGGCCAGTGTTGCTCAGTAGTTAAGAGTGTCGGCATGCACACCACAACTGCTGACCAGGGGAATGATTGCTGATCAGGGGAACCTGCCTGGATTGCAGGCTCGATCCCCAGCCCTGGTCAGGGTGCATGCAGGAGGCAGCCAGTCGATGTGTCTCTCTCACATTAATGTCTCTCTCTCTCTCTCTCTCTTTCTCTCTCTCTCTCTCCCTCTCTCTCTCTCTCTCTCTCTCTCTCCTCTCTCCTCTCTCTCTCTCTCTCTTCCTCCTCCTCCCCCCCCCCAAACTCTCTCTGCAAAGCAATGGAAAAATATCCTCAGGTGAGGATTAACAGAAGAAAAAAAAAGAATTGGAAAAATATTCCAATGGTCTGATAAGAACAGAGTATAGTGAATTATTTCTAACTACATTTTAGCAATGCAATTTAAGATTGCACAGAATACATTAGTTTTCTAAAACAGCTGCCTTGTATTATCCATTATATTATCTATTTAAAAGGAAATAAAGTTTTAGTTGGCATTATTTCTTTGTAAACATATCCAAGTTCCCAGTGGCCACCTCTTTCTTTTCTAAGAATACAGAAACCACCTGTTCAATAAACCTGTCTAAACTTCTGCCTGGGGTTAAAACTAAGTTCACCACTCTATACTTTCTAGTATCTATTCTTTGTTCCCTTTTGTATAACTTGTCCATTGGATCATTTCCACTTCTCCTGTCCACTCGGATTTCAAAAAAATACCTGCCAGTGTGAACTATTTCAGTATACCAGGGTTTTCTTTTCCTTCACCATACTTATTCTACCCTTTACAGTTTAAAGATCATTCTCTTTGACAGAGAAGACTAAAGCAAAGAATGGTTATCTCTAGTTCTCACCCTGTAGCTACGAATTTATACGATCAATTCCTATTCAGTAAATCTGTAGGTTCCTTCCCCATATGCTAATTAGAATTTTAAAGATGTTTCAGGGTATTACTGTATGGGTGGAACCACATGAAATTATTGATATTCGACGATTTTCCACATACAAAACTAGTAACTTTAAATTTATCAACATAATAGCTATAATTGGAATGGGGAGGGAATGGGGTTAATGGTAGGTATTTTTTTAAAATCAGAGTGGACAAGAGAAATGTAAATGACCCAATGGACAAGTATACAAAAGGGAACAAAGAACAGATCCTAGAAAGTATAGGTTGGCAAATTTAGCTTTAATCCCAGGCATTAGTTTGATATAGATATCCCGTTCTTTACCTCTCATTAGGAAACCACCATCCATACTGTCCACTCTGTAGTATAATCCTATATATATATTTCTCACTGCTTTTATCTTTACCCACTGTTATTCATATTATAACCACATTTTGGTCTATGGATTTCTAAATACATTTATATTAACATGCACCACTACTCTCTTCATGTTCCTATTAGTTGTTTACTTAGAACCAACTATAGCCACTCATCGCATTTTAAGCACTAAATTTCTAGTTCACCTTGCTGCATTATAGCTAATATTTATAAATATTCTGCCTAATCTTAATGTTTTCTCTCATGAATTACTGGTCATTCCCTCATTTATGGATTTTACCCTATGTTATAACTGCTATACCCTATGTTATAACTGCTATGTTATAACTGCTTTACCAGTATTTCTAATAAACAGTAAAATCAACTTATTTTCTTTAATTTCCTGTGCTTTGTCAACATCAATTAGAAGTGCTAAAGAACAATTAAGAATAACTGAATGGTCTTTGAAAAAAGGCACAGAAAAATGTCATAATTTGCCTTGGCTGGTGTGGCTGTTGGTTCAAGCATCATCCCATGCATTGAAGGGTTTCAGGTTCAATTCCCAGTCAGGGCACATCTCGAGGTTTCGGGTTTGATCCCTGATCCGGGAGTGGACAGGAGGCAACCAATCAATGTCTCTTTCTCTCCCTCTTCCTTCCTCTCTCTCGAGGATCAATGATAACATATCCTCAGGTAAGGATTTAAAAAAAAGTCATAATTTAAAGTGTATAATATTCTAATATATTGGATATTAACACACCATTACGCATACCTAAATTCTATTTTTCAAAATTACAATATGGGATACTCTAACTAGAATTAATAAAATGCAAATTAGACTGTGGCTTTGTTCATACACTCTTCAACAGCTTTGCCTTCCTCGCTCTATGAATTTATTATAAGGATGTACTTATTTTCACATGTTACTTCTTCCTTCATTGCCCTCTCCATTAGCGATCCATCCCATCATTTTATAGGAAAGAAACTACCAATAACCTGTTAAAATCCTAGTGTTAGAAAGAAGTTTCTATGTTAAAAGATTTTGTTGAGTATCGTACAAGATGTTCACTATCTTGACTTAAAAGCTTAGTACTAGGTCCTCAAATATAAAATGGTGATAAAACCTAAAAAAATATATGACTCAATAACAAGGACACAACAATAAATCCAAATCAAAGATTTATTACAGGGTTGTTGTACTAAGAGAACTATTAGTGCATCAGCTTATTTCTGCAATCGTTCAACACCAAACAGTTTGTTCTCCTAAATTCAGTTGATCATATCAAAAACCAAGGTCAGTAAGCAGCAAGAAATACAGGGATCACCACAAATGCATAACTTGTGTGAAAAATATGCCAAAGCACATTCCCTTCTATTTTCTTCATACATGAAAGATAGAACATTATTTGACCAAAAAATATCAGGAAGCCTATGCTGAAACAATTACATAACAGGTAGACAAAAATTGTAAAGTAGTAAAGAATTTAAAAATTGGGGAAAGTAGAAAACTGGTAAAAAGGTATTAAATATTTGTTATTTTATACTAAATTTAAGGTTTTATATTTTATATGCTTAATAAAGAAAAAAATGAATTAGATTTCTAAAGTATTTTAAGACTCCTAGTTTTAGCTAATATATTCAAAAGTGATTTCATTTTAGAATAAAAATGAGTATTTCTTATAGACTCTGATACTCCACATGATTTCTTGCTAGGACACAACCATCAATAGCAGAATCCAAATTTAATGTTTATTAGGGGAGTGACATCAGCATCATGGCTGATGAGTTCTTTTTCTTGGGCCTTTAATTAACAATTAAATGAACATTCTTAGCTCAACAAAAGTTCCTCTGCACATTATACCAGGACATCTGGGAGGTTTCTACCCATCTGTGCATCCAAAAGTGGGCAAATAGAACTTCAGTGGGGGCTGTGGATCCAAGGGATTGGGTGAGCCTGCCCCACTCCACACCCTGCCATGGTGGGGTGGAAGGGAC
Source organism: Miniopterus natalensis (assembly GCF_054644295.1). Lineage (NCBI taxonomy): Eukaryota > Metazoa > Chordata > Mammalia > Chiroptera > Miniopteridae > Miniopterus > Miniopterus natalensis. The sequence continues at coordinate 47,897,516 of NC_142103.1, read as the reverse complement.
CCTTGGAGAGTGCAAAACTAAGTAGATACACCCAGCCTGCCGGAGGGGAGAATCCGGCATACCACAAGAATGAGAAACAGCTGAGTTTAGACGCAGGCAAAAGGGAAGAACTCTTTAAGGTGGCACCACTCCCCAGGGGAACACTGTAAGGGGCTGGGTGTTTGGAAACTGCATCAGCACCCTCACCAGAGAGGAAATAGAAAGCAGCAACCTCTACCATGGGAGAGTAAAAATCAAAAGTGTTGAGTAACCGGGGAGTGGGGTGGGGTGGGAGGTCAATGGGGAAACAATGAGACATCTGCAATGCTTTCAACAATAAAGATACACTTAAAAAGTGTTAAATGACTGCCTGGCTGCCCCAACTGTGCAGGATGTGGCTGGAGGGGATTGTTTCTCTCAGGCAGCATCCCGATTTCTAAGGACAGACCTCTTCCACTGGGAAAGGGAGAGGAAAGGAAGCAGGCAGATAAAAATATCCAATGGCATTGAATGAAAACAGTTCCTGCTTTCTGCTTTGGAAATTCAGCAGGAGGTCCACCCATGGATCTCTGGGAGTTCCGCACTAGAGAATCTCCCTACTGGCCAGTGGGTACCCCCCAAAGCCCCCGGTGTTAAGCCCACCCCCCACACTCTGCTACCAGTTCCTTGAGCACACTCCCCGCGCATCTGGGAGAGCCAGCTCCAGAAGGAGAAACCACACATGGGAAACTACACACTTGAGCTATTGTGCCGCCTTTTGGAATACAAAAGAAAGGTTTCTAATAGACAGCCTATTGAATCATAAGGACCAAAGAAGACACAAAGCCTTAATAAAGGAAGTATCTGATTCTTCAAATGCCTTCAAACACTATCAAAAATGAAGGAAATATGGTACCACAAAAAGAAAATGATAATTCTCCAGTAAATGAACTCAAAAGGCACAGAATACTGCAATCTAACTAATAAAGAACTCAAAATAGCCGTTATGAAGAAACTCAACAAGCTACAAAAAACTCAGGATGACAATTCATTGGACTCAGGAATAAAATTAATGAACAGAAATAATTCTTTACAAAAGAGATACAAATTATAAGAAAGAACCAAACAACTTCTGTAGCTGAAAAATTTGATGAAGGAGATAGAAAAATGCACTAAAGAGCACTGGTAACAGGACAGAGCAGATGAAGAAAGAATATGTGACTTGGAGGTTAGGAATATAGAAATAATTCAATTAGAAAAGAAGAGAAAACTAAGAATTTAAAAGTGAAAGGACTCTATCAGAGCTATTAGATTTGATCAGAAAGGCAAATTTAAGAATAATTGGTACACCAGAAGGAAAAGAAGGGGAAAGGGGGATAGAGAGTTTATTTAAAGCCATAATAGTTGAGAACTCTCCAATCCCAGGAAAGCATTTGGACATACCAGTCCATAAAGCTAATAGAACACTTTATTATATCAATGCAAAAAGACCTTCTGCAAGACACAGTATAACAAAAATGGCAAAAATCAATGAAAAAGAAATAATCTTAGAGGCAGCAAGGAAAAAAAATTAACCTACAAAGAAACTCCATTAGGCTACCAACAGATTTCTCAGCAGAAACTCTTTATGGCAAGAGAGTGCAGAATGACATACAGAAAGTGTTGAAAGATAAAAGAAACTGCCAACAGGAATACTTTATTCATTACAATTATCCTTTAAATACAAGGGATAAGGCTTTCCCAGACAAACAAAAGCTGAGGGAGTTCACTCTCACTAGATCTGCCTTGCAAGAAATACTGAAAGTTCTTCAAGCTGAATTCAAAAGATGTTAACAAGCTACATGAAAACATGGAAGTACACAAAATTGGTAAAGGTGAAAACAGACAGAATTAGAAAACTGTAATTCAATATTAGCAAGGTATTTTTACCTACATTGTGCACATTCAATACAAACCCTATTAAAATTCCAATGGCAGCCCTGGCCGGTGTGTCTCAGTGGTTATAGCCTCGGCCCGTGGACGGAAGGGTCTTGGGTTCTATTCCCAGACAAGGGCACGTTACTGGGTTGCAGGTTTGATTGATCCCTGACCCCAGTGGCAGCACATGCGGGAGGCAACCAATCAATGTGTCTCTCTCACATCGACCTTCCTTCCTTCCTTCCTTCCTTCCTTCCTTCCTTCCTTCCTTCCTTCCTTCCTTCCTTCCTTCCTTCCTTCCTTCCTCCCTCCCTCCTTCCTTCCTTCCCTCCCTCCCTCCCTCCCTCCTTCCTTCCTTCTCTCTCTCTCCCCCCTCATACACACTCCTTTCCACTCTCTCTAAAAATCAATTGGAAAAAATATCCTTGAGTGAGGATTAAAAAGAAAAACAAAAAACTTCCAATGGCATAATTCACAGAAATAGAAAAAACAATCCTAAATTTGTACAAAACCAGAAAAGACACCAAATAGCCAAAACAATCCTGAGAAAGAACAAAGCCTGACATACTTTCTGATTTTACACTATAAAGCTTTAATAGTAGAAATAGTATGGTACTATATAAAAAGAGTTACATAGACCAAACAAAAGATATTGATGGATCTAAAGCTGTAAACTCTTCCCCCTTATTTTTGTGGGTACCAAATTGTTATTTGATACCAAAGGGTAAACCATGGGGACATGTGTTTTGGTGGGGGCGGTGGGGACAAAAAACCTAATACATAGTAATCCTGTGGGAAAATCAAAGAGCTAGGCAAGTAGCTCAATAGGTGCTAGAAGAGTTGGCTCTGGCTTTACCAATTTCCCCTACTTTGACAAAATGACAGTAAAAAGGCAACATAGTATTGAGGAAAAAATGGCCTAGCATCTTTCTTATCTATAAAATCTATAAAACAGGCATACCACCACCTATCTTGACAATTAAGTGAAGTGAATTTTGTAGAACGTATGGCACAGTAGGCTTAGTTCCTGTGAAACTTAGTTCCTACTCCTCTTCCCTTTCCTCTCCTCTCTGGGACCTCAGTGCTCTCAAATTCAAAAATGGATGGGGTGGGGGGAAGGGAAAAAAGTTTCATACTAAATTGGACTCTGATGGATAGTGATCTCTATGTTAAAGAAAAAGATTAAACATAAAAATATTACACACTTTGCTAATGGGAGTCGGAAAAAACTCCCTTGTTATATAAAAAAAACAACATTTATTTAACACATTTTTGTGCCAGGCACTATGCTAATCACTTCATATGTTTAACTTATTTAACCTTATGAAGTATTATTAATATCCCCTTTTTAGAGGCATGGGAACTGAGGCAGACAGGGGTTAAATAATTAATACAAGAACCCAAGCTAGTAAGTGGCAGAGCCAGTATTCAAGCCCAGGCAATCTAGCTTCAGAGGCTGCTCTCTTAACCAATATTCCTTAATAGCATTTCTCAAAATGAGAGAAAAATAAAAATTACTGAGTGTATTCACAATACACCAAGGTTGTGGTTCAATCCCTGATCAGGACACATATAAGAAGCAATCAATGAATGCATAAATAAGTGGAACAACAAATCGATGTTTCTTTCTCTCTCAAATCAATAAGTTAAAAACATTATAATTTGTTTCAATAGGCAAACTACATTCTAGTGACTATAACAGGTTTCACACCAATCCTTAAATTCTAGCCCAAACCAACTCAGAATATAATTAAATCTGCCAAATCACCCAATTCCAAAACTATAATGAAAAGAAAAACAAAATGAAATATGTTTAAAAAGAAATTATAAACTCCTAGAAACTATAGGTGAGCTCAGCAAGGTCACAGGAAAAAACATCAACACACAAATTAATTGCATCTGTATACACTAACAATGAACATGCAGAAACTAATATTAAAAGCACAATATAAAAAAAAAAAAAGACCTCAATAAATGGAGACATACCATGTTCATGGATTAGAAGGCTTGACATAGTAAACATGTCAATTCTCCCAAATTGATATATAGGCTCAATGAAATTCCTTTCAAAAGGCTTTTGCAGACACTGACAAGCTTATTCTAAAATTTATATGAAAAGAACCTGGCCTTAGAATATTGAAAACAATCTTGACAAAGAATAGAGTGGAAGGGATTGTTCTTTCCAAAGTTAAGGCTTACTATGTAACTACAGTATTCAAAACAATGTGGTAAAGGTAAGGATATAAACACATAGATCAACTGAACAGAAGAGAGGACCAAGAGATAGATCTACATAAATATTTTAAACTAACGTTTGAAAAAAGTACAAATCAAATTCCATAGAGGAAGGATAGCCTTTTCAACAAATGCTGCTGAAGCAATTAGATATTCATAAGTAAAAAAATAATAAACCTCAAAAAATTAATAATGAACCTCCACCTATACAATTTAATTCAATATAGATCATAGAATTAAATGTAAAACATAAAACTAACAAGCTTTTAGGAAAAAAGAAGAAAATCTTTAGGATCTGGGGCTAGGCAAACAATTCTTCGCCTTAACAAAAAAGCATGACTCATAAAAGGGAAAAATGATATACTGCATGCTATCAAAATTAAAAACTTTTAGTCTGCTAAAGCCTATGTAAAGATGATGAAAAGACAAATCTCAGATGGGCAGAAAATATCTGCAAATGATATACCCAACAAAAGACTGGTATCTAGAATATATAAAGAACTCTTAAAGCTCAACAATAAAATTATCTAATTAGAAAATGGGTGAAACATGTGAACAGGCATTTCATCAAAGAGGATACACATATAGTAAATAAGCACACAAAAAGATGATCAACTTAAGTAGCCATCAGGGAAATGCAAATTAAAACCATAATGATATATCACACTACACACTATGGGAATAGCTAAAATAAAACACCATGAGAATATCAAATGCTGGTGAAGATGTGGAAAAACAATAATTTATACATTGCTACAGGGAATGTAAAAATGCTACAGCTATAGCCGCTCTAGAAAACAGTTTGGCAGTTTCTTTAAAAAAACACAAAACTAAACATGCAATTACCATACAACCCATCACTGTACTCTTGAGCTTTTATCCTAGAGAAATGAAAGCTTTGGTTCACTCACAAAGAGAAGAGGAGACAGGAGGAGATGGGGGGGGCAGGAGGGGACAGGAGGGGAAAGGAGGGGAGGGGAAGAGAAAAGAAAGACAAAAACGAAAAAAACCTATCCACAAATGTTCATAGCAGCTTTATTTGTAATAATCAAAAGCTAGAATCAACACATGACCTCCAACTGATGAAAGGTCATACAAACTGTGGTATATCCATACCATGGAATACCATTCAGCAATAAAAGGGAATGAATATTGATATATGCAACAACTTAGATGAATGTCCAGTTCTAGTATATCATGCTAAATGAAAGAAAGTTATATACTGTATGATTCCATTTATATAACATTCTTGAATACAGATTTGTGGCTGACAAGACTGTGGGGTAGGTCAGGCAGGAGGTAGGTGGGTGTGATTATAAAAGGGCAACATGAGAGAACCTTGTGATAAAACTCTATATTAACTGTGGAGGTGGATACACAAGTGATAAAATTGTATAGAACCTAGTAACCACATATTCACACTCAAGTGAATATAAGTAAAACAGAGAACAACTGATAAAACTATAGGCAATCTCCTGATTCTTACACTTAATCCAAACTTCTCTCAGTTTACCACACTGGAACCTCTGCTTATGCTATTCCTTTAGCTTTATGCCTACCTCTGCCATTTCAGCCTGTCAATATCCTTATCTTTGAACAAATAGCCTAAAACCACCTTCTTTTCCATGAAATCTTTCATAATCACTTCAGCCAAAAATGAACTCTCCTGCTTGTCAAGGTCCTTTAGTTGTACATATCTATGATCTAAGATTATAAGCACTTTAAGGAAAGAGATTAATGTCTAATGCATCATGTGCTGACCTAACTTAGTCCTAGGGAGCAAAACACATTCAGGTATTTGTTTAATTAATCTAGCCCCATCGTTCCCAAAATATCCAACCATAATTCTTACTACTCCAGGGCATATATTTTCCACTTGAAATCAGACAAGCCTTCTTTTCTGTCCTATGCAGATATCGTCTCATCTGGAATGTTCCACCCTTCAACTTATAATCAGTCCCTAAAAGTTCATCTCAAAGGTTATTTATTACTTAAAATCTTTCCTTGTTTCTCTTAATCAGTTTCATCTCTCTTTTCTGAATGTTGATTAAACTTTGTATTTCACATAAATCACTTAGTTTATGTCTGCTATAGATTAAAAGTTTGTGCTACCCCCAATTCATATGTTGAATGTAGTGGTATTAGGAGGTGGGGCTTTTGGGAAGTGACTAGGTTATAAGGGTAGAGCCCACTTGAATGGAATTAGTACCCTTATAAAAGAGGCCTGAGGAAACTCCCTTGCCCCTTCCTCCACGTGAGGTTACAGCGAGAAGAAACTACAAACCAGAAAGCAGGTCCTCACCAACACCAAATCTGCCAGGGTCTCGGACTTCTCAAGACCCCACAACTATGAGAAATAAATGTTTGTTGTTTATAATCCACCCAATCTATGGTATTTTTTAATAGCATCCAAAAACAACTGAGACACTTCACTATAACCATATTCCATCTATCCAAACCTCCCCAGTAAAAGAGTAAAAATCCTTGAGAGCAAGAATCCCTGAAGACTTGAAAAAGGCTTTGCATGTATTTGATGTTCAAGTATTTAATGAATTAAAAATTATTTCTAGAAAGTTAAGTAATTTGGATTATTATTCAATCTTTCAAAACCATGGAGAATATAAATTCCATAAAATAAGTATGTTTTACAGTGAATATTGATCAAATCTGAAAAATTAATCAAATTTTCTTATGCTTTACAAGATATCACTTCTGACTCATCCCGACATTTTTTTCAATGATTTAATAAACTTTATTTTTTGGAACAGTTTCAGGTTCACAGAAAATCTGGGAAAAAGTAGAGTTCCAATATGTCCTCTGCTCCCCACAAACAGAGCCTCCCCCACTATCAGCACCCACAGTGCATTCGATACAGTTGCTGAACATAAACTGATATGTCATCATTACCCAAAGTCCACTCACGTTGTTGTACATTCTATAGGTTTCCATAATAGTATCATATAGTTTCATTCCCCTAAAAAATCCTCTGTGCTCCTCCCTGCCTTTTTAAACCTTACCTTCTTAGTTTTATATTGTTTTTTTCCTACTCTGACTTACCCTTGATGAAATTCATTCAAATTCTATCTAGGGCTCTCTGTCTGTCTTCAAGCTATCCCTGCAATCTTACCTACCCACATATGAAATATTGCCAATCATTAACTTTTTACCTTTCACTCATACTCATCATCTGTCTACATCTATAATAATAATCTTCCCTCTGATTACTGTGTGCCTCTTCTAGTCTCTCTCCTCTCCAATTTATTTATCTTACACTTTGCAACCTGAGTTATCTTTTCAAAACAGTCTGATCATATAATTTTTCTATTCAAAAGTATCCAATGAGGAGACAACAAGATGGTGGCGTAGGTAACAGTGGTACCCACCGCCTCCCACAACCATATCAAAATTACAATCAAAATGCAGAACAACCATCATTCAGAATCTCCTGAAATCTAGTTGAACAGAAGTCCTACAACCAGGGAACTGAAGCAACGAGACCAGTAGGAGGGGCAGAGACACAGGGCAGAATCTGGACTGAATCACAAAGATACAGGCCCAGTCCCACACCCAGGTGCAGCGATTGAAAACCGGGAGGAATACCTCAGTGGTGGAGGTTTCCTGGAGTAGAGAGGCCCCCCATCCCAGGGTTCCAGGGCCGGGAAGAGAAGTCCCTACAACTTCAGGCTGCAAAAACTAGCAGAGATCATGGCTGAGGGAGGCTGAGACTGCAGGTGTGCCAGGCAGTTCCTCTTAAAGGGCTGGCGCACGGACTTACTCAGATGCACTCCCTCTGAGCTCCAGCGCTAGGCAGCACCTTGAAAGGAACCTGGGACATTCAGGGAGGAACTAACTTGCCTGGAATCAGGACAAGAGATGGAGGGGAAGCTTTCTCCTAGACAGAAGAGCTGGCAGAGGCTACTGCCCCTTAAATGAGCCCTCCCCCTACAGAACCTGTAGGCAGGCGCCTTTTCTGAATCTCCATCAACCTGGGTAACACCTTTCACCCTGGTGAAAGTGATTCCTGGAGACCAGGCCCGTCCCTACTTGCAAGCTCATCCAGGCCATTTCTAGTGGCTTTTCTATACAAGTGGCCTCTCTAGCCTCATGCTTAGGACTTTCCTAAAATCTCTCCAATAAGCAGCAGCTGGCCTCAGCATGCCCCATGCCTCCTGATAAGTAGCACCAGGCTTGGCATTAGCGACAGTCTGACTGGTTCATAACTTGACCACTCCTGGAGAGCTCCAACCCCAGCACAATTAGCAGCTATCACTAGATTGCTCATGCTGGGTGGCCCTGGGCAGGGAACAGGAAGAGGCTGACTTTGCACTTCCCGGGAGGTCCCAGAGACAGTGCACCCAGTGGTCAGCTTCAGACTACACCAGATTACAACCCTACCATATCCATGAGTGAAACACTCAAGAGGTGGACTCGGTGAACACCAAAGCTACAATGAAGTAACTCCTGCTCCATAGGGGTGTCTCCAGCACAGCAGCTCGTTGGCTGGAGCTGCAGCTGGTCCTCACAACCAATGGGCCTGGGGGTCAATTCCTCCCAGTGATACCAATAGCAACCGAGGCTCAACTACAACAGGACAGTGCACACAGCCCACCTAGGGGAGCACCTGGAAGGCCCAGCTCAGGTGACTGGGGATACTGAGCCACTGGGCCCTACAGGACACTTAATACACAAAGCGACTCTACCAATTCCAGTAGACATAGCAGCTCTACCTAATACACAGAAACAAACACCAGGAAGCAGCCAAAATGTGGAGGCAAAGAAACATGTCACAAAGGAAAGAATATAAGAAATTTCCAGAAAAAGAACTAAATGAAATGGAGCCATGCAAGCTACTAGATACAGAGTTCAAAACAATAGTTATAAGATTGCTCAAGGAACTTAATGAGAATGCCAAGGATCTTAGTAAGACTTTTAAGGAAACTAGTGAGATCATCAATGACATAAAAAAGAACCAGTCAGAAATGAAGGCTACACGAACTGAAATGAAGAATAATTTACAGGAATCAACAGTACAGTAGAGGATGCTGAGAACCAAATCAGCAATTTGGAAGATGAGGAAGCAAAAAACACCCAACTAGAAGAGCAAAAAGAAAAAAGAATCCAGAAATATGAAGATAGTATAAGGAGTCTCTGGGAAAACTTCAAGTTTCTCAACATTCACATTATAGGGGTACCAGAAGAAGAAAGAGAGCAAGAAATTGAAAACCTATTTGAAACAATAATGACAGAAAACTTCCCCTACCTGGTGAAAGAAACAGACTTACAAATCCAAAGAGTACAGAGAGTCCCAAACAAGAGGAACCCAAAGAGGCCCACAGCAAGACACATCATAATTAAAATGCCAAAGGTTAAAGACAAAGAGAGAATCTTAAAAGCAGCAAGAGAAAAGCAATTAGTTACCTACAAGGGAACAACCATATGACTGTCAGTTGATTTCTCAACAGAAACTTTGCAGGCCAGAAGGGAGTGGCAAGAATTATTCAAAGTGATGAAAAGCAAGAACCTACAGCCAAGATTATTCTACCCAGCAAAGCTATCATTTAGAACTGAAGGTCTGATAAAGAGCTTCAGAGATAAGAAAAAGCTAAAGGAATTCATCACCACCAAACCAGTATTACATAAAATGTTGAAGGGTCTTCTTTAAGAAGAAGCTGATGAGCAAAAGAAACTGACAAACAAAATAGACCCAGAGACATTAAAGCATTCAATGGACTGTCATGTCTCAGAGGGAAGAGGGAAGGGGGGGTGGGGGTGGAAAGAGATTAACAAAAGAAGTTATATGCATAACCCCTGGACACAGACAATAATGGGGTAGAGGCTGGGGAGGGAGTGGGAGGGAGGTGGAGGGGGTCAATGGGCGGGAAAAATGGAACACCTGAAATACTTTCAACAATAAGATAAATTTTTCAAAAAAAAATATCCAATGATTCATACTACACTCAGTAGTGTAGTATAGAACAGGTTTTGGCAAAATGAAGTTCATGGGACAAATTCAGCCCATTACATGTTTTTGTAAATACATTTTTACTAGAAAACAATCATGCTCATTTATTTACATATTACCTGTGGCATCTGTTTTTTATTGAGTTTATTGGGGGTGACATTGATTCACAAAACCATACAAGTTTCAAGTGTACAACTCAATAAAACATTATCTGCATCATGCGCCCATTGCTGGCTGCTTTCACACTACCACAGAGATGAGTAGTTGCACCAGAGATCAAATGACCCAGAAAGCAAAAAACTTCTGCTATCTAACCCTTTAGCTAAAAAAAATCCACTCTTAGCATGAAGGGTTCAGAATAATTGGTCCAGAACCTTCCTTTCCAGTCTTATATCCCACCATAAACTCTAGGCTTTTATTATAGCAAACAGGCAATTAATTCTCTTCTGAACAAAACGACTATTCATTTTTCAAGAGCCTGTACTTGATATAATTGGACCTCAAAGTATATTGAATAAATTGAGAGTATTTAACAATTCCTATCTTATTATCTCATGTCTTATTTAAAACGCACACAACAATGTAAAAACTATGATTCTAAACATAAATCAGAGGCTGGAAACTATTTGGGAAAGTAGTAGCAAAAATTAGTATTATAAATATCTCAGAGCACCTACAATGGTCAACAAGATGTTCCATTATGGCAAGTAGGAAATATATGTATTATTCACTTTGCTGAGAATTTTGTGGGAGGAGCACTGGATTTGAAGTCTAAGGACAAGTCTGAGACTTAAGGTTAGATATGCAACCACAATGGTTGCATGTGAGTTATATAATCTTTTCATGCAGATAACTCAAATACTAGATCTTTAATCTATGAGTCATTATTATCAGTATCTGTAACCCAATATCGTAATTACAAATTACATTTGTGTAATATTTTAAAGCTTATAAAGTAATTCCACAGACTTCTCACTTGAGTTCACAGTAATCCTGTGCGATCTGAAGGTAAGCATTTACTTCAATTTGTAAATAAGGAAATTAAGGCTCAAAGAAACTAAGTGTCTTGCCTAACATCACAGAGCCAATAAATGGCAGAGCATAGGTTGAATCTAGGTCTCCTGATTATAGTTCAATAGTCTTCCCACTTTTTGATGCTATTTAATGACATTACAGAAAATACAATATGCTATGAGCCTGAAATAGTAAATAATTTTAAAAACAAAAAAATCTACATACATCCCTCAATCTTTCCTCTACTTGCAAGACACTGAATAAAGTCAGTAGGGACTCTGGGTTTTACTGCAAAGTTCACGAAGATTTAAAGAGTATTCTAAAATGGCCACATCGGAATTGTTAGACAACTAGTCTACTCCATTCATTCTCTATTTAAAGTGGGGAAAAAATCTGTTTATATTAAAAGTATTTTATTCTTTATGGAACTTTTGAACTGGTGTCAGAAAATGTTTCTAGGCTAAAACAAAACAGACTAAGAACATCCAGAAAAACCCTTAAATACAATTAATAACAAATTGCTGTATGTTAACCACATGCTTTTTAAAGACAACATGTTGAAAGAATCAAAACCCATCCAGGATTGAAATAGTGAATATCAGCCAGGACTGAAAAAGAAAAAGGCAGCCCTGCAATTAATCAGGCTGGGAGGACAGACAAGATAAAGTGGGCTCTAAAGTTAACAGGAAACATTGTTTTTTCCCAAGGTCATGCTGTAGTTGTAAAATATCATAACTACATTGTCTTTGAGTGATTACTGCTTTCTTACCAATAATGCCCCCAAACTTGCTTTGCTATTTTCATTTATTACTGAAAGGAGATACCCAATTCCTAAACTGCCTTACTTCATGCTAGCACCCATCCCCTAGTTAATCCCCACTACTGTCAATCTGCTTCAGAAGCAACCACCAATTCAGAACTAATCCTGGCTTCCTGCAAACCCTCCTCAGAATGCTTTAGTGGGAAACCAAACTTACATTGCTTTATCAAGAAGATGGGCATTAAAACAATATTTTTTCCTACTGCTGCATGAATAGAATGCTCTTGAATTAGCAGAAAGTATAATTCAGAAATATGAATTAGTGGAACTTAATCATAATCATTTGTCATACATGCTAACAATTATTTCTCTATTTCTAAACTGGATATCTTTCAATAAATAAGAAGTGGGCATTTAAAAAAAAAAAAAAAGACACTTTCCTCCCTCCTCTTATCCAGAGGCCTTCCAAGGTTCCTCAGGAGTGTACTCCCTCCTATGAGTCAATAAATCTGATTTTGTCAGACTACAGGCTTGTTGCTGGTGGTCTCTGGTTGATGAGGCTTTAACAAGGAAACCTATTTTAAATTGTCCTACAGATCCAGCAGTTTAGTACTGACGAAAGCCCCCCACCCCCTACCAAAAAAACCAACTTCTGAGCCTAAACCATAAAATCACTAAACACAAGATACTTTCACTGCTAAGAAAGATGAATAACTGACAGAATTCTACTTAATATATCACAGGAAACATCTGATCAATGATGCTAAAAGATATAGTATTTAACCAATGCCAGGTAACTACCATATTTGCTGGGAGAAAGAGTGTATCATGAACTTGGCATCAAGCTCCAGATAAAACCAGAAGTGTCCAAATTGGTGATGTTATCTGATTTTTAATAAAAATGAGTCGCATAACTCTTGAGCAATTTTATCTGTCACCTATAATCTAATCATATGCTATACATAGTGTTCATGAAATCCCTGTGATTTTCTAACTTTTAATTTTTAAACTTTAATATAGCTTATATAAAAATAGAATTGTTCCAATTCTTCTGTAAATGGCACTGAAAGATAAAATGAATAGTTTTAACCATAGGTCAAGTTAACTTTATATTCATAGAGGCCATTAAGCAACCCAGAGAACTTAAAGGCACCTCATTACCAATAAAATGCTTTGGAGAATAGCAGGTCTAGCTATTTTAAAGAATAACCTCAACCAGCCTTATTAGACCAGCCTTATAAAGGGATGAAGGACAAAGGACATTACTAAAATCATGTTCCAATATGATGCCTATAGGACCAATATGAAATGTTTTAAAATCCACTAAACAACTTCAAAACAATAAAGTGAAGTTTTCAACTTCTAAGAACCAGTAGCTAAACCCCTGCTTCAAAGATAAACTTTGGAATGTGGGTAGGATAAAGAATGAGGCAGGAAGAGGGGTGCTTTCAGCATAAGTTTAAGATTGAATCGAAAAACAGTACCAGGCTCAGCCAATAACTGCTAACAAAATAACAGCCTTAAGGCTTTATATACACAAGGCAGAAAAGACTATCAGGCTTCTTACACCACACCCATCATCATCAATGTCATCATCAAATACAAAGTTTTTCAGAAAACAAGCTGTATTTAAAGAGGGCTAAAAGAATCTTGGATTAGTCTTCTTTATAAAAAAGACACTTCATCAACACTTAGTTATATTTTTTTAATTTTAATCAGAAAATACAATAATAGCATATATACAACCTTCTGATTGGTTAAAATACAGTTATCCTAAAAGTAGAGGGCAATAATAGACTAAGAAAATACTATGTCAAGAACACTGGAAGTGACTAATGAAATTCAGTGCCAATTTTAGATTTACAATGATCAGTAGTGTTTTCTGTGTCAAGCTTGGTTCAGGGTTTCCCCCTAAAAGTTCTAACTAAATGAATTAATATAAAGTCTTGAAAGAAACCAGCAAGAGCAGAAATGAATTTTAATAAAACCTAAAAACTGTAGTAAAAGCCTAAGACAACAGAATTATTTATTTCATGGATTTGATGCCACTATGGATCTAATTATATCTCTGAAACCGTAACTACACAGAATAATTGCTTTACAGTCTATAAGGCTGATACCATTCCTACCTCATAACATCCATCCACAGTACAATTTAAGTAACAGTATTAAGTCCTACAGGCTATTGATATTCATGATTGAATGTCTTTTTGCTAAGATAATATTAAATGAGATATGGCAAAAAACAAACAAACAAAAAACACACAGTATTTCTAATTCCGTTCAGCCTTTCAGGAAAGTTCACTTAACATAATTTCAGAGTAAGTATCCTAAATCTTTATTTTCCTATCTTCTTCCAAAGCATTTAACCTGATTTGATTATTATACACAGACATTTTAGATTGCCTTTTCTTCCAACTAAACAAATCTGGAGTTGTTTTGCAGCTTCCCTTTGTAAACTGTAAATATAAACTTCTATTTCTATAAGATACAGAGTAAAATGTATACAACAAATATTAAAATATTATTTTAGAATACTTTGGTGTATGTTGAAATCAAAGGCTAAAGAAATGATCAAGAATAATGAGGAACGGGAAAATAATGTTCATAACAGGATTAAACAGAAATTCATTATAAAATCTGTTTTCTTTCAAATCGATAAACTAAAATTATGAAGCCTAATATTAATTAAATATTGACTTCAGAAATGGATACAAAGGGCTAGAAATGCATGAGCTATAGAAAACCATATAAATGCCTTTAAAAGGGATGCTTCTGTTTCCATGTGGCAGCAATTATAGCACTTCCATTCATTTAATATTTAGTGACCTCTCACAATGTAGCACATACAAAAGATTCTGAGTTTATATTCCAGTTCTAATTACTTGCAGGTGTGACAAGAATCCCTTCTTCCTCTACAAATACATAAAAGTAATGACTTTAGATGCAACTTGTTTTCATGAACAATTATGTGAATACAAAAAGGAGGAAGGTGGTAAGTAAAGGGAAGCCGGCAGTACAAAGTAAGCCTTGGAAAAACCTGTGACCCATGGGCAAAAGATAAGAACTACATAAAATCAGAGAGGGAGGATGACAAATATTCCTGGCAAAAAGAGTCACCTCAACCAAATAAAAAGTTTAAATTAGATTACTTTCTTTCAATTTGCATTTGCATGTTAACAAGAGACAGGTTTACCAACTTCAAGTGAATTCTGGATTTAAGTGTGACATAACCATATGATGGCCAATAAGTCAAGAGCCAATCAATGTTAAATGGAAGTTTATGGCAACATATAAGTATTAATTTGGCTACAGAGGTAATGCAAGCCTCCTGAGCTGAATACAGTGTAAATTATAGGCGTACAATGTAAATTACAGGATGCTGCTATATGCCAAATATACTGAAGATAAAGGAAAAAAGCTTTAAAAACAGTCTTATTATATCATGTCCTTGACTCAGTTTAGAAAAATAAGCATGGTCAATTGTTCCTTGGGTACAATGTCAGTCCTAAACTAAAATGAATAAACCATTGTGCTGCCATTCCTTTGGACAATTATTTAGAACTAGGATACTTCTATCAGGATGGATAATAACTATAATACTAGTTCTTGCAAATATTCATTTTAAACAGACATGAAACAATTTTAAAATTACTTCTGTACTAACAAACTAGCTGAGAAGAGTTGTGCTTGTGTGAAATTTTATTTTCAAGTTTTAGTGTAACTACTACAAAGTTTCCATAACAAATACTAATAATACGTAAAGGGATAAAGAAATAATACTTAGTGATTATAGTGCAAGATCTCAAACAATACTACAAATATTAATTACATATGCTCCAGGATTTCTTTGAGTGGCATTAAACATTAATACTGTTTTGAATTTAGTTCATTTTCTTCCTCTGATTTAATTTTGGCAGAATGCAAAACCAATTTGATCAGTTAAGCATACAGCTAATGAAATGGCATGACTGGAGCTTAGACCTGTAATAATGTTAATAGGCATCTTTGCTCTTGCCCTATAGGAATATGGAAATTCAACCCTGAAAAACTTAAGTACACATATGTTGAAAGTACTACGGTAGTTAGTCTGGAGAATGGAATTGGAATTAACTCTAAAATTCCATCTCCAAGCTCCCTCACCTCCATTTCACTGAATTACTAAAAAACACCGTTAACTACACAAAGGATGGGAACATTTGAAAAAATGGTCTAATATATTGGAAAGTCCAGACAAGGTCAGAATTACATTGGTTTTGACCAAAGACAATTGTAAAACTTTCAGTGGAAGCAAGTGGCACAATGTGATCTTTAAAGTGAGTTAGAGAATCAAAATAGAAAAATCTAAATGTAGTTTCTAAGTACAAAAATTAGAAACAGTCAAAGTTAAATTTGTAAAATGAATCATTAGTCAATAGATTATTACCAAATTATACACCTATCCAGAGAACTGCTTACTGGTTACCATATTGTTCTAGATCTGCACTGTCCAATACAGTAACCATTAGCCATATGTGGTTATTGCATACCAAATTGCTCAAACTTCCAAAAATTAAAAATTTGGTTCTTCAGATACAATAGCCACATGTGGCTAAAGGTTACTGTTTTGGATGTCATATCATAGGATAGAACATCCACATTACCGCAAAGTTCTACTGGGTAGCACTATTCTACATAAAATACAGTTAAAATGAGCCTCAAGAAATAACTGGTATAATTCCAAATATACTGGATAAAATAAATGAGACATATCTATTTATGTTTTACAAAATCAGTGCAAAGTAGGAATAGAAGAAAACATCCTCAAACTGATGAAGGACATCTATGATCATACTGAATGGTGAAAAATTGTCTGTTTTTCCCCTATGATCAGGAATAAGGCAAAGATGTCCAGTCTCACCACTTCAAATCACCATTGTACTTGAGGGACTAGCACTTCAATAGTACAAGTACACTTGAAACCTATATAGTCTTATTATCCAATGTCACCCAAATAAATTTAATAAAAAGGAAAAATTTAGGCCCAGTCACTGATCCACCACTGAGGATCAACTACCTCCCCTTGAGCCCCCCTTGCTTGACATTCCCTGCTGCAGCCTTCTGCAGGCCATTTCTGCACAGGAAAAGAAATTGTATGTATGTCCACTATTCGGAACCTCCACTCTTTTGACCACTTTGCTGATGCCAGAAAGGGTGATGATCTGTTTCCTGCTGGCACTGAGGATTACGTATATCCATATAAGAATTCAACAGAAAAAGGGCAGGAAGACCCTTACTACTGTACATAAGACAAGCAGTATAATTTATGCCAGTCATACTTCTCTGAGCTTTGAGTTTTTCTGCTGTAAATAACAGTTTACAATCCAGCTTCCCAAATCAGTGCCCAGAAAACTTTCAGAATGTTACAGGTATTCTTGGAAAAGGGTTTCCACATCAGATTAGGAAATGCTCCTCATAAGGTGACTGGCAATGCCATATTAGCATATGAAAGGCTCTGAGCAGACGTGTATATACACACATTTATTCCATATTTTTTAAATTGTCTCCTACATTTACTTGACCAAGGAACTCTTTTCCCAAGAAGTAGTGTGGTGCTGAGCCGGCGTGGCTCAGAGGTTGAGCATCAACCTATGATCCAGGAGATCGAGGTTCGATTCCCAGTCAGAGCACATGCCCGGTTTCGGGCTCATTCCCCAGCAGGGGGCGTGCAGGAGGCAGCCAATCAATGACTCCCTTCCTCTCTGAAATCAATAAAAATATATTTTTTTAAAAAAGAGAAGTAGTGCTGTTAAAGTTCTTTCAAGTTCTAAGATTCTTTGATAAACTTTCAAGATTTAGCTTCATGATTAAGTTTTATTTACATTGGAAAATCATAAGACTGACTGATTTTAAAGTAGCTGTGGAAAACTGTACCCTACAATGAGAAAACTGCCTCAAATCAAAATTTGAAAAGACTTCATATTTATCTTGCTCACTTTCTTAGTCAACGCCACTGAGTTTTCATCACGTTCTGCATGCTAATTATCCTAAACTTAAGAATCTTGGTTAATATACATTAGTCCCCCCTTATCTGCAGTTTTGCTTTCTGTGGTTTTAGTTACCTGCAGTCAACCATGGTCTGAAAATATTGAAAATTCCAGAAATAAACAATTCATAAGTCTAAAATTTACTGACGTTTGAGTGGCATGATAAAATCTCTCGCCATCCTGCCCCATCCTGCCAGGGACATGAATCATCACTTTGTCCAGTGTATCCACACTGTATACAGTCCCCTGCCCCTTAGCCATTTAGTAGCTGTCTAGGTTATCAGATTGACTGTCCTGGTACACAGTGCTTGTGTTTAAATAAAGTAACACTTATTTTACTTAATAATGGTCCCAAAACACAAGAGTGGTGATGCTAGCAATTCACATATACCAAAGAGAAACCATAAAGTGCTTCCTTTAATTGAAAAGCTATGTACGTATAGGAAAGAACACAGTACATATATATGTACATATATTTATGTATATGTGTGTGTGTGTATATATATATACACACACACACACACACTGTGCAATACTATCTACAGTTTCAGGCATTTACTGGGGTCTTGGAATGTATCCCCCATGGGATACATGAAAATATAACTTGACTGAATTATCTCTATTATAATAGCTCTTTCCCCAAATAACATGGTAGAGTTAAGAATGTGAAAGCATCAATACCAGGGACACTAAAATTCCTTAGCAATTACTCTAAGAGTAACAAAGTGACCTAAGTCAGAATGTAAAATGTTTACTCTCTAGATAAAGGGTTAATATCCAAAATATATAAGGAACTCATACAACTTAGCAAACAGAAGACAAACAATCCAATTATAAAATGGGCAAAGGACCTAAATAGACACTTCTTCAAAGAGGACATACAAATGGCTAAGAGACACATGAAAAAATGCTCAAAGTTGCAAATCATCAGAGAGAGGCAAATTAAAAGAACAATGAGACATCACTTCACAACTGTCAGAATGGCTACTATCAACAAATCAACAACAAGTGCTGTCCAGGGTGTGGAGAAAAGGGCACCCTAGTACACTGCTGGTGGGAATGCAGACTGGGGAAGCCACTATGGAAAGCAGTATGGAGCTTCCTCAAAAGATTAAAAATTGACCTGCCATTTGACTCAGTGATCCCACTTGTAGGAATATATCCTAAGGAACCCAAAACACCAATAACAAAGAACTTATGCACCCCTATGTTTATAGCAGCACAATTTACAATAGCTAAGATCTGGAAACAGCCCAAGTGCCCATTAGTAGATGAGTGGATAAAAAAGCTGTGGCACATTATACCATGGAATACTATGCAGCTGTAAAAAAGAAGGATCTTTTATCCTTTGGCACAGCATGGAGGGAACTGGAGAGTATTATGCTAAGTGAAATAAGCCAGTCAGAGAAAGACAAGTACCACATGATCTCACTTATATGTGGAATCTAATAAACAAAAGAAACTGAAGAACAAAATGGATCCAGAGATACAGAAACATGGAACATACTGAGGGATCTCAGAGGGAAGGCGGGGAGGAGGGAATGGGTGGGGAGAAATTAAATAAAGAACTTATATGTTTATAAGCATAACCCATGCATACAGACATTGGTATGGAGAAAGCCTGGAGGTGGGATGGATGCGGGGTGGAGGGGATCAATGAAAAGAAAAAAAAAAAAAGAAAAGATTGTGAAAATCATGCACTGTATAACAGTTCATATATCAGGTAATACGGAACTAAACATTTGCTCTCATAACATTACACATATATGAGCTTCAAATAAAAGCGGAAAGATGAATATAAGAAAACTGTGGGGCAAATAAAGCATATTTTTCTGCTCAAAAAAAAATGCTTACTCTCAAAATCAGCATAAGTTTGAATGTATATGAGTAGTTAAAAGAATTTTTAAAAAGGGAAGGAAAGAAACAATAAAGAAACATTGAAAGTCTAATACTCTAAAGCAGGGGTAGGGAACGTCCCAGCTGGCAAAATCATTTGGTCTGGCGCTACCAAGGCAACTGCAGGCCGGACTCGAAATACAATAAATCTAGGAGCTTTTTTCATAACTAATTTTTAAGTTAATAATTCTGTATGGCCCTCAAATGATGTTATAAATATCCAAATGGCCCTCGGCAGAAAAAAGGTTCCCCACCTCTCCTCTAAAGGCTGCTCTTCAGCACTTCACATGTGACCAGTGAAGGAAATATAAAGCATCACAAAATAGGTTGATAATGTGGCTAAAAATATAACTTTGCAACATAAATAAATGCATGAATAATAAAATTATTCCAATTAAATTTAATAAATTAATTATGAATAAATATTTAAGGAAAAGTAAAAACTAGAAAACACTGGAGGGTAAAAAAAACTACCCCTGAAGATGAAAAACAAAAAAAGTTCAATTAGACCCAACCCAGTAGTCTACTTTTCCCAGTAATATCCAGGCTATGATAAAGTATTGTTAGCAATATACATCAAAGTATCCAATTTACTTTAATAAACCTTAAAGAATTTTTATCAATGATATGTCTAAATATATTTTAAAATTATCTCTAGCCTAAATTTATTTAATCTCTTAGGGTAAATAAGTTTTATAAGCTAGTATTCCTTTAAAAAAGTATTCTTATTTTTCAACTTGAATTTAAGGAATATTCTATAGGCACTGTATAAAATAATTTTTTAAAGAGTGAGAAAATAGGGAGAAAGAGTGACAGTTACTCATCCAGCTGCTTGATTTCGCACACTGTTTAAGACTTAACTTTATTATAAATGGTTCTCTAGCTAGATCTCCTTGGGAACCACTACTAATATTTTTTTATAGTAGTCACCAGAGAAAACTCTGAAATATTCTAAATAGGACATGTGAATTTCGGGAAACTTTTGTTTCCTTCTGAAAGCTATATTTACATAGATCCCTGTAAAATCTTTGAGCTCAGCACATAGATATGTAAATAGACATCCATACGGTTAAAAACACCTGTAGTATATAAAAATGCTTCGGGAGGGAGGGAACAGGAGGTCACCTTTTACAAAACTATGATTAAGTTTGCTTTACTTTTAAAAATCTGGACCCATCATGAAACACCTCAAGAATGTAAGCAGTCTGTTTATACTTCAAATTTAGTTCTCGTTCCTATTATTGGCTTTATAATGAGCTCCGGAAAGAACAAATCAAGAATATGTTTATAACTCACATGGATGTTACTCACCCACATTTGGAGGTTTCACATAATTTACAGGTAGTTCTGGAGGTCTGCCTCTATGTAGAGCTGCAAAAGCAGACCCATTCCATAGTGTACTCTTACAGTCTATACAAAAAGATTCAAATGTTAGTCAAGGAGTAGAACAGTGTTTTGTTTTTTAGTTCTTTAAGTGTGCCTCTGAGGCAAATGTCTCATTTCAACTTCAATTATTAAAATACATTTTTCATGGGGGGGGCGGGTACAGGGTGGAGGGGGTCAATGGGGAAAAAGGGAAACATCTGTAATACTTTCAACAATAAAGATAAATTTTTAAAAATACATTTTTTACGAAAGCCACAATGAAAATAAATTGCATATATTTAAACATGTTATAAACCACATTACATCATGACTGGTAAACACCAATACCTTAATACATCATCAGGATATTTTATTTGTGTTGACCTTGAACTAAAGTTTTTATTATACTTATATTTGAATCTCATGTAAATGTCATGGATTAATAAGGTTTTAAGTTTACATTGGTCCTTTCTGACCTTTAGGCATATACATATCTACTCATAATAAACTATATAAGCAAGGAAATAACTACATACATGTATGCCAGATAAAATTTATAAACATTTATTCTCAGTGCATGCTCATGTTATGCAGTGTTTTCCAGTTGTGCCGTAACAGGTAACACTGCATATTAGATGATAATTGACTATAAATAGTTGTGTTGTCTGCCTTTTATGTTTATGTCAGAAGATTCAAGCACATATGAAATATTCCTAATCCACTTTGAAACAAAAATATTCTACTACTCTCTTAAAAGCTCCCAAATTAACTTTATTGAAGAATTTCCTTAAATTATAAAATAAGATACTTAAGTACTGGTATCATTTATGCAACTATTTATATTTGTAAATTAGGATTTTTAAAAACATTATGCTAATAAAAAAAAAACAGAAATAAATTGGTTGCTAGACCTGAAGTATTCATTACACTAAGAGGTATCCTAACACCTAATTTCATATTTCTATGTTCATAAAATACTATTTTATATATTTTATATATTAGGGTTCCATGTAAAAATTTGGGAAGAAGCTGTACAAGGCTGAAAAACAGTAGAGGAGAGAAACTGTTATTTAACAGTTACTGATGGGTTGAGATTTTTATTTGAGTATGTTTTTTAAGTATATTACAATTTGTCAATTTTTTATACCTCAATAAAGCTGAGGAGTAAAAAACCTTCAACCCTCTAGCACTTTTGTGATCATTTAAACAATGAATAGCCCTGGCTGGGTAGCTCAGTTGGTTAGAGTACAGTCCTGATATGCCAAAGTTGTGGGTTTGATCTCGGGTCAGGGCACATAAAAGAATCAACCAATGAATACATACATAACTGGAACAACAAATCAATTTCTCTATCTCTCTTTCCACTTCCTCTCTCTTTCTAAAAATCAGTAAGAGTAATGTATTTGAAGTATGTATTTATCAACTCTCAGAAAATAAAAACTGTTAATAAATAAACAATAGAACAATGGACCTACAGAAAGGAACTGCTAAAATTCAAAAAGAATTTAAAAAATTGCCCTGGCTAGTGTAGCTCAGTTGGTTGCACATCATTCCGTGCACCAAAGGTTGCCAGTTCGATTCCTGGTCAGAGTAAATGCCCAGGTTGCAGGCTCAATCCCCATAGGGGGCGTGCAGGAGGCAGTGGATCGATGTTTTCCTCTCACATCAGTATTTCTCTCTCTCTATCCCTTCTTCTCTCTAAAAATCAATTTAAAAATCTTTAGAAAATAATAACTTAAAAGTAAATATTTTCAAATTATAATTTTACATATCATAATTTTCATTTACTTGTTATAAAATATTCTATGTGATTAGGATGATATCAAGACTCATAAAGATTAAGAACATTAAAATGTAATTTATACTGTACTAATCAGAGCAGCAATCTTTTGAGATCTCTATTCCACAGGACTACAGAGATTTTATATCTTTTACCTCTGATATTCATTGTTTTACAAAAAAGGGCTCCTTTCAGGCCTCTAAAAATTTACTTGTACACTAAGAAAATAAAAACAAGATTGGCAAAATAAAATAAAAACTGGAAAAGTTTAGTATTTAGAAAAACATGGGAACATATACTTAACATAAAAATACAGTGGTACCTCAGTTTTTTAATGTACTCCGTTCCAGAAGCCCAATGGAGCTCTAAAACGTCAGAAAACCGAGGGATCAACAGCCAACAGCTAGGCCTCAGGATCTTGCTCTCAGCCTCAGCGGAAGCCAGGGGGCATGTTCAACTTCCCAGGCATGTTCCAAAACCGAAGCATTTACTTCCGGGTTTACAGTGTTCGTGAACCAAAATGTTCATCAACGGAGCCGTTCGAAAACCAAGGTACCACTGTATGCTGCTCTCTACTCATTCCTCGAAAAATGGAAAATCTTACCTTTGGCATCCCGTAACAGAGACTGCCGACCAACACCGAGCAATGTCTGTACCCCAGGAACACTCTGAGGGATCTCCTTATCTAGTAAGGGACCAATCCGCTCACAAATTTTAAGGAGGTAGTCTGGAGGAATGTGTGCATTGGCTGCCACCTAAAAAAGCATAAATAAAACACAGGAAAACAAATTTGTTTTAAAAACATTAATCTACTCCATTACCAAACTGTTCCATCATGAAGCAAAGTACAATTTTAACTATTTTAAATATTTAACATGTCAACCAAATTTAAGAAACAGCTACAAAACTTTAAATACTAAAACACATTTAGCCCGGCCGGGCGTGCCTCAGCGGTTGAGCGTAAACCTAGGATCCAGGCGATCGGGGTTCGATCCAGGCGGTCAGGGTACATACCCGGGTTGAGGGCTCAATCGATGACTCTCTCATCATTGGTGTTTCTATCTCTCTCTCTCCCTCTCCTTTCCTCTCTCTGAAATCAATAAAGATATATTTAAAATAAAAAGAAACACATTTAAATAATATTACATTTAAAGGACATGACACTCTTTCTTTTATATGCCTTGATTAAATAATTTGCTTAGCTGTTAATCTTACGAAATAAGTGCTACAAAACGGCAAAAGTGAACATGCCTAAAATCAAAGAATTACAAAGACGGGTACTTGATTTCTTCAGTAGTAATGAACTGACCAAGAATCAGAGAATCTAGATTCTATTTAAATGATAAGAATGCAAACAAAAGGTATTACACACAAAACTCTTACCTTAATCTCTTTACAAGTAACTGGACACACTTGTTTAATAAAGCAGAGCTGTTTTTCCTAAAAAAGCTAACTAGTTTCCAAAAGAGCATGAAATTAATGATTTTATAAATACTATGCTCTAAACGACTAAGTTGTGTACTCAAAATTCATTGCAACATAAACATTTTTTATTTATTTATTTTTAAAATATATCTTTATTGATTTCAGAGAGAGGAAGGAAGAGGGAGAAAGAGACAGAAACATCAATGATGATAGAGTCATTGATCAGCTGCCTCCTGCACACCACCCACTGGGGATCGAGCCCACAACCCGGGTATGTGCGCTGACCAGGAACCGAACCATGATCTCCTGGATCCTAGGTTGATGCTCAAGTGCTGAGCCACACCCGACCGGGCTCATCATTTTTTAAAACACACAATAAATTTCTGAAGATGGTTAACATATGTAGATAGGGATGAGACAGTAAAACACAACTGTTTTTCATTTTTTATCTAAGCTAATGTTCAAGTCCCTGATATGTTTCATAAATACCTAATTATTAAAAAAGTAAAGAGAGAAAACTAGAATATTAAAAATCCTTAGATAAAACGAGCATCTACGTTCTCTTGATATAAGGTCCTGAAACCTACTTCTGGCCACAATGCCAATTTTTCTAAGTGCTACAGTTTTATATATATATGTATATATGTATGTATCTATATGTAGAGCAAGGAATATAAATATAAATAAAAATATACATGTCTACCATCACATAGTACACACATCGATATATTACCACAACACAAAAAAATAATTTTGTAAATAGTCCCTAATGATCACCATGAGGCAAGAGATTATGTATGTTCTATCAATATTCGCTTGCTGAATCAATAAATGAATAAAAACCAAAGTAAAGTCTACAAAAGTAAGCAATACCATATGAATTCATAAAAGAAAAACCTTAGGCTCTTATATCAGGGTGCCTTTTTCTTTCCTTAGGAAACAAGTCAAAGATCTATGATCCAACATGTATGCAGAATTCTTGGAATGATTGATTCTATTGTGATTTAAAAAAATTACTTCCTGACAATTATCTTTCTAAGTACATTCAAAAACCAATTTTAATCTACCAAAATAACTGGGGCTTGGGCAACTGTCGCAATGCTCAAGACGAATGGCAATTTAACCCGATTATTTTAAATTTGCATCTACAAAGTTTAGCTTCTGGATTGGGACAAAGGATCAAGCAAATTAATTTCTCACATCTCGTTTTGTTTTCCAAGCAAATAACTATATAGAACTATCAGTAAAATATACAGGTAATAAAATAAAGGCAGCTGATGATTCAATCTAAAAACCATTTCTTGTTATCTACAGACACTGATATCCTAAAACCTGTTTGTAATTCATTCCCTCAACATTAGGGCATTTTCTAAATGTGCCTACATGCAAACATAGTTAGTGCCCCTAATATATATATTATATATATGTATATATGTTTTATATGTATACATATATACACACATACACACACATCAGAAAAAAAGCCTTAAAATATTGAATATTAACATGTATAATAGCTTATGTCTTTGCCCCCACCCAATACTGTTTTGGATAAACTGAGCTTCTGATATCAGCAATTATTTTTTCATCAAGTAACTGTTACGCAGTTTGGGGCAAAAGTAGGTTTACAGTTGCGAGTATGTGAAACACAGAGTTTATTTTTGTATTATTATTTATTAATTATTGTATTATTTTCCATACTAACAACTGTAAACTTATTTTGCCTCATCCTATATCAGGGCTTTACATAGGATGGTAGTTTTTTGTTTTTTCTTGTTTTTAAACATATCTTTATTGATTTCAGAAAGAGGAAAGGAGGGTGGGAGAGAGAGAGAGAGAAACATCAATGATGAGAGAGTCATTGATCGGCTGCCTAGCCCGCAACCCGGGCATGTGCCCTGACTGGGAATCAAACCCTGATCGCCTGGATCCTAGGTCGATGCTCAACCCCTGAGCCACGCCCGGCCGGGCAGGATAGTAGTTGATGTCTCTAATGGCATTTTATTTTTTATAAATTTTCTTTTTCTTTATGCCATTACCAACTCAAGTTATTCACATTACAAAAATCTAACTAACTATTCTAGAAATTACAATATATCTAGCAATATGTAATCCAGAAAATGGGAGTTCTCTGGTAGTAATTTTTAGAATTATCTCTTATTAAAAAAAAAATCTGTCAGAATTATATCAAACTGACATCTTAAGGCCTGACTACTTCATTTTACAGAAACAATGGTATTCAATTTACTGTTAATTATATAAAATTTTTATTAATTCCTCAGTAATAATTTAAAAACATATAAACATTAGTTAAGGAACTAAAGGCTTTTCTACTCCCAAATTCTCCCCCTTGAAGGTTTGTATTATAAACCATTAAATAAATTTCACAGGTTTGATTTTCACCCTATATAATAGAAAACTGCTCAGTTTCTAAGTGGTCCCATTCAAAAGTGCATTCCTGTAAAATCAATAAAAAATTTGATTATAAAACAGTACTAGAGAAACAGATTCTATAAACACAATGGCAATAACAATACTTTTTATTTTGAACCTGTTAGCTTCTCGTTTAAAAAAAATATATTAGCAAGTTTCCAAACTGTATCAGCACAGTTCTTGCAATAATAGTTTCTTCTGAATCAAACTTTAGGACTTATAAGTGGTAGTTAACATTAACTTTAATCCAGTTGTTTTAATTAAAACTATAATGTTTTGAAGGTGATCTTTTTAAGCATAAGAACTCTTAACTACCCTCATTAGAATTATGTAGGAATATAATGTAATATAAAATATAATATTAAAATATGGACTAAAATATTCTATGAAATCTGTGGCTTAATATTTTAAGCAACTCTTTTGCATTAAAGCTCAAATATTCCAATTTCGGTTATTTAACCACATTTCTCTCTCTGGACTATAATGGCCAACAAGTAATACAACAAGCACTTTAAGATCTGCAGAAGAAAAAAATCTCTAAAAACAAAGTTCAAGAATATAATACAAACTTCTGTATTATTCTGTAAAGTTACAGAATCTTTGACTTGGAAGTATCCTTATACATAATCAAGCCAACTCCACATCCTCGAGTACGAAAAAGAGATCCAGAGAAGTGAAGTCCAATGGTCATAATGAGTGGACAGGACTCTGGTCTCCCTGCCTGCTGCTCTTTCTATTACTGTCCTATTAAGGCAGTTGAAAAATTATGAAGTAACACAAAGACTGTTAAAAAGTAAAACTATAAATTTCAATAAACTGAAAGAAATTAAATGAAGCCAAATTATAAACCTTCTAGATAGAAGATTACCTGACCTAAAGAGCAAATCTAGCAACTGAATTACCACCCTTCAGAATCATTATGACAACTGAGAGGACCAGAGAGCTCACTGAGATGATCCTACTCATCATACTTAAGAGGAATCCAGCTGGGCACTGAATAAAATGCAAATGGTACCTACCTAATATCTGGAGGCTAGCCCAGCACCAAAAGCTGCATTTGAAATACTAATTTTCAGTTGGTAATGATATTTTACATTGGCTTTTAGAAATAATAGGATTAAGATCAGTAACTCTAAAAAACAAGACAGAACTGTTTGTGTGTTTTATTTTCTAAGATCATAACTACACAGGTAAAATGAATCAAATTGGGACCATATGCTGAAGAAATAAAATGCAACATTTATTTGAGATTGTAATTTGGTGGGAGTGGTGGGAATAGAAGACATGTAAAAAGTCACATGCTCTTTTTACATCTAGGGACAGAAAACAAAGCAATTTTGAAAAATACAGCAAGGTTTTAAATACATCAATAAAAGTACATTAGCATGTCACTTTGAAGTCTGAGAACCTGGATTATTCAGGTTCTAAAATGTACTAGCCTTTATCCTTCTGGCAGTGTCGTACAATAGGAATGACTTAGTGTATTATTCCAGCATCCCCATTTCCTACTTATGTGACCTGTAAGGTTACTCAGTCTCTGAGCCTGACCTTCCTCATCCGTAAAACAGGGAGTAATGATAACCACCTCACATGATTTGGTAAAGACACAAACAGAATCATTTACCCATGAACTCATTTATTCAGTCATTTAAAGTATAGGGATGCAATGGAAAGATGATTAAACTGCTGCCCTAAAGGAACACACAGTCCCATGGGGGAAACAAACTAGCAAATAAGAAAAAATCAATGCTACAAGTGCCCAGAAGTTAGCACAGAGAGCAAGGAAGCAAAGCAGCACAGTGCTAATTTTGGCCTTGGGGTAGGAAGTAGTTCATGTCTAATTTCACACTTGAAGGCTAAATAAATATCCACAAGACAAAGGGGAAGAGAGGGCATTCCAGGCAGAGAAATGCACCTGCACCCAGTAAACTCACTGAATGGTGACTATCACACACTGTCTACGCAATGTTTTAGATGCTCCTCCACAATGTTAAGTTAAAAAAAAAGAAAAAATGCAGGGCCCTGACCAGGTAACTCGGTTGGTTAGTGCGTCTTCCCAATATGCCAAGGTTGTGTGTTCGATCCCTGGTCAGGGTACATACAAAAAGCAACCAATGAATGCATAAATAAGTGAAACAACAAATCAATGGGATTTTTCTCTCTCTCACCCTCCCCTTCCTCTCTCTAAAATCAATAAATAAAAGAATAAAAAAAAAACAAAAGAAACTCCAGCAGCTCTTTCTGTGGAGCATGCCCTCACCTTTCCCCACCCACTTTCCCAGGTGCCTTTCCCTTGCCTCTCTCTCCTAAGCTCCAAGGGCCCTTCTTTTGCCTCTGTAACTTGTTTCCTGAGCCCATTTCTTCTACAGTTCACTTCTACCTCTGTGACTTTCTAAATAAACTTTCTCTGATAGTTTGAATCTTGCCTCTGAATTCTTTCTTTCTTTTTCTTTTAATTCTCACCTGAGGATATTTTTTCCGTTGCTATGCAGAGGGAGGAAGGGAGGGAGGGGGAGGGGGGAGAGGGGGAGGGGGAAGAGGGAGAGCAGGGGAGAGGGCAAAGAAGGGGAGAGGGGGAGAGGGGGAGGGGGGAGGGGGGAGGGGGGAGGGGGGAGAGGGGGAGAGGGGGGGAGAGAGGGGGAGGGGGGGAGGGGGAGAGAGGGGGAGAGGGGGAGGGGGAGAGAGGGCGGTAGAGGGGGGAGAGAGGGGGGAGACAGAGAGAGGGTGGAAGAGAGAGAGACAGAGACAGAGACAGACAGAGAGAGAGAGAGAGAGAGAGAGAGAGAGAAATATCTTAGCTAAAACTCAAATACCCAGGTTGCTGAACCAAGGTCCAGTAAAAAAAAAAAAACCTCTTGCCCGGCGGGCATGGCTCAGAGGTTGAGCATCAACCTAGGATCCAGGAGATTACAGTTCAAATCCCGGTCAGGGCACATGCCCAGGTTGCCGGCTGGATCCCCAGTCGGGGGTGTGCAGGAGGCAGCCAGTCACTGATGACTGGCTCATCACTGATGTTTTTCTCTCTCTCTCTCTCCCTCTCCCTTCCTCTCTCTGAAATCAATAAAGATATATATATTAAAAAAAAACAAAAAACCCTCTCTCTAGAGGATCATCTGATTTTGAATAATACTTGTACAAATAAACAAGACTGGAAGAAAACATTTTCTTCTTGATATTTTTCAGTAAAATATAAATATCTGCAATAATCTGATAGTATATCTTTATAATATAAGTGTCGAGTTTTAGTGTTTGAAGGAAGAGAGGGGGGAAATGGGTCAAAAGGGAAATAAAACAGATAGGCCTTGTAGTAATACCACTAGTTAGCATGGTGGGATATAGTGTTAAGATTTCATATCACTTTCCTTTGAAAATGCTAATCATTGTCCACAGCATTTCTTTTTATTAGTGTTAAGATATCCTCAGGAATGAGACCACCAGATCCACCCACCTAGGCTCAAATATTCTCTGGGTTACGCTGTCTCAAGAAAGCACACAATATCAAGACAAAGACAAGGGATCAACCCACATTGTAGAAGTTTCTCAGTAAAGAAAGGTCCAATGAAAGAATTCAGTACCAGCCAGCAGACTAGAAAAGCCTTAAATATATATATACTTCTTAAAACAGTTAAGAAAACTGATCAAATAATAACAGAGGGACAGAGAATTATATAAAGCACTATGGTAGATACTAAAGGACACGAAAAAACATATTCAACAATGTAATTTAAAATATAAGGAATTAATTATTAATAATGTATAGAAAATAACAGGATAAAAAGAGATCAATCAGAAGGACTGAGAATCCCTACAAAAAGACAATGAAAAGACATACCTCCTACTTCTTAAAAAAGACTGAATACTAACTACACCAATATCATAATGAATTACTTTTCTGTAATTTGTAAAAATACAAATAACACTAAATATCTTTTGACCTAATGGTAATTTATTGTTTAATACAGGTTCACGTCAAAACACTCATTTGGGGTTCAATTCTGACACTCACTTTTTAAATACTATTTTTAATGGCATGTCTTATATGCCCTTCACCTTATAAAAATATTAGAAAAATTAGATGGTAATAATTACCTAGCTAAAAAAAAAAAAAATTCCAGAGTCAGTTCTCCAGATTTCTATGCTAGCAATTCAATCTCTGTCATATTTTTTAAAAAATAGTAACCAATTCATTTGCACAGTGTTTTCAATTAACAAAATGCATTCTTTCATATTTAACTCTTTTGATTCATACAACAACAATGTAAAACAGGCATTGGTTTTTATTTTATAAATAAGGAAACTGAATCCCTGAGAGGTTAAATAACTTTCCCAGGGTTACTCAGCAAGTAAAGCCTATCTTCCAGGCTAAACTTTTGATCTTTTCATACTACCCACAAAATGTTATGTGAGAAATGTCAAACAAGGGCATCTCTAAAATATGACAAAAACAAAAATAAAATAAAATGACACAAACACTAACTTGCCTTTAAATTAATTACTATTTCGCTCTTTACCAAAAAATTATATATTAATCAATCAGTAATCAACATCAGTAAAACAACAACAAAAACACGACAAACTATATACTATTTCAAATTTAGCGAAGTGCTTTAAAGACAAAATTTTGTAAGGGAACATTCACCCTAACAGCAATTCTCATCACTTTCTTAATACTATCTTACTTTTACTGAGATACCAGTTTTCCTAGGGCTAATGATAAATCTCCAAAAGGATTTTAATCATCCAAAGTATGTTACTAGAGCCCACGTGTGAAAAAAAGCCGAAGATGAATCCATACAAAAGCTAAAGCCAACATATTACAGAAAGCAAGAATGAACATGTGACTCAAGCAAATCAGTAGTGAAGAATACTAGTGTTCAGACATTCATTGCTCTCTGCCATAATACCTATGAGTTAGCATTATATCCTCACTGGGCTTGAGTAGCACATGCATTCTGGTTTCCCAAGATGCATTCTGTTCTTCCTAACTATGGCTGTGTGTCTGTGTCCACACAGCAGTTAATAAATCACACATGCTTAAATTGCTTCCACACTAAGGGATGCATTAACTATGCTATCAACACTCAAAGATACTTTTCTAACAGACAATTTAAGCTATTACTAGTAATTAGAGAAAAAGAGCTGGGTAAGGTAAGAAAAAAATAGATATGTCTGGAACGTAAATGCAGTGCTTTAAAGTAGTTGGTGAGAATCAAATGAGATGTGAAAGCACTTTTAAACTTGAATGTTATATGCAGATACAAGTTCTTATAATGACATATCATCATAGATACATGTATTATTTTTAAAGATAGTGAACATACAATCTTGATAAAACTTTTTCAAGAGCATAAAACTGCTTCAAGTCTTTTGTATACAAAATGAAGGTAATAGAGCCCTGGCTGGGTAGCTCAGTTGGTTAGAGCGTTGTCCCAATATGCCAAGGTTGCGGGTTTGATCCCAGCTCAGGGCATATACAAGAATCAACCAATGAATGCATAAATAAGTGGAACAACAAATCAGTGGTTTTCTCTCTCTCTCAAATCAGTAAATAAAAAAAGGTAATACGATCAATGTCACTCCAAATGTAAACAGTAATTCGTGCTTTCAATTTGATCGATGAAAATACTGAATAAATGTAAAAATACATACCACAGCTAAAGATAATTATGCCTCTGCTTCAGTATTATATGAGTACCCTTAACATGATTCAAAAATCTTAAAATTGCCTTTGAAAAAGTTTCCAAGTCATCATTTCAATATATGAAATGTGTATATTAACAAAAATTGCTCATTTAAACACACATGCCCCCCTCATTACTTTGTTCATTGTCCCCAATAAAGCTCCATGGAGGAAGCAATAAAACAGCCAACAATTCAACAGGGTCAACACAAATGAAAAAACATCTGTAATTATTTAAATTATCTACCTTAAGATAAATTGTAAGAATCAAATCTAATTCTATTATGTTGTAAATAAGTCAAGCAGATACAAAGAAAAAGGCACAGATCAAACTTCAGAAACAATCATCACTTCAAAATTCTCCTTCAATCACTACTTAACATTCTGAAAATTAATTTAGAATGTTTTATTTTGAATACCATATTCAGAAACCTTACAGTTCAACACAAAATGACAAATATTTCATGTACAGACATTTTTTTAAAGGCACTTCAGATCTGAATATGTCATACTTGCCTGCCAGTGGCTTTAACAAAAAAGCACCTTCCCTTACGTTCCAAATTTTAATTAAAACATTAAATCAGATTTAAAAAATAAAAAGGAGGAATTTCTAGAATATGTAATAGGAAGAGCACTAATCAACTTATTACCTTAACATCCTTCTGGATGTTAAGCAGTACAGACAATTTAAGCAAAAGTATTCACCTGGACAGAAAGGCAGGATTTTTTTCTAATATATAGTATACACATGGATATGCAACCCCAGTTCAGTATTTTGATATCTTTGTTTATAGTTTTTTACCACTTCATTATGCACTTGTATTCCTTCCTTTTTATACCCCAGTATATCTTACATTTGAAGTGTTGTTATATAATTAATATATCAGATTATACTACTTATTAATACCATAAGTACATAAGATTATACTACTTATTAATACTTTACCCTAAATTCCAATCCAAAACATGTGGCTAAATCTAAGATCATACTGTATAAATCCATTGTTCTAATAGCACTTTAAAAAATACCTATCCCAAAGAACATTTGAGATCTTGCTTCCCAGCATATGTCATCAGACTGACTCAAATAAACTCATAAAAATTCTCAAAAAAAAAAAAAAAAAAAGGGTCTACCCCAAGGAAAAAAATTCCACAATGAAGCCACTCAAAATCAGAGGTCAAATGTGTAATGATTTTAATTAACAATACAACTGCTGAATCTAGAATCAGTCTAACACTGCCCACTCAGTTCTCAGCCACTATACTTCTTTTCCTCCTGTCCAAATTTTCACTCAGCTCTGTCCCCTCTTCCCCTACAAAGAAATCTACAGGTAGAGAGCAGATGTCAGACTTAAAATAGGACCATACTATCAAAATGTAATATCCCTAGAAAAACTGAATCCCAGTGTGGAAAAATAAAAACCTAAATGTAAAATATAAAATTTAAATTAAAAACAAAAAAGACAGACTATCTAAATGTTAGATAATATTCAAACAATAGAAATTCTGTGTATATAAAAATAAAAAATATATAAATATTCAAAAAGTGAAACTCAAGTATATGTAGGGATTAACAATTAAAAAACAAACTGGTTAAAGTTTAAGCTTCACTAACAATGGAAAAAAAGACCTAATTAAATCAACTAAGGACTATTTTCACCAATTAAAGCCTCCAAAAGATGTAAAAAAATATTTAAAAACTCACTTTAAGTACCTAGATGGTGACACTATAAATTAGTACAATCTTCTGAAAAGCAATCTTACAATACATAAAAGAGCTATAAAACTAATGAGACCCTTTGACCTGATACCTTCACTTTAGGAATATAGCTCAGGAAAAGAACTCAAAGAAAAAAGCAGAAAGACTACTTAATTATGCAAAGATATTAGTGAAAAACTGGAAGTAACTCAAGTGCTTTACAAGAAGTTAAGGTCTAATCATAGCAGCTCAAATAAAATGGAATCTTTTCTTACCATTAAAATAACAATGAGCAGTCAAATACAGATAAGCATATGTATAAGTGGTAAGTAAAAAAATATAAAGCATAAAATAGATATTGATTACAATTACTTAAAAATATACGTTTACAATTTAAGAAAAGGAAATGTAGTGGGCTGGGTTTTGTGTGTGTGTGTGTGTGTGTGTACATATGTGGTTAGGAGACTGTATTTTTAATTATTTTGGTGTTCATTTACTTTGCATTACTGTCAAGTTAATATTTAAACAGCTTTTTCCTTTTAAGTCTTTTCTACTTAAAAAGGTCCACTTAGAGACAAAAGTAAAGGAAAACATTTTAAATATACCTCAGTAAAAAACTCTATCTTCAAAACCACATTAGTAATAAAGTGTTAAAATATATATTGCTAGGCACTGTTGTTTGCGCCTTTTTGGAGCAGGACTTAAGTTCAACAAAATGTCTGACTACTAATTAAATAAACTGATAATATATGCAGTTCTTCAAAAATAATTTTTATCCACCTGCAAATTCTTTACCATTAATAGAACAGATGGTGGAGTTTATCCTTATCACATTCCTTATACCATTTTCTGAGATTTGCAAAAAAATAAGAAAAATAGTAGACTTTGTAATAATTAACGTGGCCTCATTATTGTAATTTAATACAAAGAGAAATATCAAATGAACACCAAAGCAATTTAAATATTGTCTTATTACAAGCAATTTTTAAATCATTTTATTTATATTTAGAGTTTACCATACCCTTCCAACTTTTTTAAAACTTTGTCCGATTTTTCTCCATTTGGATTTTATTTCAAAGATGGCTCAATTTTGATTTTAGTAACATCAGCCTTTCCTTTTTTCATTTCCTTCCAATTCACTGTGCCAGTGGCTAATGCAAGGGAACAGCCTCCCCAAAATAAAAAGGATCCCCTTTTTGTGTGTATCAATACTAAACAGAAGGTACGTTTACACTATGAATTGTATTTGTAGGAGAAACGACGGTCAATCTATTGCCTTTGGCCTTTTACTCAAGTATATTCTATTTTAGAATGTGTCCATTGTTGTCTCCTTGTAAACCCAAAATCGTGTTTCCGTGTTTCATCAATTCTCAAAAAGGTCATAATCCATAATTGTTATTTAATAATGTGCACAAATTCAATTTAATAATGATTTGATGAGCTGTTTTCTAAAATCTGAGATATACGACTATGCTTTTTTTTCAGTACTCGAAATTTTGGAATTGGCTCGCTGCTCCCTATTTTTAATTGTCGTTTTTCTCAATCCGGGTCCATCAACTCCCCTCCAGAGCCCCCTCCCTCATCCCCCACCCCCAAAAAAGACCGAGCCTGGCCTCAGTTCCCGTATTTCAAGCCAGGACCAACCAGAAACCAGTTTTCTTCCACTAATCCGGAACTCCGCGCTGTTACCAATGCTGCCATTGGCCAGCGTCAGTCCCTGGTACGTGCCCCAAGATAACCCCCTGGTTTCTCTCCCTTTTCCCCCTACAATGGGTCTTTCCCGACGTTTGTAACATATTCATAATCCACAGCACAGTATCTCTGATAACCAACCCACATTCTTCAAAGTTTTCGGGTGGAAACAAGCAAGGCCAAGGGGAGGGCAAGATACCCTTTCTCCGACTAGGGAGGGGGGAAGGGGAGTCGTTCGGCTCAACACTGAGCTCCCGAGCCCAGTCGGCTAAGGGGACCCAGAGGCGGGCTGGGGGAACAAGGTGGGGAAGGAGCAGTGAAAGAGTTGGGGTAAGTTGAAATGAAAACTTTACTCACCAGATCCTCAAAGCTTCTTCGATGCTCCTTCCCCTCCCAGTCTAAGCGGCGCGGAATCAGCTGGGGGCCGGAGAAAAAAAGGAGAGGGGAGGCAAACGATAAAGGCCAAGCCCCCGCTCCCAGTCAACCCGAACCAGCCTGGGTCCCGGTCCTTGACCCTTTGGCGTCTTTATTTCTCAAGGCCCTGTAGCTGTGGCCCCAGAGCTAGACCAGTGTGGGTGGAGGAGGCCTACCCGGAGGAAATCCTGAAAAACCGCCTCCCACAGGCATAAAGAGGGGGCCAGATGAGACCCCAGCGCTATCCGCCCCTTTTGAGCGAAAAAGCCGGTTCACCCCTGTGACAACAGCTACGAGTGCCCAGATCCAAGACTCCCACCGGGCCCCAGCCCTTCGCCCCAGACCGGCCCACTCTCCTTCCAGTCTCACCCCAGCCCTCCCCACCTCTTCCTGAAGGGGCTCCGTACCTGATGCTCCTCGAGCTCCTGCACTAGCACCTGAGCAAAAGAGAAATACAGAAATTAGAAGCAGCTTGGGCCATCAACCCATTCCTCTCTTCCCACTTCGAACACCGCCGCTGACGGTAGGAATAGTCAAGGCCGGCCATTCCCTCAGCGGAACCGCGCACTCTGCTGCCTCGACTTCCCCTTTGGGACCATTCCCCACGACTCCCAGACCTCCTTCTCCCTCTCACCTGAGCGGATTTGTTGCAGGGTCCGGACTGCAAGAATCTAGCGATCAGGTAATACAGCTCTAAGAAAGAGGGGAAAAAGAGGTTGAAAGGGAGGCAAAGAAGAGAAATAGAAGCTTTTTCAAAAGAAACTGACATCCGTCGCGCTAAGCCCCCATCCCCTTGGCCCCCAGACACAGCTACCCACCGGCTTCGATCTGGGTAGGTGCCGCCGCCATCCTTTTCACGAGGGGGTTTGGGGGCTTCGATCCGGAGAGGCTAGCGGCGGCGGGTGAGGGCGCTGCCTCTATTGTGGTGAAGCCCCCATGCCCTGGAGTCCCGCCGTTTCCGCCGCACTCCTCGTCCCAGTTTCGGTCTCTCTCGGATTCATCGCATCACGTTTCGACCCATAGATATTCTAGCCCTAGAGCTGAGGAGGCGGAGGAGGAAGGAGAGGGAGCAAGCGAAGAAGAGGGAGGAGTCGAAGTGGCGGACGGGTGGGCGGGGGCAAAGGGGGTGGAGAGATGGGAAGGTAAAAAAACTGAGAGGGGCCTGCATTACTGGTTATTCGCCGCCAGAGGCACTACGGCTGCAGCCAGGCCTCTGATCTCCCAGACGGCCTAGGGTTGCCTAGCTACTGCTCCCGGAAAAGGGGGGAGGTGCTAACTGGGGCAGACGCTCTGGCAGCCTCTGTAGAACTCGATGGTGGCGTTCTCTTCCCTGATCTCTACAGCCGTTTCCCTTCCTGTGAGGGCAGAAGGAACCTTTCCAGTGGGGCAGCCGTGTCTCTGGCGTGATCCTGAGAAACATGTGAGGCGCTGACTTGACTCAGCTGCTTTTTTCGTTTTCCTCCCGGAGCTAATGAGGCTTCCCCCCCCCCCCTGTTTTTTTGTTGTTTGTTTGTTTTGTCTCTTCTCCACCGAAAGGAGGCTAGCTAGCCCCTAAAGGATCTTGTGACCAAGGAATGAAAAGGAGCCTCTACTTATCTCTCGTCACTTGCTTCTCTTTGAAACGATTTTTGTACCAGATGAAAAGGCTGTACTTACCAGTCCAGAGTGCAGGGCTCACATCGTTGTAAAGGAGACCAGTTCTGAAGATGTCCCTCATTCTGACAAATACTGCAGGAGTTTGCTGCCCAACACCAAGCATTTTATTTTATCCCCTAATGAAAGTTCCACATATGCCATATCTCTCCCATTCCTATAGAATAATTTTCAATTGTATCTTCAAATACTGCCAGAGCATTTTACATTAACCATGGATTTTTATGTATGCAAGGCAGTTTTCTACAGGTTTGGGGCAGTGTTTGTTAATATATAATCCCAAACTCTTAGTACAGTATCAACTTGCAGTATTTGTTTTACTGAAATCTTAGGTGATTAAAGGGTTTGTACAATAATTCACATACATAGTAAATTGGACCTCCTTCCCTATTTTCCCTTAATATTCTGTTCCCACCTCAAGCCTTATCCAAAAGAAGTAATTAATAGAAGCTTAACCTGATGAGACCAGAAATGCTGTTTTAGCTGCATGCACTGTTTACATTGAAATATTCAAATTTGACCACAGTGAACCTAGAATTGCATTATGCTGACATAAACTTAACGTAGGTTGGTTAGTTCTCACTCTGGTCACGTGTTTAACCCTCAGAAAGAAATAACCACACACGGTAATTGTGATTATAAGTCTATGTTTGGTCATTATGCTATAGTACTTGACAAAACAAATACCATCAACTGAAAAAAATTGGATCTTGAAAAGATACAAAACCCTAGACAACTCATTACAAGCAGTTTAGCAAAACACCAGGCTATTTTTTACAGTTCAAGCATAATATAACATTTAACATCAAGCCATTACCATGTACTAAGCACTTTAACTACTTTACCTAATTCAATCTTTGTAATGACCCTAGGAGGTAGGTTCTATTTTTATCCCCATTTTACAGGTGACAAAAATGACTATGACTTTCGACAACTCACTTAAATTCTGTAAACCTTATTCCTCATCTATAAAATGTGAGTAATACTACATGCCATGCCCACTTCATAGGAATTGCTGTAAAAGTCATGAATATATTTGTGTCATATATCAGACTTTATAGGTCATTGTTTTCCAGTGATCAGTATCAGTCTGGGTGAAATCAAGAGAGAAAAGGCACACAGTAACTTGAATAGAGAAAGTTTAAGATACGGAATGATTAATGATAACAGGAGATTGGACTAATGAGGGGTTACCTACTAAGGAGTTAAGAAAAGTCTATAGCATATAGGAATAGCAGATATAATATATAATATAACAGCAGATATAATAACCACTACCCATAGAGCTGAGATAGAGTCTTCTCAACCCTTATTCCCCACCATGACTAAGATCCAAACCTGGTTGGAGAGGACAGAATCAGCCGAGATTCATTCAATGGTAGGAAAGATGCTGTGATACCTTGAAGGCAGAATGCTGGACCTCTGGCCTCTGGAACTTTCCAGAAACCTACCCTCTGGAATCAGTCCTCTAGGATGCCTGGGAAATATGTTCACAGTCAAGTTTCTCACCTGAGGCAGTTTACTACAAAACCACCAGAGGGAGGGTGCTAGGGGGAGCTGCTGGGTGCTCCCAACACCAACTATTCACCACAGGAGCCAGGCACTGGAGAAAGCTGCACAAGCTGTAAGAGCAGCCTACTCAGTAAGCACACCAGAAGCTGGAAGCAAAACCCATTCTTCCTGCACTGCCTTTCCACTTACCTCTACTGACTGACAAAGCTACAGTTCTAGATGACAAAAGGAAAAATATTTAATGTCCCAGATTCATTTTTCATAGAGTAGTCAATAAGGGAGAATTTGGAGATGATAAGCAACATCAATAAACTGGCACAACTTTCCTGCTGTTTTCTTGACTGTAATGACTAGGTTGAGGAAAAAAAGTTATTAAAATATGTAAATTAACATAAAATGCGTTCAAAATTTGTTGTTCAGGATAAGCCTGATGCTTTGAATGAATTGTTTTGCTGCAATTGAAATCACCAGTCTTAAGTCTGTGGCCAAGGGCTTAATTGAGAGGGGAAGAAAATTTTCATAAAATAAAGCAAATATGGATTTATACAGCAAAAAGCTAGAATGTTTAACTGATAGGTATATTAGCTTCCTAGGGCTGCCAAAACAAATTACCACAAACTGGGTGACTTAAAACAACAGAAATTTGTTCTGTCACAGTTCTGGAAGCTAGAAGTCCAAAATCAAAGTGTGCCAGGGCCAGACTCCTTCCAAAATCTCTAGTGGAGAATCCTTCTTTACCTCTTCCAGTCTCTGGTGGTTCCTGTCATTTCTTGGTTTCTGATAGCATAACTCACATCTCTGCCTCTATTTTCTTTTTTTTTCTTTTTTTTAAAAAATATATCTTTATTGATTTCAGAGAGAGGAAAGGAGAGGGAGAGAGAGAGAGAAACACCAATGATGAGAGAGTCATTGATCGGCTGCAGCCCGCAACCCGGGCATGTGCCCTGACCGGGAATCGAACCCCAATCACCTGGATCCTAGGCCAATGCTTAACCGCTGAGCCACACCTGGCCAGGCTCTGCCTCTATTTTCATATGCTGTTATTCCTTGTGTGTCCCTGTGTTAAATCCCCTCTCCTTTTTCTTATAAGGATACAAGTCATTGGATTTCAGGCCTACCCTAAATCCAGGATGATCTTATCTTGAAAAACTTAACTAGTTACATCTGTAAACACCCTATATTCAAATAAGGTCATATTCACAGATACGGGGGAGGGGGGTAGGACATGGGCATATGTTTTGAAAGGGGCACAAATCAAACCACTAAATCATTTATTTTATTCTGGCTTCTTTAAAATTACATTTTAATGCAAGATCAAGGTTGAAAATTTAACAATTATCCTTAGGTTGGAAAAAAAAGAAAGATAAAAAGTAGGGAATCCTGAAATGGAGGAATGGAAATGATAAGTAAGATTAATATAACAAGTTATATAAATAAATAGTTTATTTTCCTATATCAGTTTCTTAAGAAAAACAAAATTATATAATGTAAAAAAATAATGTATTTCTTGATTTTAAACATATTACATAGATTATATGTCAATATGTTTTAACATATTACATAGGTGTGATATGCGTAACAAAAAATAGGGGGAAACAAGGGAAGAGGGAATAGAACTATATAGGAGTAACATTTATGTATCTCAAAAAAACTAAGTTTGCCTGGCTGGGCGTGGCTCAGCAGTTGAGCGTCGACCTAGGACCCAGGCGATCGGGGTTCGATTCCTGGTCAGGGCACATGCCCAGGTTGTGGGCTCAATCAATGACTCTCTCATCATTGATGTTTCTATCTCTCTCCCTCTCCTTTCTTCTCC
This sequence comes from Miniopterus natalensis, assembly GCF_054644295.1. NCBI lineage: Eukaryota > Metazoa > Chordata > Mammalia > Chiroptera > Miniopteridae > Miniopterus > Miniopterus natalensis. The sequence continues at coordinate 47,856,282 of NC_142103.1, read as the reverse complement.
CTGAAATCAATAAAGATATATTTAAAAAAAAAACAAACAAAAAACTAAGTTAGTATAAAAGTGAACTATATTCTGTTAAGGGATATATATATGGTAAGTTTTAGAGGAACCACTAGAGGACTAAATAAAAACTATATAATGAAAAAATTATTTAAAAATTTTTAAAGTTTCACTAGAAAATATTAATGCAAAAGAAATAAAGAAAAGAGGAACAGAACCAAAAAGACATGAGGCAGATAGAAAACAAAATTATAATGGCAGACATAAATCTACAATAACATTACATGTGAATGGATAGGTTCCACTTCCAGCATGACAGCATGAAGAGCTTTGACCAGCTCCCCAGTGAAACCAGTGACAATTATAAAATATAAACAGCCACTTAAAGTCAGGTGGGGGGAGGTAGAGGAGGTTATAGGGGTATAAATGGTGATTGACAGAGACTTGACTTGTGAACACACAATAAAGTGTACAGATGATGTGTTGTAGAATTGTGCACCTGAAAGCTGTATAATTTTGTTAACCAGTGTCACTCCAATAAATTCAATAAAAAGGAAAAAAATAAAGTCTCCAGAAATGGTCCTAATGGCATAAAAAATGAAAAACAAACAAACATGCCTTCAAGAAAATCTACTAAAACTTTAAGAAGAGTAAAAGTCTATGGTATTTGAACCAAAACCCACGCCCACCCCCTTCTTCTTTACCCCCAAGCTTATCAATATAGAAATTGCACTGCTGCATAGAATAGCCAAGAATACAGGGTTCCCTCTCCTCCTAGTTCTCAGATGAAAAGCTATCTTCTTGGGTGAGACAAGGCAGAAGTGTTTCTCATACCTCAACTGCCTATTCTGAGGCTAACTTCTGATTCAGTGCAGCTAAGGAGGTGGAGACTTCCTTCTTTCACCAAGCCCTCACTCATAGGTCAAGGATAGATCTTAGACATGGTGGCACTGAGAATGCTGGAGCCTGGGTCACCCTTATACCACATTGAGGCACATGAGAAACATACTAAGAAAAGTAAGGCAAAGATACCTAACCTACTGTCCCACTCTACACCAAGCACTCATCTTCAAAATCAAAGATGTCAGAGGGAAATGTTCCACTGTCCTGACCCACAGTACTAGAGCTGTAGCTCAGAGATTTTGCTCTAGAGGAGAGGCAGGGCTTACAAGAGAGAGCTCTGAAGACTTCCCCAAAGGAACTGACTTCATTTGCAGCAGAGTGTGGAGAATCCAAGCCTAAGAGCACTCTGGAAACACAGTGAAGGTTGTGGGGAAAAGCAATTGGAAGGAAATTAGTGCATTCATTGAAATTATAAGATAAATCTTAGGCTGCTTAGTTTGCTGGAAGGAAACGAAGGGAAAAGACAACTGAAAAGAGCCCTTCTGAGGTCAGAGCAAATCTCCAACACTGATCTAAGGAAATATCTCTTCAAAGGAGCCAAAACTTGACTGGGTTAGACTGTGAAGCAATTTATGTGCCACTGCATTTTTTAAAACAACAGAACAAACAACCAGCAGTTAACAAAACTTAAGCATTGACAGTGGTCAAGAAAAGAGACAGAGCCCTGACAAAATTAGTCATCCCAGGGCAATTGTGTACATAATCAAGGCTGCACCCTCTGAGGTACAACATCAGGGGCTTCACATGGTGAAGTGAACAAGCATATAGTAAGACTTGGAAGAGGGGACAACCTGTACCCAAGTTTGCTAAAATATATTATCTAAAATGTCTGGTTTCCAACAAAAGTTGAAACATGTAAAGAAGTAGGGAAGTATGAACCACACTTCAAAAAAAGGAGCAACAGAAACTGCCTGTGAAAAATGACCAGATGTTAGATTTAATAGACAAAGCCTTCAAAGTTTCCATTATAAATATGTTCAAAGAACTAAAGGAAAGTATGATATCAATGTTACATCAAATAGGGAATATAAATAGAAATTATTTAAAAAAAAAAAATGGCATGGCCGGCATGTCTCAGTGGTTGAGTGTTCTCCCACAATCCAGGAGATCGCATTTTGATTCCCAATCAGGGCACATGCCTCGGTTTCGGGCTCGATCCCCAACAGGAGGCTTGCAGGAGGCAGCCGATCAATGTCTCTCTCTCTCATCATAGACGTTTCTATCTCTCTCCCTCTCCCTCCTCTCTCTGAAACAAAAACAAAAACAAAAACAAAAACAAAAACAAAAACAAAAACAAAACAACTCCCGCCCTAAGCAGTTTTGCTCAGTGGTTAGAGCACTGGCCCAAGAACTGAAGGGTCTCGGGTTCAAGTCTGCTCAAGGGCACATACCTCAGTTGCAGCCTCAATCCCGGGCCCCGGTTGGGGGTGTGTGGGAGGCAATTGATATATTTCTCTCACATTGATGTCTCCCTTTCTCTCTCCTCTTCCCTTCCACTCTCTCTGAAAAACAATGAAAAAATATCCTCAGGTGAGGATTAAAAACAAACAAAATTCCTAGAGGAAACAAGAGTAGATTCGAACTGGCAGAATAAAGAATTAACAAACTAAAGTAAAAATAAACAAGTGGGACTACATTAAACTAAAAAAGCTTCTACACAGCAGGAAACCATCAAAAAATGAAAAGGGAACCTACTGAATGGGAGAAAACACTTGTAAATTATATATCTGATAAGGGATTAATATCCAAAATATATAAAGAAATCATAATTAAATAGGAATAAAATAAACAATCCAATTTAAAAATGGGTGGACGATCTGAATAGACATTTTTCCAAAGAAGACATACAAATGGCTGATAGGTACATGAAAAGATGTTCAACATCACTCATTATCAGGTAAATGCAAATCAAAACCACAATGAGTTATCACCTCACACCTGTCAGAATGACTGTTATCAAAAAGTCGAAAAATAACAAGTGTGGGCAAAAATGTGGGGAAAAAAGAACCCTTATCCACTCTTGGTGGGATTGTAAATTGGTACAGTCACTATGGAAAACACTGTGGACATTCCTAAAAAAAATTAAAAATAACCCTGGCCAGCATGGCTCAGTTGGTTGAGTGGTGACATGGAACAAAGGGTCACCGGTTCGGCTCCCGGTCAGGGCACGTCCCTGGGTTGCAGGCGTGGTCCCTGGTAGGAGGCAGCTGATTCTCACATTGATGTTTCTTTCTCTCTCTCTCTCTCTCTCAAAAATCAATAAAAACATATTTTAAAAAAATTAAAAATAGAACTATATGATCTAGCAATTTCACTTACTGGTATTTATCAAAGAAAACTAAAAAAAAAATTCAAAAAGATATCTGCACTCCCATGTTCACTGCAGCATTATTCACAATAACCAAGACATGGAAACAACCTCAGTATCCACCAATGGAAGAATGGATAAAGAAAATGTGTTGTATACTTTTATGATGACATATTATTCAGCCATAAAAAGTGAAATAATGCCATTTGTGACAAGATAAATGGACCTTGAGGATATCGTGCTAAGGGAGATAAGTCAGACAGAGAAAGAAAAATATCATATGATCTCACTTGTATGTGGAATCTAAAAAATAATAAAACAAAACAAAAAAGAACTCATCAATGCTGAGAACAGATGGTGGGGTTGCCAGAAGTGGGAGCTGGAGAACTGGTAAAATGTGTGAAGGAGGTCAAAAGGTACAAATTTCCAGTTATAAAATAAATAAGTCATGAGGTTATAATGTATAGCACAATTACTATAGTTATTATACTGTACTGCATATTTGAAAGTTGCTAAGAGAGTAAATCTTAAAAGTTCTCATCATCAGAAAAAAAAAAAATGTGTAGCCATGTATGGTGATGGATGTTCACTACACTTTTTAAAATTTATTTTTCTCTATATTTTACATTGTACAATTTCCTTTGCTATGACTTTGAGGTCACTAGTCTTTTATTTTCCCAATCTGTATTTTCTACAATTCCTTATAGTGTAGTTCTTTTGTTTTTGTTTTTCATTTTGTTTTGTTTTGTGCTTCGGTCTATCTCCTTTTTTTAGTTTTTTAAAATTTATCTTTATTGTTGAAAGTATTACAGATGTCCCCTCCCCCCCCATTGATCCCCTCTAGCTGGCATCCGCACCCCCCTTTGTGCATATAAATTCTTTGATTAATCTCTCTTCCCAACTCCCCTATCCCTACCTCCCCTCTGAGATTCATCAGTCTGTTCCATGCTTCTATGTCTCTGGATCTATTTTGTTCATCAGTTTATTTTGTTCATTAGATTCCACATATGAATGAGATCATATGAGACATTCTATGTTGCCATTCATTTCAAGAGGGTTTCCCTTATTTCTTTCACTGAGATAGGTTAGTAAGCCAGGACAAGTGGAGTAAGGATACTGATACAGTTAAATGGCAAGCAGTTTACAGCCATCTAGTAAATTGCTGTTCACTACCCTTTATTGAAGTGAACATTTCACAATACACACAAATACTCAATCATTACATAGTACACATGAAACAAATATAATGTCAATTATACCTCAATTTAAAAAATTAACAAACTCAGAGAGAAAAAGAATGAAGAAAACCTCAGAGAAATGTAGGATAATATTCAGAAGCAATATATATATGTAATGGAATTATTAGAAGAAAAGAAAAGTGAGAAAGGAGAGCAAGAAAAAATGGAGCAAGAACCTCAGTGAATTACAAATAGGAAAAATGCAAAGAGATCCACAAATAGTCATATTATAGTAACACCATAGACAAAGAAAACATATAGAAAGCCAATGACAAAAAGGAAATCTTGAAAACAGCAAAAGAAAAAGGATTTCCCCCTTACAAAGGAAGAATAACAGCTGATTTTTTAGAAACAATGGAGGCCACAAGACAGTGGGATAACATATTCAATGTGCTCAAAGGAAAAAAAAAAAATCAAATGAGAATTCTATATCCAAGAAAGCTATCTTTTAAAAAGATGGTGAAAGACATTGCTAGATAAACAAAAATGAGACAATCTGTAGCTAACAGACCCACATTACAAGAAACATTAGAGGAAGTTATTCAAGCTGAAAGCAACTAAATCCAGACATTAATTCAAATCCATACAAGAAAGTAATTATAAAGATAATTATATAATTATAAAAGACAGTAAAAATATATATTTCTCCTCCCATCTTAAATTTTTAATTGTACAAAACAATGTGTATATAATGAATTATTTGGCCTATAACATAAAAATGTATCTGCCAGTAAAAGCAACAAGAAGGGAAATGGGAACAAAGCTGTATTGGGCTAAGGATGTGATACCATATGGTACCTTAAATCCACAGGAAAAAATGCAGAGAACAAGAAATGACAAATAATCAGGTTAATATAACAAAATCTACTAATATATACTAGCTCTTGTTTCTTCTCTTAGCTTCTTAAAAGATATTAAATTAGATAAAGTAATGATTATAATATATTGTTTGGATAGAAAAATTTATACATCATTTATAGAGGTATTATATTTAATATACCACAAAACAGGGAAAATGGAGTATAGTTATATAGGAGTAACATTTCTATATCTCACCAGAATTAAGTTAGTATAAATCTTAAGCTGATTCTACTGAGTTACAGTGTACACAGTAAGCTCCAGAGCAACCACTAAGGAAACAACTCACAACCTGGCCAGGTAGCTCAGTTGTTTAGAGCATGGTCCCAATACACCAAGGTTAAAGGTTCATTCCCCAATCAGGGCACATAGAAGAATCAATCAATGAAGCCCCACTGGTGTAGCTCAGTGGTTGTGCATCGACCCACGAACCAAGAGGTCACTGGTTTGATTCCCACTGGTTCGATTCCCGGTCAGGGCACATGCCTGGGTTTCAGGCTCGATCCTTGGTGGGGGAGTGCAGGAAGCAGATGATTGATGATGTTTTTCAGGAAGCAGATGATTGATGATGTTTTTCTCTCGTGGATGTTTCTATCTCTCTATCTTTCTCCCTTCCTCTCTCTAAAAAAATCAATAAAAACATTTAAAAAAATAAAGTATCAACCAATGAATGCATAAATACGCGGAACAACAAATCAATCTCTCCCTCTCCTTCTCTCTCTCTTCCACTGTCTCTCTAAAATCAATAAATAAAAATGTTTTAAAGAAACAACTCACAAAATATGGCAACAAACCATTAAGGAAATTTAAATGCTGCATTAGAAAAGATTCACTTAATACAAAAGAAAGCAGTAAAGGAGGAATAAAGGAACAAGAAGGCTAACATACATATAGAAAACAAAAAGTAAAATAACACAACTATTGGTGGGAATGTAAATTTCCACTATGTAAAACTATGGAGGTTCATTAAAAAATTAAAAATAGAACTACCTTATGACCAGAAATCTCACAACCGTAAGGAAAGGAAATCATTGTCTCATACATATATCTGCACCTCCATATCCATAGCAGCATTATTCACAGTTGCTAAGACATGGAAACAGCCTAAGTGTCCACTAATGGATGAATGGATAAAGAAAATATACACACATACACAATGGGATATTATAAAGCCATAAAAAGAAAACTTTCCCATTTGCAACAACATGAATGAATCTTGAGGGCATTTTGCTAAGAAGAGTAAGGCATGCAAAGAAAGACAAGTACAATATAATCTTGCTTATATGTGGAATCTAAAAAAGCCAAACTCAGCCCTGGCTGGGTTGCTCAGTTGGTTAGATCATCAGATTGTTGTCCTAATATGCCAAGGTTGAGGGCTTGATCCTGGGTCAGAGCACATACAAGAACCAACCAATGAAAAGAAAAAAGAATAAACAACAACCAATGAATGCATAAATAAGTAGCACAACAAATCTCTCTCTCTCTCTCTCTCTCTCTCTCTCTCTCTCTCTCTCTCTCTCTCTCTCTTCCTCCCTCCCTCCCTCCGTTTTCTCTCTCTCAAAATCAATAAGTAAAAATAATATTTACAAAAATAAAAATAAGCCAAACTCATAAAAACAGAGTGCAATGGTGGTTGCCAAGGGTGGGATAGTGCGGTAAACGGTGGGTCAAAGGGTTACAAATGTTTAGTTTTAAGAGAAATGAGTTCTGGGAATCTAAGAGTTGTTACTTCATTAAATTATTATTTATTAAGTAGAGCTCCAGGATGTTGGATGATGAGCCTCGGTCCAACAAATGTCCACAAGGGAATTGAAATAGAGTAGTTTACTACTCATATGTCCTGAAGGAGGTGCACAGCATGCTTCAAGGGGCAATGTGGAAAGGTCAAGGTAGTGTACAGGCAGAGAGAAAGGAGCAGATCCTGGGACAAATGCCTTTATTAAGGTCCAAGTGTGGAGTGCTTTGGGGTTCCTGGACTAAAGTGGTATTAGTTAATTCAAACCAAAAAGAGGAGGTGTTTGGCCAGCTTTGCAGGGGAAACTGGGAGGCAATAGAGACTGTTTATCACAAAAGCCTTTGAGAGAGTCATATTAGGAACTTACATATACTTGTGACTCTGCAGGCTGTTATTTAGGGCATAGACTCCTGGGAGGAGCTAGTGTCAGTTCAAGGGCACTGCAGGCCACTTGGCTATTCAAAATGGATGCCAAGGCAGCAGCATTGTGGAGTAGTTTAGGTAAATTCTCAACACTAATGTACAACATGGTGATTATAGTTGACAATAATGTATTGTGCACTTGAAAGTTGCTAAGAGAGTACATCTTAAATGTTTTTAACATAACAAAATAGTAATTATGTGAGGTTAAGGATGTGTTAACTAACTTTGTATGATAATCATTTCACAATATATTTTTGTATTAAATAATCACATTGTATACCTTAAACTTACATAATGTTATGTGTCAATTATATCTCAATAAATCTGGGGAAAAAGTAAAATAACATATGTAAAATCAAATATATCAACAATACCATTAAATATGAATGGATTAAACAATCCAGTGGAAAAGAAATTATCCAACTACATACAGTTTATAGATGAAACACTTTTTTTTTTAATCCTCACCCAAGGATATTTTTTTCCATTGCTTTTTCAGACAGTGGAAGGGAGAGAGAGAGAAACATCGATGTGAGAGAGCCACACTGATTGGCTTCCTCCTGCTCATGCACTGACCGGGACAAGCCTGCAACTGAGGTGGTACGTGCCCTTGGTCAAAATTGAACCTGGGACCCTTTGATCCACAGGCCAACGCTCTAACCATTGAGTCAAACCAACTAAGGTGAAACATTTTTCTTTTAATCTTCACCTTAGGATATGTTTGCTTTTCTTTTTATTGATCTTAGAGAGAGGAAGTGAAAGAGAGAGAGAGAGAAACATTGATGTAAGAGAGAAACATTGGTCAGTTGCCTCCTGTACGGGCCCTGACTGGAAATGAAACCCAAAACCTGGGTATGTGCCCTGACTGGGAATCAAACCCACAACCTTTTAGTGTATGAGATGACACCAACCAACTAAGAAACCAGGCCAGGGCTAGGTGAAACACTTTTGATTCAAATATATAGATTAAAATTAAATTGATGGGAAAATATATATATCATGCAAACAACCACAAGAAAGCTTGAGTATCTCTACTAATAGTAGGAGAAATAAAATTAAAAGCAAAAATGTTATTAGAGATAAAGATGCACATTTTATGATAGAAGTTTCAATTGAAGCTGCTATATCACGTGTAGTTTTGTTGCTTGAGCAAATTAAGACATCCCCTAGTATCTGGTATGCAGCTATTGATCTGGCAATGCCTTTTTCTCTGTCCTTGTTCACTAGATCCACAAGAAATATTTTGTGTTCAGATAACAAGGCCAGAAATACACTTTCACTCTTCTACTTCAGGGATATATCAACTCTCCAAACATTGTCATTATTTAGTTTCCAGGAATCCTGATCAACTTTACCTTCCAGAAGATAGCACATTGTTCCATTACATTGATGATGTTATGCTGATTGTACCCAGTGATCAAGAAGTAGCAACTACTCTAGACTTGTTGGTAAATTTGCATGTCAGAAGGTAGGTAATAAATTTGACTAAAATTCAGGTCAGCTCTACTTCAGCAAAATTTCTAGGGGCCCTGTGATGTGGGACATATTGAGATATTACTCCTAAGGTGAAGAATAAGTTGTTGCACCTGCCCCACCCCTTACAACCAAGGAAGAGGCACAACACCTGGTGGGCCTCTTTGGCTTGTTGAGGGAACATATTCTTCATTTGGTGTGTTTCTCTGAATCATTTACTGAGTTACCCTCAAATCTCCTAGTTTTTAGTGGGACCCAGGACAAGAGAAGCTTGAAACAGGGCCAGGCTAATATGCAAACTTCTCTGCCACTTGGACTATGTGATTCTGCATATTAAATGGTACGTAAAGTATCAGTAGCAGGTAAGAATGCTGTTTAGAGCCTTTGGGAAGCCTCAATAGGTGAGTCATAGCACAGGCCTACAGGATTTTGGAGCAAGATTTTGCCACCATCTGCAGATAGCTACTCTCCTTTTGAGGAATAGCTCTTGGCCTGCTGCTGGTCGTTGGTAAAGACTAAATGCTTTACTATGGGCCACAAAGTTACCATGTGATCTGAGCTTCCCATCATGAACAGGTAGTTATCTGACCTACCAAACTATAAAGTTAGACGTGCACACCAAAACATCATCATCAAATGGAAGTAGTTTATAGCAGGTCCTTGAATGATCTTTTTTCGTTCAACAGTTTTATATAAAGTTGATGAGATGCCCTAGGAAATGAACTCTTATTTATATCAATTAGTCTATGATAAAATTGATCTCATTATATATCATTTCACCACATTTCCAAGAACCTATTGATGTTGTTAAGTGAGGACTTGCTGTGCACATGATCAGGCCCAAGCAGGTCTTGAAAGCACAAGTATGTGACATGAAGAAGTGGCCCAAATGCCCATAGTCTCCACTCTTCTTACACTACCTTCTCTCTCCCCAGCTGCACCTTATGGCTTCATGGGGAGTTCCATATGATCAGTTGACAGAATAAAAGAAAAATTGGGCCTGGTTTATAGATGGTTCTGTACAGTGTAAAGGCATCACTTAAAAGTGCAGCACTGCAGGCCCCCTCTATGATATCTCTGAAGTACAGTGGCAAATGGAATTTCTCTAAATTTGAAGAACTTTGTACAGTCCACTGGATTGTTCTATTTGCTTAGAGGGAATAAGGCCAGATGTGTGATTAATAACAATTGATGGGCTGTAGCCAGTGATTTGGCTGGATGGTCTGAAACTTGGAAGGAACATGACTGGGAAATTGGTGACAAAGGCATTTGGGAAGAAGTATGTAGCAAGATCTCTCTAAATGGGTGTGTGTGTGTGTGTGTGTGTGTGTGTTTGTGTGTGTGTGTGTGAAGATATTTATATCTTGTGAATGCTCACCAAAAGGTGACCTTAGCAGAACAAGATTTTAACAATCAAGTGAAGCAGATGGCCCATTTCCTCTATACTAATCAGTCTCTTTCCCTAGCCACCCCTGTCATTGCCCAATGAGCTCATAAACAAAGTGGCCATGGTGGCAGGGATAGAGGTTCTGCATGGACTCCACAACATAGAGTTCCAATCACCAAAGCCAATCAGTCTATAGCCACAACTGAGTTGCCCAATCTGCCAGCAACAAAGACCAACACTCAGCCTCTAATATGAGACCCTTCCCTGGGGTGATCAGTCAGCTACCAGGTAGGTGGCTGATGGGTTACACTGGACAACTATCATAGAAGGGACAGCATTTTGTACTTATTGAATAACTTACTCTGGATATAGATTTTCCTTCCCTGCATGCAAAACTTCTGTCAAAACTACATCCTTGAACTTACAGAATTCCTTATCATTCATCATGGTATGATGATCAAGGAACTTCACAGCAAAAGAAGTGCAGCAATGAGCCCATGCTTATGGAATTCACTGGTTTTACCATATTCCTTGCTATCCTGAAGCAGCTGTATCAATAGAATAGTGAAATGGCTTTTGGAAACTCAGTTACAGGGCCAGCTAGGTGGAAATATCTTGCAGAGCTAAGGCAATATTCCCCTGAAGGCTGTATATGCTCTGAATTAGTGTCTAGTATACGGTGCTGTTTTTCCCATAGTTAGGATTAATGGATCCAAAAATCAAGGAGTAAAAATAGGAGCGGTACCACTCGCTATTACCCCTAGTGACCCAATAACAAACTTTTGATTCCTGTCACCATGACTTTATGCTCCATTGGCCTAGAGGTCTTAGCTCCAGATGAAAAAATGATTCCACCCATAAACACACAGTTTCCATTGAACAAGAAGTTAAGATTGCCACCCAGACACTTTGGGTTACTTGTACCTCTGAATCAACAGGCAAAGAAGGGAATTACAGGCTTGTCTAGGGTGTTTGATCCTGAATGCCAAGGGAGGAATTGAACTACTACTCCACAATGAAGTTCAGGAAAAGTATGTCTGGAATACAGGAGATCTCTTAGTACATCTCTGTTTACCATGCTCTGTGATTAAGATCAATGGAAAGCTACAACAAAACAATCCAGGCAGGATTAATAATGGCCCCAAACTTTCAGGAATAAAGGTTTGAGCCACCCTCCCACCCCCAGGTAAAGAACCATAAGAACAATGACCAGCTGAGGTACTGGCCAAAGACAAAGGGAATACAGGATGGATAGCAAAAGAAAGTAGGTATAAATGCCAGCTATGACCACTGACCAATGACAGAAACGAGGATGACAATTTTTATGATTACTTTATCTTTACTTTGCTATGAATATGTTTGCTATGAATATGTTTGTGTTTATATATATATATATATATATATATATATATATATATATATATGCAAGGTGTATTGATTTTATATCACAGTACAGTAAACCCTTGATTTTGCAGACCTTGATTTAACAGACTTCAGATTTAATGTACAAAATTTCTGGTCCCTATGTCATATGTTAAAATTAACACTCTGTTAATTTTAAAATGCTTTTGACTAAGATTTGCTTGTAATTAAATTAACAGGTTATTTTTTGTTATTAATTCAGTTATTTTTAACAAATTTTAGTGACTAGGCCACATGTTGGAAAAATCACTTGTAGTAATTTCCCTGACATAAATAACTATTACATACCTACAACTGTGCTCTACATATTTAAATCAAAGAGTCACTGCTCATAAATAATGTTTGCCAAATGATTAGCATGTGATCAAACAGCATCACGTGCAGTAATTGGTTTTGTTGTTGCTTGGTGTGACTTTCTGTAGCAGTTGTGAGGCATGCTCGAGCCGATATTCCAATGTGCACTAAGCCACTCCCCAGCTGTGTGCATTTGTTTGCTCTCAGTGACAGGCGAATGCACGCATTTAATAGACCTATTTGGTATAAATTTAAAGTTACAGTAATACATATAGAAAACATTTCTGTGAAATTAAACTTTTTATACATTCTTCATTATAATTACACAAATGTTTCTACATAAGTAAAAACAGAAACTAATTTGCCAATTTTTTAACACATGCATTTGGGAAACCTACTTTGTTATATAACAGACTTTCCGCTTTACCACTCATTGTATGCTCTTGCCTCCTTTGTTAAATATTAATTGACCATAGAGGAATGGGTGGATTTCTGGGCTCTCTGTTCTCTGATGTATAATATTCCATGATGTAAATGTACCACAGCTGTTTTATCCAGTCATCTACTGATGGGCACGTGGGCTGTTTCCAGATCTTAGCTATTGTAAATTGCGCTGCTATGAACATAGAGGTGCATATATTTCTTCTGATTGGTGTTTTGTGTTTCTTAGGATATATTTCTTGAAGTGGGATCACTGGGTTAAATGGCAGTTCCATAAATCCATCTGATCTACTGTGTCATTTATAGTCACTGTTTCCTTGATTTTTTGTCTGGAAGATCTATCCAGTGAACTCAGTGGGGTGTTAAAGTCCCCTACTATGGCTGTATTGCTGTCAATCTCTCCCTTATAGTCCTCCAGAAGTTTTTTTTTATATTTTTAGGTGCTCTTATATTGGGTGTGTATATGTTTACCAGGGTTATATCTGCTTATTGGAGCAATCCCTTTAGTATTATGTAGTGACCATTCTTGTCTCTTGTTATGACCTTCCTTTTCAAGTCTATTTTGTCAGATATGAGTATTGCTACCCTTGCTTTTTTTTCATTTCCATTCCCATGGAAAATATTTTTTCATCCCTTTACTCTCATCCTGTATGAGTCTTTTGTTCTGAGGTGGGTCTCTTGTAGACAGCATACACTTGGGTCATGTTTTCTAATCCATTCAGCTACCCCATATCTTTTGATTGTAGCATTTAATACACTTACATTTAAGGTGATTATTGATAGGTACTTATTTATTGCCTCTTTAATTATTTATGCCTATGTTTCTCTATTTCCTCTTCTTATTACACCAGTCCCTTGCAATGCTAATTTGGTGGTGAAGAACTCCTTTAGGCTTTTTTTTTTTTTTGTCTGGGAAGCCCTTTATTTCACTGTCTATTTTGAACGATGGCTTTGCTGGATAGAGCAGTCTTGGTTTCAGATCCTTGTTTTTCATTACCTTAACTACTTCATGCCATTCGCTTCTGGCCTGTGGAGTTTCTGATGAGAAGTCAGCTGACAGCCTTATGGGAGCTTCTTTGTAGGTAACAGATTGCTTTTCTCTTGCTGTCTTTAAGATTCTCTCTTTGTCTTTAATTTCTGATATTTTAATTATGATGTTTTTGGGCATGAGCCTCTTTGGGTTCTTCTTGCTTGGGACTCTCTGAGCCTCCTGACCTTGTGTGATGTTTTCCTTCACCAGGTTAGAGAAGTTTTCTTGATTTCAGAGAGAAGAAGGGAGAGGGAGAGAGAGATAGAAACATCAATGATGAGAGTCATAGATTGGCTGCCTCCTGCTCGTCCCATTCTGGGAACTGAGCCCACAGTCCGGGCATGTGCCATGCATGGGAATTGAACCTTGATCATATGTCAGTGCTAAACCACTGAGCAACACTGGCCTGGCTCTGCTATGACATTCTTAATTTACCTCATAGTTTCCACATCTTTTCTTATGCTGGTGAGCATCCTTACAATCATTATTCTGAATTCTATATCTGATAGATTGCTTATCTTTATTTCATTTATCTCCCCTGGAGAATTCTCTTGTTCTTTCATTTAGGACCTACTTTTTGTCTCCTCATTTTGGCTGCCTGTATGAGGTTTTTTTGGTGTGTTTTTTTTTTTTAAATTCAAATTTAAAAAAAAAAAAATATCTTTATTGATTTCAGAGAGAGGAAAGGAGAGGGAGAGAGAGAGAAACATCAATGATGAGTCATTGATCGGCTGCAGCCCACAACGCAGGCATGTGCCCTGACCGGGAATCGAACCCTGATAGCCTGGATCCTAGGTCGACGCTTTAACCACTGAGCCACGCCCGGTCGGGCTGTATGAGTTTTTTTATATATTAGGTAGATCTATTAGGACTCCCAGTCTTTCTGGATGGTCTCCGGTGCAATTCAATGTAAGATGCTGTTTGTGACTCGCCTTGAGCATCTTGTTTGGAGCTCTCAGTGACACAGCTTATAAATCCCTCTGCTGGGGCTGGGTGCTTTTGGAAAGGACCAAGATGTAGACCAAGGTCTGTTTTTCCTAGCCCCAGGTCCAGAAGCAGATCAGGAAAGAGTCTAGGCATCCAGAGATCCACCTTTGCCTGCAGGCTGATTGTTATTCTCAGTCTCTAATGAGGCTCAGGTATAGACATCAGCAAGGCATAAACTACAAGGTGGGGGGAGAGGTTTTCCAACAGGGTGGGGAAATTGCTTCCCCTCCAGGCAAAAGCTGCCTGGATGGTAAAGGTCTGCCTGAGAAAGATGTCCACTGCAGTCTGGGGGATTGACTCAGCACAGGAATCCAAGCTCTACCCTCAGAGCCCTAAATCCTGGATTCTCCTCACACAGCACTAGTCCACTCTTCCTCCCTCTGCCAGAGCCCAAGGTGAGTGACTGCACATAAAAATGTTGTGCTTTGACCCTTTAAAAGGGTGTCTACATTTTCAGCCATCCTTCTTTGCAGACAGAAACCCCTGCTGTTTTTCACAACCAGATGTTGTATGGGCACCTTTCTCAATTCTGGTGCTCTGGGCTGGGGAGCCCAGCTTGGGGTTTAGACCCCGGGGTTCTTAGTGGGAACCCCCCAACAGCTGGGATATCTCTTTGGACCTTCAGCAGCTGTCAGTGGGATCCTGGCCAGCCCTCTTGTGCCCCCACATTTCCTACCAGACTCTATGCCTCTCCACTTTTCGTCCTTCATTATGAGGGTGCTCTCCAGCTAGTCTTCAGTTGATTATTCAGGATGTTTTTTCTATATTTTAGTTGTACTTCCAATTTGGTCCTGGGAGGAGGTGAGTGTAAGACCCACCTACTCTGTCGCCATCTTGAAAGTCCCTGTATTACTTATTTTGCATCATAGTATTTAAGTTATGGGATATCAAAAAATGTAAACATCACTCAAGAACATTATCTCCTCTTCAGGGGAAGGAGTTGGTTTGTTTTTGTTTATATCCAGGGTAGTTTTATCATGTTAGAAAAAAGTATGACTTTTATTTGTCTTTATGTCTTTATTTTATCTTTATTTGGTGATTAAGTATAGTTTAAGAAGATGCCTATGGGTGTCAAATTGACAAAAGGTGGACTTGTGATGATTCATTTTATTTGTCTACTTGAGTGGGTCAAGGACTGGGCAGATTAAACATTATTTCTTAGTGTGTCTGTTAGGCTGTTTCTGGATGAGATTAATATTTGAAATCAGTGAACTCAGTAAAGTAGAATGCCCTCACAAGTGTGGATGGGAATTACCTAATCCCTTGGGAGCCTAAATAGTAAGAAAGGCAATGGAAGGAGGGATTTTTCTTGTTTTTCTTGTCTCACTGTTAAGCTGGGACATCTCATCTCATCTTCTGTCCTTGGACTGGAATTTACATTGTTGGTTTTCCTGGTTCTCAGAATTATTCTACTTGCTAAACTGGACCTTCAATTTGTACCTGATAGGTATTTGGACTTCTTACCTTGCATAACTTAACTGTGTGAATCAATTTTGTGCAATAAATCTCTCTCTGTCTCTGTCTCTCTCTCTCTCTATATATATATATAATGTATATATACTTGTGGTTCTATATATGTGTGTGTATGTATATATACATACATACACATTGGTTCTATGTATATAACTATACTATTGTATATATATACACGCACAACTGGTTATGTTACTGTGGAACACCATAAATATACTAATCTAGATACAAAAGTTCTCAAAACAATACTAGTAATCTGCATATAATTATATGAACAGGATTATGAACCATTACAAAGTTACATTTATCCCAGAAATGCAAGGTAATTTTAGCATCAGAAGAACAATTAATGTAATGCATTATACCAATAAAATATAGAACAAAAACTACAAGATAATTTTATTAGTCACAGAAAAAGCATATGACAAGGCCAAGATGGTGGTGTAAGTAAAGGCAGTACTCACATCCTCCAACATCACATCAAAATTACAACAACAACAAAAATTAAAACTAAACTACACAAAAGCCATCATTCAAAACTGCCTGAAATCTATCTGAATGGAAGTCCTTCAACTAGGGATATAAATAAAAAGCCACATTGAGACTGGTAAGAAGGGCAGAGACATGGAATAAGACGGTCCCACACCTATGTGTGGTGGATAAAAATTGGGAGAAATATCTTGGCTGTGGCGGTCTCCCCTGAGGAGCAAGGGGTCCCAGCTGCAGACCAGGCCCCCCAGCCCAAAGTTCCAGCACAAGTAAGAGAAATTCCCATAACACATGGCTATACAATCCAGCAGGAATTGCTGCTGAATGAAATGGAGAGCTGTTAGAGTCCCAGGCAGTTCCTTTTAAAGAGCCTGTGCACGGACTTACATGGATTCACTCCCTCTGAGCTCCAGCACTGTGGAAACAACTCAAAAGGCACCAGGGACATATGTGAAGGAACTGAATTGTCTGACATCAGGATGAGAGCTGAGGAAACAGCATTGGCAGAAGCCATTGTTTCTTTTTAAGACTACCCCTACAGAGCCAGAAGATGGGTGCCATATCTGAGTCTCCATCAACCTGGATATCACTGTTGAACTGTCTGGTAATTCCCTGAGACTTCACCCTACCAAACTTGCAGGCCCAACCAAGCAGTTTTTACTGGCATTTCCGTATGAATGCCCTGTCTTGGCTCATGCTTTAGACTTTCCAAAAATCTCTCAGACAAGCAGCATCTTGCCTCAGCTTGCACATACTTCTTGCTAAGTGGCTTCAGGACCGGCACTACCAGTAGCAGGCCTTGGTTTGCAGATTGGCCTTACCTGGACACCTCCAAACCAAGCAAAAGTAGCAGCCACCTGCAAATCACTTTGTAGCTAATGCTGGGGGGGCCCCAAGCAGGACACAGGCAGTGGCTGACCTAGGCCTTCACCTCCTGAAGGCCCCAGAGCCAGCACACCCAGTGACAGCTTCAGACCATGTCAAAACACCACTCAACCACCTCCACAAGCAACACACTCAAGGGGAATACTCAAAAGGCACTAGAGCCCCACTGCAGAATGTTCTGCTCTGTGGGATGGGCCCCTGCAAAGCTGATCCTCTGTGGTGGTCAGAGGTGGCAGCTAGTCCCTGCAGGCAATCTGCCTGGTGGTAAATCATTCCAATTGATGTGCAACCAAGGCTCAACTACAACAGAAGAATATTTACAGCACACCTGGAGTGCCCAGCTGGGGTGAATGGGGAGGCTGTGCCATTGGATTCTACAGAACACCTACTATATAAGGCCACTCTACCAAGTCCAGGAGACATAGCAGCTTTACCTAAGACATAAAAATAAACACAAGGAGGCAGCCAAAGTGAGGAGACAAAGAAACATGTCCCAAATGAAAAAAAAAAAACAGAACAAAACTCCAGAAAAAGAACTAAACAAAATGGAGAAAAGGAATCTATTAGATGCAGAGTTCAAAGCACTGGTTATAAGGATGCTCAATGAACTTAGTGAGAAGAACAGCATAAAATAGGACAAGGAAACCATAAAGAAGACCTAGATAGAAATAAAGGATACACTAACTAAACTGAAGAATAATTTACAGGAAATCAACTGTGGAGTAGATGAAGCCAAGAATCAAATCAGCAATTTGGAATATAAGGAAGCACAAAACACCCCATCAGAACAGCAAAAAGAAAAAAGAATACAGAAAAAAGGACGATAGTGTAAGAAGCCTCTGAGAAAACTTCAAGTATACCAACATTCCTATCATGAACGTGGGAGGAGAAGAGAGAGACCAAGAAATTGAAAACCTATTGAAATAATAATGACAGAAAACTTCCTAAACCTGGTGAAGAAAATAGACATACAAGTCCAGGAAGCTCAAAGAGTCCCAAATAAATGAATCCTAGGCAGCTCACACCAAGACACAACATAGTTAAAATGCAAATGATTAAAGACAAAAAAAGAATCTCAAAAGCAGCAAGAGGGTGGAGTGATTGAGCAAAAGGAAAAAAAAAAAAAGAAAGAACCCATGGACACAGACAACAGTGTAATGATTGTATGGGGGAGGGAGTTGGGTGGAGATGGAAGAGGTTATAGGAGGTTTAAATGGTGATGGAAAAAATAAAGAAAAAATGCAGCAAGAGAAAAGCAGTTATTTACCTACAAGGGAGCTCCCATAAGACTGTCAGTCAAATTCTCAACAGAAACTTTGCAGTACAGAAGGGATTGGCAAGAAATATTCAAAGATGAAGAGCAAGGACCTGCAACTAAGATTACTCTACCTAGCAAAGCATTTAGAATTGAAGGGCATATAGGACATATAAAGTGCTTCCCAGACAAGAAAAAACTAAAGAAGTTCATCATTACCAAACCAGTATTACATGAAATACTAACAGTTCTTTAAGAAGAAGAAGAAAAACAAAAAAAGATTAAAAATATGAACAATAAATTGGCAAATAAACAGGTATCTATCAACAATTGAATAAAAAGCACAAGATAAATGAACAAGGAGAACAGAAAGAGACTCATAGATACAGAGAACATTTTGTGGGTTGCCAGATGGGAGGGGGATTGGGGAATGGATGAAAAAGGTAAAGGGTTAAGCAGTACAATTTGGTAGTTACAGAATAGTCAGGAGGATGTAATGTACAGCATAAGGGAGAGAGTCAATAACATTCTAGTAACTATGTATGGTGTCAGAACTGTATGAGATTTATCAGGATGCTTACTTACTAAGTTATATAATGTCTAATCAATGGAGTGTACATCTGAAACTAATATAATATTGTATGTCAACTATAACTGAAAAAGAAAAAAGTAATTTAAATGTAAAATAAGAAATATACATCTGAAATAATTCAACTCTTTAATGATAAAAAAATAAAATAAACAAGGCATAGAAAAAACTTCTTCCACCTGATAAAGGATATCTATGAAATACCACATAACTAACATCATATTAACGAGGAAAAACTGATCTTAGTCTTTCTAATCTTAGAAATCAGGCATAAACAAGCATGTCCCTTTTCATCATTTCAATTAAATATTTTGCTTCAGGTTCCAATTAGGAAATTAGTCAAGAAAATGAAATAATAGGCTTCCTGCTTGAAAAGGAACGAATATGACTCTCAATTTATAAATGGCATGCTTTTCTGTTGTTTTTGTTTGATTGTTTTTTGTTTTTCATTGTTCAAAATATTACAGATGTCTCTTTTTCTCCACATTGATGCATTCCACCCCTTCCACCCTCCTCACCAGTCCCTCACTACACCATTGTTTGTGTCCTTGTGCTGTGCATATATGCATATAAATCCTTTGGTTAATCTCTCCCCCCCACTCACCCCACCTTCTTTCTGAGATTCTTCAGTCTGATCCATGCTTCCATGTCAATGAACCTAATCTATTCATCAGTTTATTAAGTTCTTTAGATTCCACATATAAGTCAGATGATGTGATGTTTGTCTTTCTTTGCCTGGCTTATTTCACTTAGTATAATATTCTACAGGTGCATCCATACTGTGCCAAACTGTACGAGATCCTTCTTTACAGCTGCATAGTATTCCATGGTGTAAATGTCCCACAGCTTTTTTATCTGCTCATCTACTGCTGGGCACTTGGGCAGTTTCCAGATTTAGCTATTATAAATTGTGCTGCTATAAACATAGGGCTATGTATATTCTTTCTAATTAGTGTTTCAGGATTCTTAGGATATGTTCTTAGAAGTGGGATCACTGGGTCAAAAGGCTCCTTATTTTTTGAGGAGCCTTTATACTGCTTTCAATAGTGACTGCACTAGTCTGCATTCCCACCAGCAGTGTACCAGGGTTCCCCTTTCTCCACATACTTACCAGCATATGTCATTTGTTGATTTGTTGATGGTAGCAATTCTGACAGATGTGAAGTGATACCTCATTGTGATTTAAATTGGCATCTCTCTAATGATTAGCAACATTGAGCATATTTTTATATGCCTCTAGGCCATCTGTATGTTATCATTGGAGAAGTGTATATTCAGGTCCTTTGCCCATTTGTTAATTGGATTATTTGTCTTCCTCTTGTGGAGTTGTATGAGTTCTTTGTACACTTTGGAAATTAGCCCCTTATCAGATACATTGTTGGCAAATACGTTTTCCAATACCGTGGGTTTCCTTTGTATTTTGAGGCTGAATTCTGTTGCTGTGCAGAAGTTTGTTAATTTAATGTAGTCCCATTTGTTTATTTTTTCTTTCGTTTCTCTTGCTCTGGGAGATGTATCAGTGAAAATTCCACTATGGGAGATGTCTGTGACTTTACTGCCTATGTTTTCTTCCAGGATTTTTATGGTATTGTGACTTACATTTAAGTTTTTTTTCCATTTTGAGTTTATTTTTGTGTATGGTGAAAGTTGGTGGTCTAGTTTCTTTTTTTTTTTGTATGTATCTGTCCAATTTTCCCAGCACCATTTATTGAAGAGACTGTCATTATTGTATGCTCTTGTCTCCTTTGAAAATATTAACTGACCATAATAGCGTGGGACTGTTTCTGGGGTCACTGTTCTGTTCCATTTATCTATGTGTCTGTTGTTGTACCAATACCAGGCTGTTTTAATTACAATGGCTTTGTAGTACAGTTTGAAGTCCAATAATGTGATACCTCCCACTCTGTTCTTCTTTCTCAAGATGGCTGCGGCTATTTGGATGTTTTTTGGTTCCATATAAATTGTCAAAATGTTTGTTCTAGATCTGTGAAAAATGCTCTTGGTATTTTAATAGGAATTGCATTGAATCTATAAATTGCTTTGGGTAGAATGGATATTTTCATGACATTAAATCTTCCAATCCATGAACACTGTATATTCTTCCACTTGTTTATATCTTCTTCTATTTGTTTTTTCAGTGTCCTGTAGTTTTCCGAGTACAGGTGTTTTACATTCTTGGTTAAGTTTATTCCTAAGTATCTTATTTTTTTAGTTTCAGTGGTGTATGTTATTGAATTTTTTAGTTTCTCTCTCTGAGAGTTCATTGTTGATGTACAAAAATACCATTGATTTCTGGATGTTAATTTTATATCCAGCTACCTTGCCAAATTCATTTATCAAATCTAGTACTATTTTAATGGAGTCTTTCTATGTTTTTTTAATGTATAATATCATGTTGTCTGCAAATGATGACAGTTTTACTTCCTCCTTTCCAATTTGGATACCTTTTATGTTTCCTTCCTCTCTGATGACTGTGGCAAGGACTTCCAGTACTATATTGAATAAGAGTGGTGAAAGGAGACATCCCTGTCTTGTTCCTATTTTTTAGTCAAATGATTTTAGTTTTTGACCATTGATTATGATGTTGGCTGTAGGTTTGTCATATATGGCCTTTGTTATGTTGAGATATGTTTTTTTTGTTACCACTTTGCTGAGAGTTTTTTATCAATAATGTGTGCTGGATTTTGTCAAGTGATTTTTCTGCATCTTTTGATATGATCATATGATTTTTGTCCTGCATTTTGTTTATGTGATGTATCACATTTTTTGATTTGTGAATATTATAAAAGCCTTGCATCCAAAGAATATATCCCACTTGATCGTGGTGTATGATCTTTTTAATGTATTGCTGGATCCACTTTGCTAGTATTTTGTTGATGATTTTAGCATCTATGTTCATCAGGGATATTGGCCTGTAATTTTCTTTCTTTGTAGTGTCATTATCTGGTTTGAGAATTAGGATGATGCTGGCATCATAAAAAGAGTTTGAGAGTTTTCCCTCCTCTTGAATTTTCTTAAACAATTTGAGGACAATAGGTGTTAATTCGCCTTTGAATGCTTGGTAGAACTCGACTGTAAATCCGTCTGGTCCAGAACTTTTGTTTGCTTGGAATTTTTGGTTACTGCTTCAATGTCTTTCGTTGTTATCAGCCTATTCATATTTTCTGATTTTTCCTGATTCAGCTTTGTAAGATTATATGCTTCTAAGAATTTGTCTATTTCACCCAGATTGTCCAGTTTGTTGGCATATCATTGCTCATATTATTTTCTTATGTTCCTTTGTATTTCTGTTGCATCAGTTGTTATATCAACTCTATCATTTCTGATTTTATTTATTTGGGTTCTTCCTCTTTGTTTCTTGGTGAGTCTTGTTAAAAGTTCATCAATCTTATTTATTTGTTTCAAAGAACCAGCTCTTGGTTTCATTGACTTTTTTGTATTGTTTTTTTTTAGTCTCAATGTCATTAATTTCTGCTGTGATCTTTATTATTTCCTTCCTTCTTCCTCGAGGTTTTTCTTGCTGTTCTTATTCTAGATTTTTTAGTTGTTGTGTTAGATGATTTAGTAGAGCTTTTCCTTGTTTCTTGAGATGTGCCTGTAATGCCATGAACTTTTCTCTCAGGACAGCTTTCTCTGTGTCACATAGATTTTGGGTTGTTTTCTGTTCATTTTCATTTTTTTCCAGGAAGTGTTTGGTTTCTTCCTTTAATTTCATTGGTAACCCATTCATTGTTTAAAAACATGTTGTTTATCCTCCACATATTTGAATATTTTTCAGTTTTTTTATAGTGGTTGATTTCTTGTTTCATGACATTGTGATCCAAGAAGATGCTTGAGATGATTTCAATCTTCTTGAATTTGTAGAGACTTGCCTTGTGCCCTAACCTGTGGTCTAATTTTGAGAATGTTCCATGTACACTTGAGAAGAATGTGTATCCTGCTGCTTTGGGGTGAAATGTTCTGTACATGTCAATTAAATCCATTAGACCTAGTGTGCCATTTAAGGTCTCTGTTTCCCTGTTCATTTTTTGTCTTGGTCATCTGGCCAATGATGACATTGGGGTGTTAAAGTCCCCCACTATGATTGTGTTTCTGTCTTTCTTCCTCTTAAAGTCTACCAAGAAATTTTTTATATATTTAGGTGCTCCTATATTGGGTGCATTTATATTTATAAGGGTTATTGCTTCCTCTTGGTTAGATCCCTTTAGCATTATGTAATGAACTTCTTTTGCTTTTGTGATGGTCTTTATTTTGAAGTCTATTTTGTCAGAGACAAGTATTGCTACTCCAGCTTTTTTTTCATTTCCATTGACATGGAATATTTTTTTCCATCCAATCACTATCAGCTTGTGTGAATCTTTTGCTCTCAGGTGGGTCTCCTGTAGACAGCGTATATTTGAGTACTATTTTCTTATCCATTCAGCTACCTTATATCTTTCTATTTGAACATTTATTACATTTACATTTTAAGTTAGTATTGATATATACTTATTTAATGCCATTGCCCCCTTATGCCAATGTACCTTTCTCTCAATATTTCTTCTTCTTAAAGCAGTCCTTTTAGTATTTCTTGCAATGCTAGTTTGATGGTAGCCTTCTTTTGTCTGGGAAACTCTTTAATTCATCTTCAATTTTAAATCATAGCTTTGCTGCATAAAGCAGTCTTCATTGCAGGTTCTTGCTTTTCATTACTTTGAGAAATTCATGACACTTTTTTCTGGCCTGAAGTGTTTATGTTGAGAAATCTGCAGTCAGTCTTACAGGGGTTCTCTTGTAAGTCACTCTCTGCTTGTTTCTCTCTCGCAGCCCTTTCTATTCTCTCTTTGTCCTTAACACTTTCCATTTTAATTATGATGTGCCTTGGTGTGGGTCTCTTTGAATTCCTCTTATTTGGTACTCTCTGTGCTTCCTGAACTTGTGTGGTTTTCTCTCTCATCAGTTTAGGGAAGTCTTCTGTGATTATTTCCTCCACCAAGTTCTCTATCCCTTGCTCTCTTTCCTCCCCTTTTGCCATTCCTATGATGCAAATTTTGTTTTACTTTATGTTGTCCCAAAGCTCTCTTAGACTATCCTCATGCTTTTTAAGTGCTTTTTCTTTTTCTGTTCTGATTGTTTTTTTCTACCTCATCTTCTAAGTCACTTATTCTATCCTCTGCTTCACTGAGCCTGCTTTTAATACCTTCCAGCATATTCTTGATATCAAATATAATATTCTTCATTTCTGCCTGTTTCTGATTTAGGATATTTAGTTTTTTTTTTTCATGTTTTCACTAAGTTCCTCAACCTTTCCATTAAGTGTCTTGTTGTTCTAATTAATTTCCTTGAGCATTTTTATAACCATTACTCTGAACTCCATTTCTGATAACTTGCTTAACTCTATCTCATCAAGCACTTTTTCTGGTGATATTCCCCTTTCTTTAGTTTGGTGTTTTGTTTTGTCTTTCTGTCTCCCTGTTTTAGTGGCTCTTAGTGTTTGTATCTGTATATTAGATATATTTGCTGTCTCCCAGTCTTGTGTGGTGGGATTTTGTAGTGTGTGTCCAGTGGAGCCCAGAGGTGTGTTTTCCTTATACTTCTGAGCTATTTGCTCTAGGCGCATGCCTTTTGTGGGTGTCCCTTTTGTGGGTACTTTGGGCTTTCCTGTTGTGATTGGGTCTAGATTGTTGTTGACCTGTCCTTGGGATGACTCTCTTCTCAGGTTGACTAACTGTGTGTCTCAGCCCCAACCACATCATGTGAACTGTTGTAAAGGTGCTGGCAAGGCAAAACAAAACACAATAAGACTGCCAAGAAACAAACAGTAACTTACAAAATATCCTGACCATCACAATGAAAACATCCCAAGAGACTATATAATTGTGAGAGTGAAGTGAGCACACAAATACTAAAGCAAAAAATAAATAAATGAGAGAGAAAGAAAAAAAATCAGTATATATGTAGAGGGAGAGAGAAAACAGGATATTATTGCTAACAGTAACAAAAATAAAAATATATATAACAAATAAAATAAGTGAAAAATAGAGAAACTACAGGGAGATATAAGGGGCAGAGAGTAGATTCTGAAATAAGGGTGAGGAAAAAACAATTAAGGTAGAGCATAGGGTTAGGAAAATAGTTGAAAAATGAAAAATAAAAATACAATAAAGTGACAAACAGAAACAAACAAACAAAAAGACAAAAGACAGAAAGGATAAAAAGAAAAGAAAGGGGGTAAAAGAGAGGAGGGAAAATAAGTTATGCCAATGGGGCAAGAAGAGAGAGAGATAAAGCAAGAGCAGAGAGGGAGTACAATAATAGTTTTCGGGGAGACAATATAGAAAAGCAGTAAAGTTATTGGTTATAATGATAATATACCAGCAATTAAGCAGAGAATATCAGGAAGATAAAGATAATAGAACAAAAAACAAAACAAAGCAAAAAAACCAAGCAAAGTAAAACAAAATTTTAAAAAAGTAATTTAAAAATTAAAAAAAAAATTATTTTAAAAGAAAATGTTTTTTCTTTTTTCTAAAAAGAAAAAAAGAAAATGTTTTTTCTTTTTTCTAAAAAGAAAAAAAGAAAAAAAGAAAAAGTCAATTTGGTGAGTTTTTTCTGGGCAGCTCATGTTGTCTGAGGCTCACTGTTTTGTAAGCTGATTCAATTCTCCTGGAGATACTTGTGTGTCAGCCAATGTCAGGTGCTGTCTAGTTTTAACTCTGGTGTCCTTAGGTAGTTGGTTGGTCCGAGGTTCTTTGTGGACCACCTCCACTTGTTGTTCATTTTTCATCTCCTTTGTGGTTCCCTGGTTTTACTCCAGAGCCTTCAGAAGAGTCTTTAGGATGCAGGCCAACTAGTGTAGCTTGGGATATTGCTCTCCTTACTTAGAGATTTTGCTGTCAGGCACTCACTGTGGGGAACTTAGTCTCTGCTTCAAAGCCAACTCCTCAGTCTATACCCTATCTTCCAATTCTAGTTCCCCATACACAGGCCTGCTGCAGTTTCAGATTTAATTCAGTCTGTTGCCTTTTATGTATGGGCCATTTCAGAAGCCTGGGCTCAGTGGGTTTGATTAAGAAAAAAGAAAAAAAATCTGGTGAGCACTTTTGCCTGCCCAGCCCCCAGCAAAGGTTTTAAGCTTTTCCTCTAGTTCCCAAACAATAGTCCCTGAGAGTCTTATTCTGGTATTGTTGTCCTGTGAGCTGATTTCCCTTTTCCCTCAGGACTGTGCCCTGCAGGAGATATCTGGGGCTTCAGTGAGCTGAACCAGCCCCTTTCCTGTTGGGGGTGGTGCTCCTAGCCTGCAGGAGAGTTAGCAGTGCTCCTCCCTTACTTTCCCAGGTCTGGTTGGCTGGTCACATGTGGCGTTCACTTCACACTCCACTATGCAGACACAAATCCCAGCTTTTGCTGGTCTGTCACCCCAGTGCAAGCCAGAAAAGTGGACACCTGTTCAGCAATCGAAAATTCAAAAACCCACAAAGCAACACACAGGCAGAGAAACAGCCCTGCGAGATCCCCGTCACCTCCATACCTTGGTACCAAGCAGGAGTGGTCACAAAGTCAGCCCCATGAAGCTCCTCTGCATAGCTGATATCAGGAAAGCTGGGGCAGTTCATTGTGCTCTATCCCGGCTCCCTACAGAGCAGGTCAAGAAACCAAGATTCACCACACTGGTAGCTCTGGCAGCTGGAGTCCTGATTCGCCCTTCTCAAAGCTCTGGACCCTCTTTGGCAGCAGTAGGGCTTATGTTCCCTTCCCTGCACCACAAAGGTCAAATGCTTTCTGGAGTTATACACAATGCCTGACAAGAAGGCAGAGGGTACCTGTATGTGGCTGCTCAGTGCAGCCCTCGGGCCCCCTTCTATTTGGGAGCCACACACTGGGACAGCCTTTTCCAAGGTGAATACTCAGAGTGAAAAAGACCTGTCCTGTCTGCAGCCTTTAGGTGCACTGTTTCACTGACAGACACAGTCCCCTCTTAGCAGGCACACTATTCCCGTGGTCCCTCTGTGGTCCACTCACAGAATCTCCTTCCCTTCTGCTGCACTCTGGGTTTGAGATCCCAGCTTTTGGTTGCCAGCCCACATTCCCAAAGGGAGGGAGATTTTCATCATCTAGCCCTAGGGCCTCGGAGCCCAGCACAGACTTCACGGGGAACTCCCTCTTTCTATGACCCCCCCTTACCAGACTCTGTGATGTTTCTTCAGTGCTCCCTATTTGAAATATGTCCACTCAGGTATATTTCTCTGTTTTTCCAAACTGGTTATGCAGTATTTTAGTGGTAAATCAAGTCCATGGCTTGTTGTCACATCTTCCCCTCTCCTGGCATGTTTTGTATATAGAAAATTCTAAAGGATCCATTAAAAATTCATGAGTGCTAATAAATGAGTTTTGCAGGATAAAATAGGAATGTCCAAAAATCTTTTCGATTACTATACACTTTCAATGAACTATACAAAAATAAAATTTCAAAAATAATTATATTTCCAATAACATAAAAAGAAATAAAATACTTGGGATTAAATTTAGCCAATGACATGTAAGACTTGTACACTAAAATCAACAAAGCATTTTATTTAATTAATTTATTTTAAAATGTGTCTTTATTGATTTCAGAGAGAGGAAAGGAGAGAGTGAGAGAGATAGAAAGATCAATGATAAAAGACAGTCATTGATTGACTGCCTCCTGCATGCCCCCTGCTGGGGATCAAGCCCAAAACCGGAGCATGTGCCCTGACTGGGAATCGAACAGTGATCTTCTGGTTCATGGGTTGATACTCAACCGCTGAGCCAAACAAGCTGGGCTCACCAAAACATTTTAAATGTAATTAATAAAGATTTAAATAAACAGAACAACACCCACTATTTATGTATCAGAGGACTCACTATATTTAAGATTGCAACACTCTTGAAATTGATCTATATATTCAATACAATCCCTATCAAAATCTCAGGTGGCTTTTTTGGGGCAAAAGTTGGAAAACTGATCCTAAATTTTATTTGGAAACAAAAAGAACCAGAATAGCCAAAACATAGTTTAATAAGAACATTTGGAGGACGCATGCTTCTCAATTTATAAACTTACTACAAAGGTACTGTAATCAAGACAGTGTGTTATTGGCATAAGGATAAACTTAAATCAATAGAAAAGAATTGAGAGTCCAGTAATCCTCTCACATTTTAGTCAATTAATTTTCCAAAAAGGTCAAAAAAATTTAATGGGGAAAAGAATGGTCTCTTCAACAAATGGTCCTGGGACAAATGAATATCCACATGAAAAAATATAACTTTGGAACCATATCTTACAATGTGTAAAATAATTAATTCAAAATAAATAAAGACATAAATATGAGGTAAAACTACAAAAACATTAGAAAAAACATACACATAAATTTTTGTGATTTTGGATTTGGCAATGGTTTCTTAGATATCCCACCAAAAGCTCAAGGGACAAAATATATACATATAAATTAGATTTCATAAAAATTCAAGTCCTTTGTTCATCGAAGCACAAAACCAAGAAAATGGAAATAAAACCTACACAATGGAAGAAAATATTTACTAGTCCTATATCTGATATTGGAGCTTGAATATGTAACGAGCTCTTAGAACTCAGCAGTAAAAAGACAAATAGCCCAATTGGAAAATGGGAAAAGGATTTGAATAAACATATGGAAAGATCCTCATCATCTTTATCCGAAAAGGAAATGCAAATACAAACCATTTTCTACTCACTAGGATGGCTACCATTAAATACACAGATAACAATGAGTATTGGTGAGGATGTGGAAAAATTGGAGTTCTCATACACTGCTGGTGGGAACATAAAATGATCCAGCTGTTTTGGAAAACTGACAGTGGCTCAATAATCTAAACATGGAATTAACCAACAATTTTACTCCTGGATATGTACCTCCCTAAATTGAAAAATATATGTCCACTAAAGAATTGTACTTGAGCCCAGCCAGAGTGGCTTAGTTGTTTGAGCATCATTCTGTGCACCAAAAGGTTACCAGTTAAATTCCTGGTCAGGGCACATACCTGAGTTGTGGGTTTGATCCCCAGTTGTGGAGCTTACAGAAGGCAACCGATCGATGTTCTCTTTCTCTATCTCCCTTCCCCTCTAAACATGTCTCAGGTGAGAATTTTAAAAAATTGTAATTGAATATTTATGTCATCATTAATCATAATAGTCCCAAAGTGGAAACCACCAAAATGTCTATGATCTGATGAATGGATAAAAAATGTGATATATCCATACAATGAAATATTCCAAAATTAAACAGAAAGAAGCACTGATACATGCTACAACATAGATAAAACTTGAAAACATTATGCTAAGTGGAAGGATCCCTTCACAAAGTACCACATGTATGCTCCCATTTATATGAAATGTTCATCTATTGAGACAGAAAGTAGATTAGTGGTTGTCTAGTAGTAGGGAACTTAAGAGAAAATGAGGAGTGACTGCTAATTGGGTGTGGAGTTTTGGGGGAGTAATGAAAAGTTCTAAAATGAATTGTGGTTATGGTTTTTTAACTCTGAGAATATAGTAAAAACCATTGAATTGTATACTTTAAGTGGGTGAAATGTATGGTATTGAATTATATTTCAATAAAAATTTAAAAATAGATAGATATCACTGTTATTCCCTGTTCTTTAGAGCCTGTTCTCTGGTACTTTTTTTCTGGTTTGTTCCAATAGTCTAAACATACTTGACCAAATCATTCATAATCATGTACTATATGATACAAAGACTATGTAATCTTACAACTCTCTACTTCCAAACACCGGGGGAAAAAAATTTTTGTTTAGGAACATCTTTGCTAATTGGCCCTACTTTATTTATTTTTAATCTTCATCTTAGGATATTTTTTCCATTGCTTTTAAGAGAGAGTGGGAGAGAGAAAGAGAGAGAGAGAGAGAGAGAGAGAAACTTTGATGTGAGAGAGACACATCGATTGATTGCTTCCCACTCGAGCCCTGACTGGAACTGAGCCTGCAACAGATTCTTTGGCCTGAATCAAAGCTAGGACCCTTCAGTCTGAGGGCTGACGCTCTAACCACTGAGCCAAACCTGCCAGGGCTAATTGGCCCTACTGAATAAAGTTTCTATTTCAGTCTTTTATTGCTGTAATGATTTATAAGAGAACGTGCAAGTTGAAATTATTTTTTAAAATAACATTTTAACTACTTTTTAAAGTATATTTATCTTTCTTTAGACTCACTGTATTTTGTTTCTTTCTAGCATTTTACTACCTACAGCTCTAATAATGAATCCTAATGTTAAATGAAGCAGAATTTTTTAATACTAATCAACTACTCCATGAACAGTAGCATTACTACCAAAATATCTAACAAATTAAAAGACTGAGGATGCTCAAATAGCATTTGAACGCAAAGTAGTGCCAGTATAGTGGGATTATTCATAGCTAAACTACATTCTCTAAGTGGTTCTGCTCTTATCAAAGGCCTCCATGGTATTTGTGGAATCATATAGGAAAACACAGGGAGTATCCTTACTGCAATGCAGCTTTACTCCAATCATGGAAAAAGTCTTTGGAAACCTGTATGCTTTGTAGTTTACTCACAAATGCATTCACTTTCATTAGGCCATCCCAAGCCTTCATGTTTTTAGGTTAGGGGAACCATCTTATTCATGATTGTGTTCCTATATTTATCCAGTGAGTAAAAGAGCCTCCCATTCCATCAGAACCTCTCAGATAACTTGGAGAAATATAAATGGGAAGTAGACATCGCCTCTCCCTCCTGTCTCTGGCAGAAGCAAATCATGGTGAATTTCTTTAAAAAAAAAAATATGTTTATTGATTTTTAGAGAAAGAGAGGAAGGGAGAGAGAGAGAATGACACATCCATCGGCTGCCTTCTGCATGGGGATCAAGCCTGTAACCCAGGCATGTGCTCTGACTGGGAATCCAACCAGCAAACTTTTGGTGCATGGGACAATGCCAAACCAACTGAGCCACAGTGGCCAGGGCCATGGTGAATTTCTTACACCCAATCCTGCAAAGGATCATAGTTAAGTGATATACTTCAGGTTAATTGCACTCAGAGATCATTTTTTCCCCCTATTTGACTTTGACAGATTCATCTTTTACTTAATTAATTTTGTACACCTGAAAACTGGTATACTAAGATCCTGTGTTGACCCAATTTACCTTTACAATGATAAAAACAAGTTAGTGTTAGGGTGGAACACTCAGTGAAGTATGCTATCATGTTTACCTTCTATAGACATAAACATTTTAGAGAAGTAGATTAGAATAATGCTATTTGTGCCTTTCATCTTCAGGCATCCACTAGAAGACAGTGGATTTGGAAAGATGTATTCTGCTTCTTTTTTACATGGATCTGCACTATATTCCTTCAGTCTCTCTTATGTGCCTTTCATTGCCACTTCAAAGGGCAACAGCATAGAAACATGTAAAACTTGTGTTTGGACATTATTATTTTTTTGACAGCAACACTATATCATGGAATATCAGTTCCTCGAGGAAGAAATTGAATTTTTTGACTGAATTATATAGACTTCACTAAGTATCGGTTATCTAGTGCCTTCTCAGCTATTACTAAAAATTATTAGGTCCAGAGAGTATTTAATAATTACCTGTTGCTATTTCTTAAGGATAGCAGTCCAGTGAAGTTTGCTGAGGTGAAAAACAGACAAACAAAAAACCTAAATATCCTAGGGCCCTCTGTTCAGTGGAAGCTTTGGATGTTTGCTCACTTGTAATAAGAAAAACACAAACTGAGAAAGGCCAAAAACAAACAAACAAACAAATAGAACCAAGAAAAATTGAAACCAGAATAGGGAGTGACAAAGGAAGCCAAGATACTTCATCTGAAAGTTTTTCAGTTGTTATTTTATCCGTTAAAAGTATTCCATTATTTCTTTTTTTTACTTTGAGAGTACCTTTATTAAAGCTGGAGACAGTGAAACAAAGGAAGGGCTTAGGGTAGAAGAAGCAACAGGAGAGAGCCTAGGTGGTGCTCTTCTTTGGCTCTCTAGAAATATTACATGAAAGAAGTGGGTCATGCTGGGCTGCTTGAACTCACTGAGAAGCAAAAGTCACAGTGCAGAAGTGAGCCAATGTGGAGCTGTTAGCTCACTGAAAAGTCAGAGAAAAGGGGCCCTTGGAGACAGGTTCAGTGGGTGAGCCTGAGACAAGCTGCTGCTGCCTGTTGCTCCCCTTGTTGCAAGTCTCATGGAGACCCATAGAGTTCAGGAGAGAAAAGTATTCGTGCCTGAGAGGGAAGAAAAGCTTGGTCATGCTCCAGAGAGAGCTCCCCCAATGTACTCCATTATTTCAAAGTCAATTACATTTATCTGTGCCTCCCCTTTTTGTTATGCATCTCTTTAGGGCATTTGGACAATGTTGACCACATTCCTTTTAATCCCCAGAGCATCACCCAGTGTCATGCATGAAATCAGAGCAATTAGTAAGCTTTTTATGCTTTTCTGGGAACTGGATGGAAGTGTTTTAAGTAAAGGGATAGCACTTAAAAACGATTAACTAGTACAATGCTTTTTATATCAGTACAAACAAACTTAATCCTGTAAAATCATATGGCAAGTCTTTATTAAAGTAAATATGGCAGTATTTCATAATCCTAATCATGTATCAGAACTTTGTCAAGGGGAACTTATTATAATTATCTCAACATTTACTTGTATGAAACAGTTATTAACGCCTTTTATAGATAACCCAGTCTGAAATGACTGTAGTGAGTACACCAAATCTCTAAATTAAAAGTACAAAATTTTATCAATTTTTATGTTAATCTTTGATCATTGGTGCTGGTTTCTCAAAAATCTTTGAATATGTTTGCCAAGAATTTCTGAAGAGTTAGAGCAAGTTAAAGGGGATGTAGTGCAAATTACTGAAATTCAACAGTAACAGCAGGAAAAATGTAAGGGTTTTGGGTTGGAAATGATGTAAGGAGAAATTATCTAAAGAGCTGTTGACTGAAAAATAATAGTGTCTAGGTGTTTTATAACCAAAAAGGATTTATTTGGGAAAAAGAAAGGTTTTCATCCCAGTGCATCCAGACATGGCAAGCCACATGCAAACTCTGGCTTGCATGCCAAGATGGAGGGTATTTATAGAAGGAAAAAGGAAGAAAAGGGAAGGGAAAGATAGAACCCTAGAGCTTTATTATAAACATGGAGTTCTTTCTGTAGGGTTCTTACATGTAGAGTTCTTGTTATTACATGAAGTGTGAGAATTATCATAAGCCCTCGCTCCCCCCATAGACCCTACTGACTGATTATGTATACTTAAAATTCTAGTTAGTCTTTATTAGAGACTATATAATATTTGTTAGCCAACTTAATAAATAGACTAAAGTTCACCTAATATATACTAGCACTCAATTTATTCTCATGGACACTGAGGAGGTATGTTTATTGATTTCAATAACATAAGATAGCCCTGGCCAGTGTAGCCCAGTTGGCTGGAACACACATCCCATACCCCAAAAGGTGGCAGGTTTTGTTAGGTAGGAAGTTAGACATGAGCAACTGGGGTGGGACCTGCCCTGGGGTCCTGACAGGGGTCAGACAAACATTGCCTTCTGACCACCTCTCTATGGGTGGTCCAGCAGCCAGCAGACCACCAGGGTGCAGGTTCAGAATCAGCCGGTTCTTGGAACAATGCAGAGGAAAACGACATGACCTCAATGTGGCATTACTAAGGCCTTGGATTAATTATTATAAAATTTACATTGTGGTTTTGATGTCCCTCCCCACCCCCACCACCCTGCCCTGGGTAATGGATGTACAGAAGAAATATAGTTATATAACCCTTTTCTGTCAATCATCACTGAACTCAAATGAAAGTCTCCACTCAGAAAATTCTTAATTTAAACCATATAACCCAGGAGTTCAGGGCCATTGTCTCTCTCAACTGACCCCCTCCTTGTTTGGACCGTCTCCTCCCCTCCCCTCCCCTCCCCTCCCCTCCCCTCCCCTCCCCTCCCCTCCCCTCCCCTCCCCTCCCCTCCCCTCCCCTCCCCTCCCCTCCCCTCCCCTCCCCTCCCTTCCCCTCCTCTCCCCTCTTCTTTCTCTTCTCTTTCTCTTTTCTTTTTTCTTTTCCTCTTCTCTTCTTTCCTCTCCTTTCTTTTCTCTTTTCTTTTTTCTTTTCTTTTCTTCCTTTTTAAAATATGTTTTTATTGATTTCAGAGAGAGGAGAGGGAGAGAGAGATAGAAGCATCAATGATGAGAGTAATTGATTGGCTGCCTCCTGAATGCCCCCTACTGGAGATGGAGCCTGCAACCTGGGGATGTGCCCTGACTTGGAATTGAACTGTGATCTCCTGGGTCATAAGTCAGTGCTTAACCACTGATCCATGCCAGCTGGGCTGGAGTGTATTTTCAATAAATCCCAGTTTGCTTTGCTTTCATTTTCATTGGCCTTAAAATCTTTTCTGCATCAACAAGAAGAACTGAGGTCCCAGCCAGCAACCCCAATTGGTGACAGTTCAATTCCCAGTCAGGGCATATACTCAGGTTTCAGGTTTGATTCCCAGTGGGGGGTGTATGGGAAACAACCCGGTCAATGTTTATCTCTCACATTGATGTTTCTGTCTCTCCCTCTCCCTTCATCTCTCTAAAATCAGTGAAAAACATCCTCAGGAGAGGATTAAAAATAAATATATGTAAGCTATTAAGCTATTGTACAGAGCCTAAAACCAAAATTATTTCCAAAGTTATAAACTAATTTTATTTCATTATATTTATAATATTTCAAATTTTTGACTTATTTTACTGGATGTATTTCAGGGTGTCTACAGAAGTCTATAAAGTTCATGTACATAAGAGAAAGCACGCAAGTTATTTTGGGACTTTTTTTTTTTTTTTTACCCAGGTTTCTCTTATCACTGTAGCACACTGTTAATTGTATTCTATCAACAACTTAAAAAAAACACACAGCCCCGCCAGGCATGGCTCAGCGGTTGAGCATCAACCTAGGATCCAGGCGATCAGGGTTCGATTCCCGGTCAGGGCACTTGCCCGGATTGCGGGCTTGATCGATGACTCTCTCATCATTGATGTTTCTATCTCTCTCGCCCCCCTTCCTTTCCTCTCTCTGAAATCAATAAAGATATATTTTTTAAAAACTTGAAAAAAACCCCCCCACACACAATTTACGTTACAGATGATTTTCAATAAATATTGTACTTCATAAATAACAGCATAAACAGTAATTTTGTCACTGGAAAGAGACTGGGCCAGGAGCAGGTCTGCCTTAAGCCAGCCAGTAGTGTGTGGGTTCTTTACTTTGTGCAGGAAAGATTTCACAGCAGGAGTCCAGGTGATTTTGAGAGTATGTTTATTAAAGCTGGGGACAATAAAACATAGGAAGGCCTTAAGGTAGAAGAAGCAACAAGAGAAAGCATAGTCAATGCTCTGCTTTGGCTCCCTAGAAACATTATAGGAAAGAAATGCGCCAAGGTGCCCAGCTGGGTGTAGCTCAGCGGTTGAATGTCGACCTAGGATCCAGGCGATCAGGGTTCGATTCCCGGTCAGGGCACATGCCCGGGTTGCAGGCTGCAGCCGATCAATGGTTCTCTCTTCATTGATGTTTCTATCTCTCTCTCTCCCTCTCCCTTCCTCCCTCTGAAATCAATAAAGATATATTAAAAAATAAATAAATTAAAAGTTTTTTTTTTAAAAAAAGAAATGCGCCAAGGTGGGTCTGCTGTTAGCTCACACAAAAGTCTAGGAAAAAGAAGCAACAGGAGAGAACCAAGGAAGTGCCTCTGCTTTGGCTCTCTAGAAACATTATAAGAAAAGTGGCCCACACTGGCCTGCATGTACTCACTGAGAAGTAGAAGTCACAGTGAAATAAGTGAGCCAAGGCAGGGCTACTTTTAGCTCACCAAAAAGTCTAGGATGGAAGAAGCAACAGGAGAGAGCCTAAGCGGTACTCTCCTTTGACTCTCTAGAAACGTTTATAGGAAAGAAGTGAGCCAAGGTGGGGTTGCTGTTAGCTAATTAAAAAGCCAGAGAAAAGGGGCCTTGGAGACAGATTCAGGGAGTAAACCCAGGACATGCTGCTGCTGTCTGTTTGCAAGTTGCTGGTTGTGATTCTCATGGGTACCCTTAGAGTTTAGGAGAGAAAAGTAAAGATGCACACCTGAAAAGGAAGAAAGGAGTGGGCATGTTCCTGAGAGAACCTCCACCAGGTCTTTGTCTCTTTAATAGCTTACTCTTTAAATCAGTTTGCTTTTAATGTTATTTGGCTTTGACTTTCCATTTACATTACTGCAACAGAACTAGTTTTGTTTTAATACAAACTACATTTTCCAAACTTCAACTTTATTACTGGCTGCATTCCATCTTCATACAAATGCTGAAATTTAACCTGTTTTGAAGGGAAAGGTTTTAGTTGAACATTGAGTATGATGTTGGCGGTTAGTTGATTTGTGATTATACCAGCCTTGCACCCTGGAATAAATCCTTCTTGGTTATGGTGTATGATTTTTTTAATGTACTGCTGGATCTGGTTTGCTAGTATTTTAATGAGGAATTTAGCATTTTGTTCATCAGGAATATTGGCCTGAAATTTTCTTCCATTTGTAGTGTGATTAGCTGGTATTGGGATTAGGATAATGCTGACCTCATAAATAGAGCTTGGGAGTTTTCCCTCCTCTTGAATTTTCTGGAATAGTTTGAGGAGAATAGGTGTTAATTCTTTTTCATTTTTAAATCTATCTATTGATTTCAGAGAGAGGAAGGAAGAGAGAGAGAGATAGTAACATCGATAATGAGAGAGTCATTGATCAGCTTTCTCTTGCATGCCTCCGACTAGGGATCAAGCCTGCAACCTAGGCATGTGCCCTGACTGGGAATTGAAGTGCGGTCCCCTAGATCCTAGGTCGATGCTCAACTGCTGAGCCACGCCTGACCAGGCAGGTGATAATTATTTTTGAATGTTTGGTAAAACTTGCCTGTAAACCCATCTGGTCCAGGGTTTTTGTTTGCTGGGAGTTTTTGATTACTGCTTCAATTTCATTAGTTGTTATTGGCCTATTCAGGTTTTCTGCCTCTTCTTGATTCAGCTTTGGAAGGTTGTATGCTTCTAGGAATTGGTCCATTTCACCCAGGTTGCCCAGTTTGTTGGCATATAAGTGCTTGGAGTATTTTCTTATGATCTGTTGTATTTCTGTTGGGTCAGTTGTTACATCGCCTCTTTCATTTCTGATTTTATTTATTTGGGTCTACTTTATTTGTTTTTTGGTGAGACTGGCTAAAGGTTCATCAAACTTATTTATCTTTTCAAAGAATCAGCTCTTGGTTTCATTCATCATTTGTATTCTTTTTTTAGTCTCCATGTCATTAATTTCTGCTATTATATTTATTATTTCCTTCCTTCTACTTCTTCTGGGCTTTTCTTCCTGTTCTCTTTCTAATTCTTTTAGTTGTTGTGTTACTTGGTTTAGTAGAGCTTTTTCTTGACTTTTGAGGTATGCCTGTGATACTCTGAACTTTCTTGTCAGGACTGCTTTCTCTGTGTCCCATAGATTTTGGTTTGTTGTCCATTCATTTTCATTGTTTTCCAGTAAGTTTTTTATTTCTTCCTTGATCTCATTGGTAACCAATTCATTGTTTAATAATATGCTATTTAGCCTCCATGTGCTTGAGTATTTTTTTTATAGTGGTTGTTTTCTACTTTCATGCCATTGTGGTCCGAGAAGATGCTTGATATGATTGCAATCTCCTTGAACTTGCAGAGGCTTGCTTTGTGCTCTAACATGTGGTCTCTTTTTGAGAATGTTCCATGTGCACTTGAGAAGAATGTGTATTATGCTTCTTTGGGATGAAATCTTCTGTAAAGGTCAATTAAATCCATTAGATCTAGTGTGTAATTTAAGGTCTGTGTTTGCCTGTTGATTTTTTGTCTTGATGATCTGTCCAATGATGACAGTGGGGTGTTAAAGTCCCCCACTATGATTGTGTTGCTGTCAATCTCCCCCTTAAAGTCTACCATGAACTTTTTTATAAATTTAGGTGCTCCTATATTGGGTACATATATGTTAATAAGGATTATTTCCTCCTGTTGGATTGATCTCTTTAACATTATGTAATGACCTTCTTTTGCTCTTATTATGGTCTTTATTTTGAAGTCTGTTTTGTCAGAAATAAGTGTTGCTACTCCAGCTTTTTTGTTTGTTTGTTTCCATTTGGATGGAATATTTTTTCCATCCATTCTCCATCAGCCTGTGTGAATCTTTTGCTCTCAGGTGGCTTTCTTATACACAGCAATATATATGAGTCCTGTTTTCTTATCCATTCAGCTAACTTATGTCTTTTGATTAGAACATTTATTTCATTTACATTTAAGGTTATTATTGATAGGTACTTATTTAAGGCCATTCCCCCCCTTTATGCCAATGTACCTTTCTCTCAATATTTCTTCTTCTTTTTAAAGCAGTCTTTTAAACATTTCTTGCAATGCTGGTTTGGTGGTTTTGAACTCCTGTAGCCTTCTTTTGTCTGGGAAGCTCTTTAATTCATCTTCAATTTTAAATCATAGCCTTGCTGGATAAAGCAGTCTAGGCTGCAAGTTCTTGCTTTTCATTACTTTGAGAACTTCATGACACTCCCTTCTGACCTGAAGTGTTTATGTTGAGAAATCTGCAGTCAGCCCTATGGGGGCTCTCTTGTAGGTCACTGATTGTCTCTCTCTTGCAGCCCTTACTATTCTCTCTTTGTCCTTCACACTTCTCATTTTAATTATGATGTGTCTTGGAGTGGGTCTCTTTGAGTTCCTCTTCTTTGTTACCCTCCATGCTTCCTGAACTTGTGTGGCTTTCTCCTTCATTAGCTTTGAGAAATTTTTTGTCATTATTTCCATCATCAAGTTCTCTATCCTTTGTTCATTTTTCTCCCCCTCTGTTTCCCCTATGATGCGAATGTTGTTTTCCTTCATGTAGTCCTAAAATTTCCTTACAGTCCTCATTCTTTTTATTTAATTAATTATTTATTTATTCATTTATTTTTGTTCAAAATATTACAGATTTTCCTTTTTCTCACCAATGACCCTTTACACCCTGCCTCACCCCCTCCTCAGTCTCTCACCACACCACTGTCCATGTCCTTGGGTTTTGCATATATGTGCATATATGCATGTAAGTTTTTTGGTTAATCTTTTCCTCTGCACCCACCTGCCCACCTCTATGCTTCTGAGAGTTGTCAGTCTGACCCCTGCTTTCATGTCATTGAATCATTTCTGTTCATCAGTTTATTAAGTTCTTTAGATTCCACATATAAGTGAGATCATGTAATGTTTGCCTTTCTCTGCCTGGCTTATTTCACTTAGCATAATATTCTCCAGGTCCATCATACTGTCCAAACAGCATGAGATCCTTCTTCTTTACAGCTGCATGGCATTCCATGGTGTAAATGTCCCACACCTTTTTTATTCACTCATCTACTGATGGGCACTTGGGCTGTTTCTAGATCTTAGCTATTGGAAATTATGCTGCAATGAAAATAGGTATGCATATATTCTTTCTGATTAGTGTTTCAGGATTCTTAGGGTATATTCCTAGATAGGAGTCCACTGGGTCAAAGAGCAGCTCCATTTCTAATTTTTTGAGGACCCTCCATACTGTTTTCCATAGTGCCTCTACCAGCCTACATTCTTACCAGCAGTGTACCAGGGTTCCCCTTTCTCCACATCCTCTCCATTTCATGACTTTTGATGATCTGTTAATGATAGCCATTCTTACAGGTGTAAAATGTTCCCCATTGTGGCTTTAATTTGCATCTCTCTGATGATTAATTACATTGAGCATTTTTTTGTATGTCTCTTGGCCATCTGTATGTCCTCTTTGGAGAAGTGTTTATTCAGGTCCTTTGCCCTTTTTTAAATTGGATTGTTTGTATTCTTCTTGCTGAGTAGTATGAGTTTTTTTACACTTTGGAAATTAGCCTCTTATCAGATACATCCTTGGCAAATATGTTTTCCCAGACCATGGGGTTCCTTTGTATTTTGAAGCTGTTTTCTTTTGCTGTGCAGAAGCTTTTTAGTTTGATATTGTACATCTGTTTATTATTTTGTTTGTTTCTCTTGCCCTATGAGATGTATCAGTGAAAATTCTGCTACATGAGATGTCTGTCACTTTACTGCCTATGTTTTTCTCCAGGATTTTTATTGTTTTGTGACTTACATTTATGTTTTTTTCCATTTAGAGTTTATTATTGTTTATTGTGAAAGTTGGTGGTTTCATTTTTTTTTTGCATGTAACTGTCCAATTTTCCCAGCACCATTTATTGAAGAGGCTGTTTTTACTCCATTGCATGCACTTGCCTCCTTTGTCAAATATTAACTGACCATAATGGCTTGGGTCTATTTCTCCGGTCTGTGATATTTTCCATTTATCTATATGTCTGTTCTTGTACCATTGCCAGGCTGTTTTGATTATAATGGCTTTGTAGTACAGTTTGATATTTGGTAAAGTGTTCCCTCCTGTTCTGTTATTCGTTCTTAAAATGACTGCAGCTACTAGAGGTGTTTTTTGGTTTCATATAAATTTTCAAACTTTTTGTTCTAGATCTGTGAAAAATGCTCTTGGTATTTTAATGGGAATTGCATTGAATCTATAAATTGCTTTGGGTAGTATGGACTTTTTAATGTTATTCATTCTTCCATTCCATGTACATGGTACGTTCTTCCACTTGTTTATATCTTTTTCTATTTCTGTTTTCAGTATCCTATAGTTTTCTGAGTACAGGTGTTTTACATCCTTGGTTAAGTTTATTCCTAGGTATCTTATTTTTTTAGTTGTAATAGTAAGTGGTATTTTTTTTTAGTTTCTCTTTCTGAAAGTTCGTTGTTCATGTATATGAATGCCACTGATTTCCGGATGTTAATTGTGCATCCAGCTACCTTGCCGAATTCATTTGTCAGATCTAGTAGTGCTTTGATGGAGTCTTGAGGGTTTTCTATGTACAATATCATGCCACCTGCAATTGATGACAGTTTTACTTCCTCCTCCCAATTTGGATACATTTTATGTTTTCTTCTTGTCTGATTGCTGTGGCAAGGACTTCCAATACCATGTTGAATAAGACTGGTGAAAGTAGACATCCCTGTTTTGTTCCTGTTTTTAAGGACATGGTTTTAGTTTTTGCCCATTGATTA
Organism: Miniopterus natalensis; assembly: GCF_054644295.1. Classification (NCBI taxonomy): domain Eukaryota; kingdom Metazoa; phylum Chordata; class Mammalia; order Chiroptera; family Miniopteridae; genus Miniopterus; species Miniopterus natalensis. Next base: position 47,814,942 of record NC_142103.1, on the reverse strand, counting down.
TGGTGTTGGCTGTAGGTTTGTCATATACAGCCATTATTAAGTTGAGGTATGTTCCCTCTATTCCCAGTTTGCTGAGTTTTTATAAAAAATGGGTGCTGGATTTTGTTGAATGCTTTTTCTGCATCTTTTGATATGATCGTATGATTTTTATCCTTTCTTTTGTTTATGTGATATATCACACTTATTGATTTGCAGTTGTTATACCAGTCTTGCATTCCTGGAATAAATATACTTGGTCATGGTGTATAATCTTTTTAATGTAACCATGTCATGTGAGGTGCTGTACAGTTGCTGACAGTGAAAACCAAAACTCAACCTAACTGCCAGGAAACAAATAGTAACTTAAAAAATATCCTGACAATCACAATGAAAACAATACAAGAGAAAGTAGAATTGGGAGAGTGAAACAAAAACACAATTGCTAAAGCAAGAGAGAGAGAGAGAAAGAGGATATTAGTGCTAATAGTAATTTTTTTAAAATAATAAAATAAAATTAAAATTAAAAAACAGAGATGCTACTGGGAGATCAGAGGGGTAGAAAAAAATTCTAAAAGGCAAAGTGGTCAAGCCAAAAAATAAGGATAAAGTAGTAATAGGGAAGTGGTTAAAAAATAAAAAAATAAAAATAAAAGAGATAAATGCAAACAAGAGAAAAAAAGAAAAGGAAAGGAAAAGAAAAGAAAAGAAAAGAAAAGAAAAAAGAAAAGAAAAAAAGAAAGTTATGCCAATGGAACAAAAAGGGAGAGAAATGTAAAGTAATGGCAGAGAAGGAGGTCAATACGAGTTATGCGTTAAACAATGGGAAAGGCAATAAACTTATTGGTTATAATGATAATATTCCAGCAATAAATCAGAGAATATGAAGAAAATCTTGATAACAGAACAAAGAACAAAACAAAACACAATAAAGTATAAAAAAACAAGCAAAGCAAGGAAAAGAAAATTTTTAAAAAATTAATTTAAAAATTAATAAATTAAAAACAAAACATTTTAAAAGGAATTTTTTCCCCTCTTATTTCTAAAAGAAAAAAAGTCAATCAGGTGAATTTTCTCTCTTCAGCTTATGTTGTCTGAGGCTCACTATTTTATATACTGATTTCAGGTCTCCTTGTAGATACTTATGTGTCTGACAATGTAAGGAGCTGTCTGGGTTTGCCTCTGGTTTCCTTTGGTAGTTGGCTGGTCTGAGGCTCTCTGTGAACCACCGCCACCTGTCAGCTATTTTGCCTCCCCCTTGTGGTTGATTGGTCTTTCTCCAGAGTCTTCCCAAGAGAGTGTTTAGGGTGTAGGCCGACTAGTATAACTTGGGGTATTTCCCCCCTTACTTAGAGGTTTTGCTGTAAGGCACTCACTGTGGGATGTTAGTCTCTGCTTCAAAGCCAACTCCTCAGTCTCTACCCTATCCTCCAAATCTAGTTCCCCATACAATGGCTTGCTGCAGGTTCAAATTGAATTCAGTCTGTTTCCTTTTCTGTATGGGAGTTTCAGTGACCTGGGATCAATGGGTTTAATTAAAAAAAAACACCATTAAGCACATTACCTGCCCAGCCCCCAGAAGGGGTTTTAAGCATTTCCTCTGGTTCCCACATAGTCTCTGAGAGTTATTCTTGTGTTGTCATCCTGTGAGCTGTTCTCCCTTCCTCCTCAGTGCTGTGCCCTGTGGGAGATATCTGGGGCTTCAGTGAACTGAACCAGCCCCTTTCCTGTTGGGGATGGTGCTCCTCGTCTCCAGGAGAAGTAAGTGTGCTCTGCCCCTCCTTTCCCAGTTCTGGTTGGCTGATCTCACAGGACACTCATTTTAATTCTCCACAGTGCAGGCACTAATCCCAGCCCTGGCTGGTTCATCTCTCCAGTGCAAGCAAGGAAGGTGGATGCCCGGTCACTAATAAAAAATGCACAAAGCAACAAACCCACAGAGAATCTACCCTGCAAGGTCCTGTTGCTCCCGTGCTTCAGAACCAAGCAGGAGGAGTCACAAAGTCATCCCTATGCAGGTCTCCTGTACAGCTTATCTCAGTAAAGCTGGGGCAGCTCCTTGCCTGCTTTCCTGGCTCCCCTTAAAGCAGATCAATAATCTCCAATTTACTCCATCAGTATCTTTGGCAGGCAGCTGGAGCCCCTATCCACCCTGCTGGTGGCTCTGGCCCTTCTCTGGCCACAGGAAGGTTCTCTTCCCCTTCCCTGCTATACAGTTTAAATGCTTTCTGGGGTTCTACACAATGCCTTACAGGAAAGGAGTGGGTCCCTGTAGGTCAGTGCTGAGTGCAGCCTTCTGGCCCCTTTCTATTCAGAGGCCACACCCTGCAGTATAGCCTTTCCAGTGTTCTGTACCAGGGTGAAAGTCTCCTTTCCTGGCTGCTGCCATTAAGTGTGTTGTTTCACTGGGAAGGCGCAGTCCCCTCCTCATAGGCACAGTGTTCCCCTTGCTCCATCTGCCTGCAGTGCATTGGCTCTCCTTCCCTTCTCCTCCATTCTGGGTTTGAGATCCCAGCTTTTGGATGCCAGTCCACACTCCCAAGGGGAGGGCACTTTGCAGCATATAACCCTCGAGTCTCACAGCCCAGCACTGGTTTCAGCGGGGACACTCCTTTCTATGTCCCCCCTCTCTTACCAGACTTTATGATTTTTCTTCAGTGCTCCTTACTTAAAATATGTCCACTCTGGTATATTTCTCTTGTTTTTCTAAACTGGCTACACAGTATTTTAGCTGTAAATCCAGTCCATGCCTGGAAGCAAGGGCTATCAACTTCTTGTCAGAGTGTCATTATCTTCCCTCCCCTGTGAATGAATTTTAAAAGGAGACCCCAACTTAGAAATTAATTACTATATATTAAGCCAGGCCCAGTCTAACTAAAATGATCTTTAAATACACAGAATGACAAAATCTATTCTACTCTATGTGTTCATCTCTACTGGCAATGATAGATACTGAATCCCTTAAAAGTCTAAATTAATAGGGAGATTCCATAATTCTATTAAAGCAAAACTGAAATGTATTATAAAATATTTATACTGGTACTTATATACTCACAATGACACATATTTCCTCTGTAACCTTTATTCTCTCTGCCATGTTGACCTTTTGCTACTGTTGTTGCATTCGGCCTCAATTGAGTTATGAAAGAATAAGGCAAGGGGAAACACAGAATGAGTACAAACACAGAGTTGATTTAAATTAGATTATTTTAAAAATTATATTCTTTTAATGTGCCTAGTCCCTATGTTTGAAAAAAAGAGACACAGATATATCCCTAGCTGGTTTGGTTCAGTGGTTAGAAGGTCAGCCCAGGTACTGAAGAGCCACAGATTTGATTTTGGTCAAAGGCACATACCTCGGTTATTGGTTCCATTCCCAGACCCAGCCGGGGCATGTGGGGAAGGCAACCAATCAATGTGTCTCTCTCACATTGATGTTTCTCTTTCTCTGTCTTGGACTCCCTCTTGCCCCAGTTGCAGAGCTTATTCCCTGCTGAAGAGTTAGCTGCTTGGGTAGGGGTGTAGAGGTATAGGCAAACTCAGTGGCAGCCAGTGACTGAGTTATGTGGCTTTGGAGCAGGGGCCATTCCCTCTACTTTCCTATGAATCTGACTGGCAATTCTGCCTCACAGAAGACCTGTTAACCTCACATTCATAACTCCTGGTGGCTCTGCCCTGTTGAAGGCTAGGCAAAATCTGGGAAAGGCTGAATTGTGTGGCTCTGGGGCAGAGGCCACCCCCACCGTCCCCAAAACCTGACCTGCACCTCCCCCTCACAAAAGATATACTTAGCCCCATCCTCCAGACTTCAGGCAGCCCTACCCTGCTGAGCTTGGGCTCCTTCTGTTTAAGACTGAGTTGTATGGCTATAGGCTGGGGACTAAATTTCCCTTGCATGCCTGAGCAGTGCAGAACCCTCCTTTCATAAGGCCAAATCTTGGTCTGTTTGGACCTGATAAACTCAGACCTTGCCCAACCACAAATGTGTGTGAGTACCCAGCCGTGGCAACTAGACTTGGTATACTTGGGGGCTTTTGCTGAGTGACCTCAAACCCAGGACTGGCACCAAGTTTGAACCAGTATCAATCTGGTGAATACCACTCGCCTCTACATGTGATTCACTGAGAGACTAGCACATATAACTTGAGCACTGCCAGAGGCTTTTTAAAAATTATTTATTGTGGTGACATTGGTTAATAAAATTAAATACATTTCAGGGGTACAATTCCATCTGTATATTGTATTGTGTGTTCACCACCCCAAGTCAAGTCTCCTTCCATCACCATTTATCCCACCTATACCTTCTTCTACCTCTTCCGAACCCTCTTTTCCTCTGGTGATCACCATGATGTTGTCTGTGTCTATGAGGTTTTTTTTGTTTTTTGTTTTTGCTTAATCCCTTCACCTTTTACATCCAGCCCCCCAAGCTCCCTCCCCTCTGACAGCTTACAGCTGTCAGTCTGTTCTCTATGAGTCTATTTCTATTTTGTTTGTTAGTTTATTTTGTTCATTACATTCCACATATGAGTGAAATCATATGGTACTTGTCTTTCTTTGACTGGCTAATTTGACTATTTATTAATAGTGTCAGAACCTACACAAAGCAAATCTCCTGACTGCAAAATTAATATGATACATACATTTTCATTTTTATCAGTAGTAACTGGTACTACTCTGAAAATAATTAAATACTATGCTCTGGAGTAGTAGAAAAGTTGAATATAAACTCTTGTGCAATGATAACCAATGTTAATCTGTTCTACCTAGAAATCTTCTAAGTATATATTATAGCATATGTGTATACTAAAGTCTTTATGAAGATAGTATTGTGGTTATAAGTTTACTTGAAAATATAAATACAACTACCATAGCTTTCAATATAAATGTATTAAGTTTTAGAAACAAATATTTGCATGAGAACTTCTTTGTTTTGTTTACTTAATATAAAATAATATTTTTGTATATATATTTAAAATGCTTGGAAGGATACACAGGAAGCCTTATAGTAAGAAACTCTGAGAAGTAGTAGCATGGGGGCAGAAGGAAAACTTTTTCTATTTTCATATTCTCAACTGATGAAAATATTTTTAACAGTAAGCATGTTTGTCTTTTTAATATGAAAAAATATTTCAAGACTATTTGGAAAACAGAAAAATCCATTGAAAATTAGTCACTCTTAATATTTTGCCATATTTCTTTTCAACTTGACATTTTGCCATATTTGTTTATAAAAGTGGTTTATTCCTGTTATTTTTACTTAACATCAAAATATGAATGTTTGCTCATATATTAAAAACTATTTGTTGCCCGGCCAGGCGTGGCTCAGCGGTTGAGCATCAACCTAGGATCCAGGCAATAGGGGCTTGATTCCTGGTCAAGGCACATGCCCAGGTTGTGGGCTTTATCAATGACTCTCTCATCATTGATGTTTCTATCTCTCTCTCTCCCTCTCCTTTCCTCTCTCTGAAATCAATAAAGATATATTAAAAAAACAAAAAACAAAACTATTTGTTAAACATATTAATAGCTGTGTAGAATTATATTATTTGACTGTATTAGATTTACTTTAGCCTTTCTCTTAATACTCTATATTTGGTTTCTCTCCCCCTTCTCATTATCATAGATAAAGCAACATTAAATGTCTTTGGGCATTCATCTTTGTATACAGTTTGAATTACATCCTTAAGAATAGATTCCTAAAACTGAAATTACTGGATGAAAGAGTATGAACATTTTTAAAGGTCCTCCAAAAATAATACCAAATTACTTTCAGAAATGTACTAATTTATACTTCCACTAATTTTAATATTCCTTCCAGCAGTGCATGAAAGTGACTGTATTACCAAATATATAAGTATATTAATACATTAATATATATAATAGCTATATTACATATATAGTCAATTTGTTGGTTGAAATTGTTAATGTTTATTTTTAGCTGTATTTCTTTGGTTTAGTGAATTTCAGCATCTGTTTCTGGTTTAGTATCCATTTGTTTCATCTTCTGTGAATTATATGAGTCACCTATATCTTTCATCCATTTATCTAGTGAATCTTTGGTATTTTTATTTTCAATTTGTTTGAACTACATATATATTAAGAATATAACTATCTTTCTGTCATATTTGTTGCCAAAGTTTTTACAATTTTGTTCTTGTTTTATAAATTATGTTGTTTTGAATGGTGGACAGTTTAAAAGTCAAATTTATCCATTTTTTTCTCATTATTTTTTCCATTGACCTTAAACTTAGAAAGTAAACCTTTAACCTTTCTTTTCCAATAGTTTTTAAAATAGTTTATTGATTTTAGAGGGAGAAGAAAGGAGAGGGAGAGAGAGAGAAATATCGATGTGAGAGTGTAACATCAATCAACTGCCTCCTCCACTCCCCCTACTGGGGATTGAACCTGTAACTGGGGCATGTGCCCTTGACTGGGAATCAAACTGGCAACCTCCTGGTGCATGGGATGATGCCCAACCAACAGAGCCACACCTGCCAAGACTCCACTAGTTTTGTTTTTTATAAATTGATATTTTTACAGATAACTACTGTGTATGAAAAAGGGGTTTTATGGAAAGTAACCTCACTGTGTGATCTGATCACAAATTCCTAACTGGGCAGGTTATGGTGGGTAGTCATGCTTCAGGCTTATAACTTTTTTAGTAATAGGTTTATCTTTGCCTTAAGTAAGCCCTGTCTATTGTGTCTGTGCATGTAGGTTAACACACTTTTGAAATAAGCCTAACCATCCTCAAGAGAACATATAATCTTGTTAACTATCCTGTAATCCAATCCCCACCTTGCCTTACTCAAGTGCTAAGTAATCTTCCTTAAATTTCCTTCTTAATCTCAAATGCATAAAAGAAACTGAAAAGCTGTTATTCTCCAGGAGTATTTGAGGCTTGCTCCCCAGAATATGTCATCAGTTTGGCTCAAATAAACTCTTATAAAAATGCTTTTCAGGTTTGGATGTTTTTTTTACATCAATGTTCTTTGTTTTACAACTTTATTTTGTATGGAGTTAAAAAATTGTTTACAAAACAGATTACTAGTAGTTTTATCATTATTTATTGAATATCTTTACTTTCACAATTGTATCATACTGCCTTCATAATTTATTAAAGTGTTATAATAAAGACTATTTCCTTGCTATCTGTTCTATTCTATTGATCTCTTTTTTCATTTTTGGGCCTATGTCAAGCTGAGAATATGGTTTCAGAGGCTGCAGCTGTGGAGGAGGTTGGAGATTGTTTGGAAACTGAAAATAGGAAGTCTTCTGGTTTGTTCCTTGCAGGCACTTGATCCTAGAGATAGATCCGAGGACTGCTTGGTGTGCAGTGGCTAAATATTTTTTAATTCCAACATATTTATTAATTCTGAGGCAATATAGTATATATATTGAGGGCATTTAATATATAGTCATGTTGTCTTGACTCATGCTGCATTTAGATCTACACTCAGATACTTATTATTTGATCTAGAAGAAAGTTATTTAATCTCTGGTTCTCAATTCCTTCATCTATGCATTCAGAATACTGATAGTATCTATCTTATAGAATTGTTGTGAGGACTAAATGAGATGAGGTGTAAAGTTATACTTAGGGCAGTACTTGGCACATGGTAAGCATGAACAAAATGGTATTCACTAATGAGTATTCTAACAATTTTCCAATTGGTAAGTTTTCTAGGTAAACAGTTAATTTATCTACTAATAGTGACTTAATCTCTTTTCCAATCTTTACACTTATTTCTTTTTAAAAAAATTATTTTTATTGTTGAGAGTATTACAGATATCCTCCCCCTCTTTTTCCCCATTGATACCCTCCACCCTTACACTTATTCTTAATTCATGTCATCTCATTAGCAGAACTTTCCAAACTATGTCTAATAATAATGGTTATAACTGTTATAATGTTTGTAACTTTTGAAATTTATTGTTTAAGTGGGAGTGTAGTATTCAGTATAATATTGACTGATAATTTAAGATTCACACTTTTTGTCACATTAAAAAGGTGTACTTATACACTTTGAACACCTATATGCCAACAAACTGTAAAACCTGGGTGAAATGGACAAATTCCTAGAAGCACACAATCTCCAAAAATTTAATCAGGAAGAAGCAGAAAAAGCAGAAACTTGAATAGGCCTATAACAACTGGTGAAACTGAAGCAGTAATAAAAAACACTCCCAGCAAACAAAATCTCTGGACCTGATAACTTCACAGGTGAGTTTTACCAAACATTCAAAGAAGAACTAACACCAAAACTCCTCAATCTATTCCAAAAAATTCAAGAGGAGGGAAAATTTCCAAGCTCTTTTGACAAGGCCAGCGTTATCCTAATTCCAAAAACAAATAAAGCACTACAAAGAAAGAAAATTATAGGACAATATCTCAGATGAACATAGATACTAAAATCCTCAAAAAATGTTATCAAACAAGATCCAACAATACATTAAAAAGATCACACACCATGACCAAGTGGAATTTATTCCAAGGATGGAAGGATGATTCAATATTCAAAAATCAATAAATGTGATATGCCACATAAACAAAATAAAAGATAAAAATCATATGATCATATCAATAAATGCAGAAAAAGCATTTGACAAAACTCAGCACCCACTTATGATAAAAACTCTCAGCAAAGTGGGAATAGAGGGATCATACCTCAATGTAATAAAGGCCATACATGATGAACCTACAGCCAACATCATACTCAATGGGCAAAAACTAGATCAGGAACAAGACAGGGATGTCTTATTTCACCACTCATATTCAGTACAGTACTGGAATTCCTAGCCACAGCAATGAGACAAGTAGAAGAAATAAAAGGCATCCAAATTAGAAAGGAGGAAGTAAAACTGTCATTATTTTCAGATGACATGATATTGTACATAGAAAACTCTAAATACTCCACCAAAAACTGCTAGATTTAATAAGTAAGTTTGGCAGAGTAGCAGATTGCAAAATTAACACCCAGAAATTGATGGCTTTTTTATACACCAATAAAGAACCTTCAGAAAGAGAATCTAAATAAACAATCCCATTTACTATTGCAACAAAAAAATTAGGATACCTGAGAATAAACTTAACCAAGGAGGTAAAAGACCTGTAGTCAGAAAACTATAAGACACTAGAAAAGGAAATAGAGAAAGCTACAAAAAAATGGAAGTATATACTGTGTTCATGGATTGCTAGAATTCACATCATTAAAATGTCCATACTACTCAGAGCAAACTACAGATTCAATGCAAATCCTATTAAAATGTCAATGGCATATTTCACAGATCTAGAACATACACTCCAAAAATTTATATGGAACCAAAAAAGACCTTGAGTAGCTGCAGCAATCTTGAGAAAGTAGAACAAAGTTGGAAGGATCACAATACCATATATCAAACTATACTACCAAACCATTGTAATAAAAACAGCCTGGTAATGGTACAAGAACAGACAAATAGACCTATGGAACAGAACAGAGACCCCTGAAATCTACTCACACCAATATGTCCAACTAATATTTAACAAAGGTTGTAAGAGCATACAATGGAGCAAAGATAGTCTCTTCAATAAATGGTGTTGGTAAAATTGGACAGGTACATGCAAAAAAATGAAACTAGACCACCAACTTACACCATACACAAGAATAAACTCAAAATAAATAAAAGACTTAAATGTAAGTCATGAAACCATAAAGATTCTAGAAGAAAATATAGGCATCTTTTATAGCAGCATCTTCACCAATACATATCCTAGGGCAAAGGAAACAAAGGAAAGCATAAACAAATTGGACTACATCAAAATAAAAAGCTTATGCACAGCAAAAGAAACCAACATTAAAATACAAAGGGAGCCCACTGTGTGGGAGAAAATATTTGCCAATGATACATCTAATAGGGGGTTAATTTCCAAAATATATAAAGTACTCATACACCTCAACAGCAGGAAGACAATCAAAATAAAAATGGGCAAAGGAACTGAATAGACACTTCTCCGAAGAGGACATATGAATGGCCAAAAGACACATGAAAAAATGCTCAATCACTAATCATCAGAGAGATGCAAATTAAAATAACAATGAGATATCACCTTACACCTGCCAGAATGGCAACCATCAATAAATCAGCATGCATCAAGTGCTGTTGAGGATGAGGAGAAAAGGGAACCCTAGTACACTGCTGGTGGGGCTGCAGACTGGTGCAGCCACTGTGGAAAACAGTGTGGAAGTTCCTGAAAAAGTTAAAAATGGATTTGCCATTTGACCCAGTGATCCCACTTCTCAGAATATATCCCCAAAATCCCAAAACACCAATCAGAAAGAATATATGCACCCTTATGTTCATAGCAGCATTATTTACAATGGCTAAGATCTGGAAACTGCCCAAGTGCTCATCAGTAGATGAGTGGATAAAAAAGCTGTGGGACATTTACACCATGAAATACTATGCAGCTATAAAAAAGGATATAAATGGACCTGAAGTGTATTATGCTAAGCAAAGTAAGCCAGTTAGAGAAAAGCAAATACAACATGATCTCATTTATAAGTGGAATCTAAAGAACAAAATAAACTGACAAACAAAATAGGGCCAGAGGTATGGATGCACGGAACAGAATAACAGACCTCATTGGGGGGGTTTTGGGGGGGAGAGGACAGGAAGAGATCCATGGAAGAACATATGCATAACCCGTGGACACAGACAATAGCATGGGGAAGACCTGGGGTCGGGCAGATTTTGGGTGGAGGGTGGCAAAAATGGAGAAAATGGGATACATTTGTAATACTGTCAACAATAAAAAAGCATACTTATTCTTTGTTTCTAAGAATTTTTTATTTAAAATCAGAAATGGACCTTTTAAATCAAATACCTTTTTAGTACTTATTAAGATGATCATGTTGGTATTTATATTTCCGGTTTTAATTTTTTTACTGCTCACTCTTTGCATATCATCAACTGTATTTTATGTATTCTTTTGAGCCATATTAAAGTCTTTCTGGAACATGATACTGTATGAATAATATACATGTCATGTATTATGTTAATAGATTTCCTAATACAAAACAATCCTTCCATTTTTGGATTAAGCCTTATCTTTAGATGGTGTATTAGTATTTCAATATATTGTTGAATTAGTATTTTTTGCCTGTATTTTAAGCAAGGTTTGTCTGTTGCAAGGGTTCTAAATTCAAATGATTATATAAATCATGGAGGCTGAAACTCCAAAGAATGTGCTGGAGACTGTGACAAATAAAATAGTTCAGTGCCAGCTGATTGTTGTAAAGTGGGACTATAGAACCAATATGGCCAGATCTAATTCTTTCAGAAGCCATAAACTTATGCTAAATCTCTCAGGTTTTAAATGCTGCCATCTAATTCTATGTGTGTGTGTGTGTGTGTGTGTATTTTTAATCTTCACTCAAGGAAATGTTTTTATTATTTATTTTTTATTTATTTGTTTATTTATTTTTGAGAGAAAGAGAGAGATACATAGATGTGAGAGAGAAACATCCATCAAATCCCTTCCCTACACGGCTTGACTGGGGATCGAACCCAAAACCTAGGTATGTGCCCTGGCCAGAAATCAAACTTTCAACCAGCCAGGGCTAATTCTAATTGTTTTAAAACCTCCTATGTGCAGTGCTGGCCACTGTGGCTCAGCAGTTAGAGTGTTGGCCCTTCCACTCTCTCTGAAAATCAATGGAAACTGGGCTGTATGGCTCAGTGGTTGAGTGTTGACCCATGAATCAAAAAATCAGGGTTTGATTCCCAATCAGGGCACATGCCCGGGTTGCAGGCTTGATCATCAATAGGGAGCGTGCAGGAGGCAGCCAATCAATGATTCTCCCGCATCATTGATGTTTCTATTTCCACCTCCCTCTCCCTTCCTCTCTCTGAAATCAATAAAAAAAAAAAAAGAAAAGAAAAATCAATGGAAAAAATATCCTTCGATGAGAATTAACAAAAACAAACAGCCCTGGCGAGTTTGGCTCAGTGTTTAGAGCATGCATCTGAGGACTGAAGGGTCCTGGGTTTGATTCCAGCCAAGGACTCATATCTTGGTTGCAGGCTCGATCCTGGAGGCAAACATTCGATGTGTCTCTCTCACATCGATGTTTCTTTCTCTCCCTCTCACTCCCCCTCCTTCCTTCCCTTCCTTGTGCCTCCCCCCTCTCTCATTCCACCTTCCACTTTAAAAAGCAATAGACAGTTTTACTTCCTCCTTTCCAATTTGGATACATTTTACGTTTTCTTTCTGTCTGATGGCTATGGTGAGGACTTCCAGTACTATGTTGAATAAGAGTGGTGAAAGTGGACATCCCTGTCTTGTTCCGGTTTTTAATGGAAATTGTTTTAGTTTTTGCCCATTGAGTATGATAGTGGCTGTAGGTCTCTCATATATTGCCCTTATTATGTTGAGGTTTGATCCCTCTATTCCCACTTTGCTGAGAGTTTTTTTTTTTTTTTTATCAGAAATGAGTGCTGGATTTTGTTGAATGCTTTTTCTGCATCTATTGAAATGATCATATTATTTTTGTCCTTCATTTTGCTTATGTGATGTATCACAATTATTGATTTGTGGATGTTGTACCAGCCTTGCATCCCCAGAATGAATCCCACTTGGTCATGGTGTATGATCTTTTTAATGTATTGATGGATCCGGTTTGCTAGTATTTTAGTGAGGATTTAAGCATCTATGTTCCTCAGAGATATTGGCCTGTAATTTTCTTTCTCTCTAATATCTTTATCTGGTTTTGGGAAGGAGGAAGTAAAGCTGTCATTATTTGCAGATGAGATGATATTGTACATAGAAAACCCTAAAGACTCCATCAAAGTACTACTAGATTTGATAAACAAATTTGGCAAGGTAGCAGATACAAAATCAACATCCGTATATCAATGGCATTCTTATACACCAACAATGAACTTTCAGAGAGAGAAACTAAAAAAGCAATACCATTTACCATTGCAACTAAAAAAATAAGACACCTAGGAATAAACTTAACCAAGGGAGTAAAAGACCTGTACTCAGAAAACTACTTGACACTGAAAAAAGAAATAGAGGAACATTTAAACAAGTGGAAGAAGATGCCATGCTCATGGATTGGAAGAATTTATATCATTACAATGTCCATACTACCCAAAGCAATTTATAAATTCAATGCAATTCCTATTAAAATACCAACAGTATATTTCACAGACCTAGAACAAACATTTTGAAAATTTATATGGAACCAAAAAAGACCCCGAATAGCTGCAGCCATCTTGAGAAAAAAGAACAGAGTAGGAGAGATCACATTACCAGACTTCAAACTGTATTACAAAGCCACTGTAATCAAAATGGCCTGGTATTGGTACAACAACAGGCATATAGATCAATGGAACAGAACAGAGACCCCAGAAATAGACCCACGCCATTATGGCCAGTTAATATTTGACAAAGGAGGCAAGAGCTTCCAACGGAGTAAGGATAGTCTCTTCAATAAGTGGTGCTGGGAAAATTGGACAGATACATGCAAAAGAATGAAACTACACCACCAACTTTCACCATACACAAAAATAAACTCAAAATGAATAAAAGACTTAAATGTAATTTGTGAAACCATAAAAATTCTGGAAGAAAACATAGGCAGTAGAGTCAGAGACATCCCACGTACTGGACTTTTCACTGATACAACTCCTAGGGCAAGAGAAACAAAAGAAAAAATAAACATATGGGACTACATCAAACTAAAAGCTTCTGCACAGCAAAAGAAAACAGTCTCAAAATACAAAGGAAACCCATGGTCTGGGAAAACATATTTGCCAAGGATGAATCTGATAAGGGGCTAATTTCCAAAGTGTACAAAGCATTCATACTACTCAGCAAGAGGAAGACAAACCCCCCAATTAAAAAATGGGCAAAGGACTAGAATAGACACTTCTCCAAAGAGGACATATGGATGGCCAAGATACACATGAGAAAATGCTCAATGTCCCTAATCATCAGAGAGATGCAAATTAAAACCACAATGAGCTATTTCTTCACACCTGCCAGAATGACTGCCATCAAAAAATCAATGAATGACATGTGCTGGCGAGGGTGTGGAGAAAGGAGAACCCTAGTACACTGCTGGTGGGAATGCAGACTGGTACAACCACTATGGGAAACAGTGTGGAGGTTCCTCCAAAAATTAGAAATGGAGATGCCGTTTGACCCAGTGATTCCACTCCTAGAAATGTATCCTAATAATTCTGAAACATTCATCAGAAAGAATAAATGTACCCCGATGTTCATAGCAGCATAGTTTACTATAGTTAAGATCTGGAAACAGCCCAAGTGCCCATCAGTAGATGAGTGGATAAAAAAGCTGTGGAACATTTACACCATTGAATACGACGCAGCTGTAAAGAAGAAGAATCTCATAACCTTTGGGACAGTATGGATGGACCTGGAGAATATTATGCTAAGTGAAATAAGCCAGGCAGCAAAAGACAAACATCGCATGATCTCGCTTATACATGGAACCTAAAGAACTTAATAAACTCATGAACAGAATAGATTCAATGACATGGAAGCATAGATGAGACTGATGAATGTCAGAAGGATGGAGGAGGGTGTGTGAGTGGAGGGGGAGAGAGTAACCAAAGAATTTATGTGCAAATATGCACAACCCAAGGACATGGACAATGGTGGGGAGAGGGACTGGGGAGGGGGAAGGAAAGGGGTGGAATGGGTCATTGGGGAGAAAAAGGGATATCTGTAATATTTTAAACAAAACTAAAATTTAAAAAAAAATTTAATTAAGAGGGACAACCTTAAATTGTGACTATTGCATTTTTGAAGGATGCCATATAATTTTTTCCCAAGTAAAGAAAAACATAGTAAAAATTCAAAAAAGAAAACATCTACCCCAGAGATGGAAAACTGGCAGTCACAGGCCAGATCCAGCTCTCAGATGCTGTGGGGCTTTATGCTTATTTAGTTTTCTTTTGAGTTTCCCGTATGTTTTTTTTTTTTGTGTGTGTGTTTGTTTTCATTTGTTTTTGTCTGGGAAGCTCTTTATTTCACCTTCAAAATTAAATGATAGCCTTGCTGGATAAAGCAATCTTGGTTGCATGTTCTTGCTTTTCATTACTTGCAGAACTTCATTCCACTCCCTTCTGGCCTGAAGAGTCTCTGTTGAGAAATCAGCTGTCAGCCTTATGCAGGTTCCCTTGTAGGTCACTGCTTGTCTCTCTCTTGCAGCCTTTAATATTTTCTCTTTGTCCTTGACATTTGCCATTTTAATTATAATGTCTCTTGGAGTGGGTCTCTTTGGGTCCCTCTTGTTTGGAACCCTCAGTGCTTCCTGAAGTTGTGTGGCTTTCTCCTTAGCCAGCCTAGGGAAGTTTTCTATAATTATTTCTTCCACCAAGTTGTCTATCCCTTGCTCTCTTTCCTCCCCCTCTGGCACTCCTATAATGCGAATGTTGTTTCACTTCATGTTGTCCCAAAGTTCCCTTAAAGTGTCCTCATGCTTTTTAAGTGTTTTTTCTTTTTGCTGCTCTGATTGTGTGATATTCTCTACCTTGTCTTCTAAGTCACTTATTCTATCCTCTGCTTCATTGACCCTGCTTTTAATTCCTTCTAGTGCATTCTTGATATCAGATACAGCATTCTTTATCTCTGTCTGAGTTTTATTTATGGTATGTATCTCTTTTTCCATGTTTTCACTAAGGTACTCCCTCTTATCATCTAGAGTCTTCTTAAGTTCCTTGAACATCTTCATCATCCATACTCTGAACTCCATATCTGATAACTTGCTTAACTCTGTCTCATCAACATCTTTTTCTGGCGATGTTTCCTTTTCTTTAATTTGGGGGTTGTTTCTTTGTCTCCCCATTTTGGCAGGTCTTAGTGCTTGTATCTGTATATTAGATATATTTGCTGTCTCCCAGTCTGTGGGATGGGATTTTCTCGTGTGGGTTCAGTGGAGCCCAGAGGTGTGTTTTCCTTACACCTCTGAGCTTTTTGCTCTAGGCGTGTCCCTCTTGTGGGTGCTTCTTTTGTGGTTTCTTTATGTTCTCCTGTTGTGTTTGGGTCTTGATTATTGTAGATCAGTCCTTGGGAGGACCCTCCTCTCATGTTGGCTAACTGTGTCTCAGCCCCAACCTCAACGTGTAAGCTGTTGTACGGGTGCTGGCAAGGCAGGACAATACACAACTAAAATTCCAGGAAACAAGAGGTATCTTTCAAAATATCTTGACAGTCACAATGAAAACAACCCACTTGAAAATAGAACTGGGAGAGTGAAGGGACAACACACATACACACACACACAACAGAATGCTTAAAACAAAAGAAAGAGAAAGAAAAGTAACACTTAGAGAGCGAGAGATGTATATTGTTAATACTGGTGAAAATTTAGAAAATAATAATAAACTAAAATGTAAAATATAGAGAAGCTACTGGGAGATAACAGAAGCAGAGAAAAGATTCTGAAAGGAAGGTCAGCAAAAAATTAAGAGAGAGAATAGGAATAGGATAATAGTTGAAAATGAGAAAACAAAAATACAATAAAGAGAATGAGAAACTAACAATCGGACAGGAAGACAGAAGGGAGCATAATGAAAGAATGAAAGAAAAGCAGAAAAAGAAAGAATAAAAAGAAGAAAAAAGTTATGCCAACTGATTGAGAGGAGAGAGAGAGAGAGAGAGATAAAGCCCAGGCAGGCAGGGTGTCTGGTAAGAGATTTGGGGAAACTATAGAGGAAAGCAGTAAACTTGGTTATAATGATAAAGTCCCAGTTGTTAAGCAGGGATATCAAGAAAGTCTTGGTAGTAGAAGCAAGGATAAAACAAAACAAAGCAAATAACCAAAACAAAACCAAAAACAAGCTAAGCAAGACAAAATTCTTTTATAAAAAAGAAGAAAAAAAATTTAGTTAAAAAAATATTTAAAAGAAAATTAAAAAAAAAAGATTATTATAAAATTTTAAAAAGAAGAAAAAACAAATCTTCTCCCTTTTCTCTTCTTCCTAAGGAACAAAGGGGAATAATAAACAAACCCACAAATAAAAAACCCCCAAAACAAAAACAAAACAAAACAAAACAAAACAAAAAAACAGCAGAACTGAAGGAAGTCAATCAGGTGAGTTTCTTCTGGGCAACTTATGTTGTCTGAGGGTCACTGTTTTTTGTGATTTCAGTTCTCCTGGGAGGTACTTGTGTATCACCCTAATGTGAGGAGCCTTCTAGGGTTGGCTCTGGTGTCCTTAGGTAGATGGTTGATCTAAGGCTCTCCGTGGACCACCTGCTCTTGCCAGCTATTTTGCAACCTCGTAGTTGTAGCCCAGGGTATCACTCCCCTTAGAGGTGTTGCTGTCAGGCTCTCACTCTGTGGGAGTTAGTCTCTGCTCCACCGCCAGCTCCTCAGTCCCTACCCTTTCCTCTGATTCTAGTTCCACAGGCTCTGGCCTGCTGCAGCTTCAGATTGATTTCAGCCTGTTGCCTTTTCTGTGTGGGCCGCTTCAGCAGCCTGGGCTCAGTGGGTTTGATTAAGAACACATTCTGGTGAGCCCTTTGCCTGCCCAGCCCCCAGCAGGGTTTTCAGCATTTCCTCCAGTTCCCAAACAGCAGTCCCTGAGAGTCTTATTCTTGCAAAGTCCTCCTGTGAGCTGCTCTCCCTTCCACCTCAGGACTGTGCCCTGCGGGTGTGTCTGGGGCTTCAGTGAGCGGGACCCGCCCCTTTCCTGTTGGGGGTGGTGGTCCGGCTGCTAGGGAGGCTGGAGGGCTCCGCCCCTCCCTGCTCAGCTCTGGTTGGCTGGTTGCACCAGGCCCGTGCCTCAGACAGTCTACAGCACAGACCCCAAAGGCAGCCTCTGCTGGTCTGTCCGTGCAGTGCAGGCCGGGAAGGTGAGAACAAGTTCCGCAATCAGACTCGCAAAAGCACAAAGCAACACACAGGCAGAGGGTCCACCCTGCAAGGCCCCGCCACCCTTGCTCCAAGGCCCCCAGGGGGAGGGGACCCAAAGTCAGCTCCACGCAGCTCTCCACACCGCTGGTCTGAGCAAAGCTGGAGCGGCTTCACTCGCCACCATGGGGACCCTCAGGGCTGGTCACAGATCCCAGCCTCTTGGCACCCGGAGCTCAGGGCGGGGTGGCTCTTCTCTCCCCCGCGCCACACAGATTCAGCGCTTTCTGGGGCTCAACACAATGCCCCACAGGGAGGCAGGGGGTCCCCGTGTGCGGCTGCTCACCGCAGTCCTCTGGTCCCTTACTACTTGGGTGCCACAGGCCTTGGAACAGCCTTCCTTATGGTCGGCACCGGGAGCACCAGACGCTGGTCGCAGCTGCCCCTAGAGGCTTTGTTTCCTAGGAAGGCGCTGTTCCCTCCAGGACTCACTGCTCCCCTGGGTCCCTCTGCCCTGTGCGCGGGGCACTCCTTCCCCTCTCTGCTCCGGCTGTGGGATCCCCACTTTTCGATGCCATCTGCACTCCCGAGGGGCAGGAGCTTTGCAGCCTCCAAGCCTCCAGGCTCGGAGCACGGCACAGGCTTCAGGGGGACTCCCCATTCCTACGGCCCCCCTCTCTTACCGGACTCCGTGATGTTTTTTCAGTGCTCCCCACTCACACTTCGTCCACTCAGGTATGTTCCTCTGTTTTTTTCAAGCTGGTTATGTAGGATTTTAGGAGTAAATCGAGTCCGTGTCTGGGAGCGGGGGCGCTGGTGCTTCTCACAGGGTCACCATCTTCTGCTCTCCTCTTAAGTTAAATTTTAAAATTGTTTACTTAACTATTAATTGATGTTGTCTACAAATATAAACAGAACAACATATACTAAAGTCGCATTCATATCCAACTAATTGAGAAACTTCGTTATAAAAAAAAATATTTATATCGAATTTTACTCAGCAAAAATGTTAATGATATTCCATTAAACACAGGGATAATCCAAGAGCCTATTACAGAATATTTAGTCTTCAAGGAAATATTGTTGATTTTAGCATTCTTATTTACTAATGGCAGAAAAATTTTTCATAGTAAATTTTGGGTATTTAATCAGATACTATAAGCCATAATTCCTCATTCCCCCAGTTCACTCATTAAAATAAAAATTTTACTATAACAAAGTTTTAGATATATTAAAGTCCATATTGCTCATTCAGTGTATTGTGTCACATTTTTAAATAGTACAGCTAAAGTTAAATTACCTAGCCCTAAAATATCTACTCTTTCTTTAAATTGTATCACAAACAAAAACTCTCTGCAAAAGTGTCTGATGTGAATTTCTTAGTCTAAGTAAACTTACTTTTCACCTGAGCTAACATCAACATGCATTATAATGTGTGTCCTTTAAAATTCACATTGTTAGTAGTTTTACTTCTCTCAAAATAGCTCTTTCCAGCATGATGCAGTAGAAAAAATAACGAATAGCATGAGCATCAGAAAAATTTTGTTCTTAGTCTGGCTCCTTCATTAACTGTGTAGTCTTAGGTAAATCATATATATTATTAAGGCCTTAAAAAATAAACCTATATAATTAATATACTCCTTCTAGTTCTATATTATTGTGACTGTTATCTACTTCCATCCCATTACTTTCTCTGTTTCAGTTTTCAATATCCATTCAGTTGAAGATGCAAGTCTCTAATTTCTGTTACCTCTTTTATATTTTTATTTATTTTAAAAAGATTTTTAGAAAGAGAGAGGCAGAGAGAAACATCCATGATAGGCTGCTCTTTTGGCAAAAGCCCCCTGTAAGGGACGGATCCCACAATCTGGGAAGGTGCCCTGACTAGAATTCAAACCAGCAACCTATCAGAGCACAGGATGATGCCTGGACAATTGAGCCACAGCAGCCCGGGCTGTTACCTTCTTTAAAACACAAACATTCATCCAACACATTCTTACCCTACTCAATTTTCCTCTCAGTTCTCCTACATTTTTCTCTTTTTCTCACTGCTAGGGTACTTTGTGGAGCCCCTGTAGGCAAATTCCATTTTATTTTAAAACCTGTTTATCAGCTCCCAAAATTCTGGTTATCATGTGAGGACATAAGCTTCTCTCCTGTCCTCCTCACTCGAGATTTCAGGTATGGACTCATGCAGTGCATGTGGCTTCTTCCCTAGTGCCCAGCTTCTGCATCAGCGAGAGCTTTTCCAGAGCTTGACTGCACAGGATGCCTCCCAAGTACCTAGTTCCTGCAGCTAGGGTGGCTTCTTCAGTGTTTAGCTCCCACAGCTTCCCTTGACTTCTTCCCCTTGTACATTTTTCTAGCAGATACTTCCACTAGATTAGCTTTTCTAGATACCCTAGAGGGTATTTGTCTGCTAATCCCCAGTGGACAAATTTCCACCAAGTTCCATCAGCATTACACCACAGTGACATCTCTTTCATCATAGTGTCTACTCAAATAAGGGCTGGATCTCTGCCCTGGGCAGTGTGGCATGGGAATGCTCTTCCTTGAATGCTCTCTCAGCCCTAGGAGTAGTAGCTATTCCTTATTTATGCTATTCTTATATAATTTAAAAGTCTTCTGATTTCTTACTCGCTAATGCCTTGTTATTCTCATTCACTATTATAATTAATAACTCTATCTCAAACTTTTCCTATTCAAATTACTGTCTGATTTCTTTCTCCTAATTGGGTCCAGACTGATACAGATGATTTTGTTTCTTTATAGCTTAATTCACTCCTCAATTGTTTGCAACCAGCTTCTGTTACTACTGATAGTAAAAAAATTGTAAAATCCTACCACCTTTCTCCATCCTGCCTTTTTGCTGCTTGTGGAAAATTTTTGAAACTCTTACCTAGGCTTCCATGATGTTATACTATTCCAGATGTCTTCCCAAATATCTATTGTTCCTACGCATTTCCTTTATTAACTCTAATTTCTCTTCATACTTTTTTTTCAGTTATGTGTTCTTTTCTTTTGGATGATTTTGACACACATATTTGAATAAAATATACAGGAAACACCTATTTAAAAGTTCCAGTTTGTTATGGTCATACTTTACATTCTGTCAATTAATTTTTTTCCCTGTCCAGACAGCCAGAGTTCCCAACTGCATATACACAGCCACAAGAGTACATCCCTGCAACATAATCACATTCTTTCACAAACATAATTGTATGCTCATTCCTCTGGGATAAGTTAAAGGTAGTTCTGAGTGCTAAAATCATTCTCTGCTCTCCCACTTGAAAGTAAAAGTAAAAATCCAGTGGGGCAGATGCGTGGTGGGGGGAATCAATGGGGGAGAAAAGCAGACATCTGTAATACTTTCAACAATAAAGATTTAAAAAAAGAAAGTAAAGATCATTGGGGGGAACCTGTCAAATATACATAAGATATGAAGATTTTTTTTAAACAATACCTCTCTCACCTGCTCTAAGTATGATTGAGTGTGTGGTATTATTTCAGTAAATGCTTCATACCAAAAATATATCTTGAGTCTAGTCCTACTTGGTATTCCTATTGTATAATTCAATATTAAATTGGAGCACAATAAAAATAACTCCATCAATGTTTGTAAAGAAGAATTTAAAATTATCTTTAATTTCAAGTGGGAGAGTAGAGAATGATTTAGCACTCTTCATACTTCTTAACTGTCACTACCAAAGCCTGAGTATTTAGACTGTGCCCACTTTCTGTTTATTTCTCCTCTTTAAATAACTCATATTCTTATGACTTCAGCTACCACCTCTTTTCTAATTCCTTCCAATCTATATCTGTACTCCTCTAATTTCTACTAACTTAATTATCTATCATTTGTTGTGTTATTCAACACATATTTACTGAGTTTCTACTAAATGCCAAGTAGTAATAGACACTGGAAATACAAAAATGAACAAGGCACTTTTTTCTGCATGCAATAGGTTTATTAACTGGTGGTGAACACTAAGAAGTAAAAAGAATATTACTATACAGTGTGATAAGTGCTGCAGTTGAAGTAAAGAGGGTTATGGGAGTATAAATGATCACCTAACTGTATTGGAGGAGATAAGGGAGGATTTCCAGGAAGTGATATGTAATCAGAAACCTGAAGGATAAGTAGGAGTTAACCAAGTGAAGGGGTTTGAAGGTGATAAAGAGGTTTGAAAGACAGTTTCATGCAAAGGAAAAAGTTAGAAGTATTTCAAGTTCAGTTCCAAACCACTGCTATAAAGCAAATATTGCAATAAAGCAAGTCACATATAATGCATATAAAATTTGTTTATGCTATACTGTAGTCATTTAAGTGTGTAATACCATTATGTTGAAAAAAAAATCAGACCTTAATTTAAAAAATATTTATTGCTAAAAATACTAATCACCATCGATCGGAGTCTTCAGCGAGTGGTAATATATTTGCTGGTGGAGGGTCTTGCTTCAATGTTGATGGCTGAAATTTCATTGTTAGTATATAGGAATGCAATGAATTCCTGTATATTCATTTTGTATCCTGAAACTTTACTGTATTTGCTTATTGTTTCTAATAGTTTTTTGATGCAGAGTTTAGGGTTTTCTATATACAGACTAATGTCACCTGCAAAAAGCGACACTTTTACCTTTTCATTCCCAATTTGGATTCCTTTTATTTCTTTCTCTGGCATGATTGCTCTGGCTAAGACTTCAAGTGCTACATTGAATAAAAGAGTGGTGAGAATGAATATTCTTGTTCCTGATCTTAGAGAAAAAGCTTTCAGATTTTCACCATTGAATATGATATTAGCTGAGGGTTTGTCAGATATGGCCTTTATATGTTAAGGTATTTTCCTTCTATACCCATTTTGTTGAGTGTTTTAATCATAAATGGATGTTGTAGCTTATCAAATGCTTTTTATACATCTATTAATAAAGAACTTTTTCTCACATTTCCTCTAGATGGTGCTCCATCGCCAAAAATAACTTTTTAGTCTAGAAAGTGTTAAGAATTATTCTTAGTCAATAAAACATATCCTTTTGTCTCCAAATTCTTTTATATTTTATATATGTCACAATTTATAGTATATTGATACTATAAAGTGTAAATACATTTCCCTAAGTTTTAATGATGTATTTGATACAGCAAAAGGCAACATCTATATGAAATAATACCTTCTGTTATGCTGTATGCCAATAGAATTTCTCATATCTTTGTTATGGCAGTCACCCATTAATTGGTGCTAGATGTTCAGTGTCCTGTTAGTGTGCTAGACAGTAGGACAGAGAGTCCTCATTTATAAAGTGAAGCTTTTAAAAACATAGGACATCTAGAGTTAAATTTTCTTTATACGTATTCCACAGGTATATAATAAATATTGTAAAGGCTATGTTTTACTTAAACATTGCTTTTCTTGTTATAATATTTATTATTTCAGAGAAGTATTAAAACTTCAATTAATACATAGGAAACATCCTAGACCAAATTGTTTTGACTTGTATGTTTAAAAAATTATAAATATCTTTAAAATTTAAAAAAATAGACTATTACATTTAATCTCTTTATTCTTTCTTTTTTCAAATATATCTTTATTGATTTCAGAGAGAGAAAGGGATAGGGAGAGAGAGAGATAGAAACATCAATGATGAGAGGGTCCTCACTGACCAGCTGCCTCCTGCACGCCCCCCATGTGCCCTGACTGGGAATTGAACTGTGATCTTTTGGATCCTAGGTGGATTCTCAAACACTGAGCCATGCCTGGCCCAGCTAATCTCTTTATTCTTAATTATTCTACCACTCTTTAGTTCTCTAGCCTCTTTAAGGAACTAATCATCGCTTCAACTTTAATCCCCTACTATTTCTCTGCTTCTGACTTTAACCCTGAAGGTCAATGTTGCCAATTCCTTGATATCGCAATATATTGAGTGTACCAACTTGAAAGATAAGTTGAGCTGTCTTTGAAGATATTGTGAATAGGCCTTATCAGATAAAATTAGTATTCAGCTGTCATTTTTAAAGTGTTGCACACTAAGCAAATGTTTAAATGTAAGCAACATTTAATTTTTTTCTGTGCATCAATTGTTAGTACTGAGAATTTTAAATATAATGTAATTAATGTCTTAATAATAAACTAACTATTATCTATTTTTAAAAACAGATGAACTATCTCACCAATGGGCAAAGATCAGAAATTAATTTGGCATAAATTAAAGTTTAGCTTTTGATATTTCTGAAGCTCTTTTTGTCCTGAAATGTTGCTAAGTTTATGATAACATTTAAAAATTTTACATTGTTCATTTTATTTTTTGAGTTAAAAACATATATGTGAGAGAGAATGCATTTGCCCATTAAAAATAGCCAATATACAGATGATGTATTATAGAATTGTATACCTGAATCCTACGTAATTTCATTAACCAATGTCACCCCAATAATTCAATAAAAAATAGCTTCGACCATGCCAGATTACAAGCTTACCACATCCACGAGTGACACGCTCAAGGGGCAGACTCAGTGAGTACCAAAACCCCACTCAAGAAAATCCTGCTCCACAGGGGTGTCTCCTGCACAGCAGCTCTTCCTCTGTAGTCACAGCTTGTCCTCAAAGCCAATTGGCTAGGGAGTCAATTTCTCCTAGTGACACCAACAGCAATCAAGGCTCAAGTATAATAGGACAGTGCACACAGCCCACACAGGGGAGCACCTACAGTGCCCAACTCAGGTGACTGGGGAGGCTGAGTGATTGGACCCTACAGAACACTTACTACACAAGGCCACTCTACCAATTCCAAGAAACATAACAGCTCTACCTAATACATAGAAACAAACACAGGGAAGCAGTCAAAATGCAGAGACAAAGGAACATGTTACAAATGAAAGAACAGAAGAAATCTTCAGAAAAAGAACCAAATGAAATGGAAGCAAGCAAACTACTAGATACAGATTTCAAAACAATGATTATAAGCGTGCTCAAGGAACTTAAGGAGAATTTCAAGGAAATTAGTGAGAACATCAAAAACATAAAAAAGGACCAGTCAAAAATGAAGAATATACTAACTCAAATGAAGAATAATTTACAGGGAATGAACAGTAGAGTAGAGGACACTGAGAGTCAAATCAGTGATTTGGAATATGCGGATGCAAAAAACACCCAATCAGAAGAGCAAAACGAAAAAAGAATCCAAAAATATGAAGATAGTGTAAGGAGCCTTTGGGACAACTTCAGGCATACCAACATTCAAATAATGGGTGTTACAGAAGAAGAGAGGGAGCAAGAAATTGAAAACCTATTTGAAAAAATATTGTCCGAAAACGTCCCCTACCTGGTGAAAGAAAAGACCCACACTTGGACACGTCATAACTAAAGTGGAAAACCTTAAAGATAAAGAGAGAATCTTAAAGGCTGCAAGAGAAAGACAGAAAGTTATGTACAAGGGAGCTCCCATTAGACTGTCAGCAGACTTATCAATAGAAACACTTCCAACCAGAAGGGAATGGCATGAAGTACACAAAGTAATGAAAAGCAAGTGATTGAATCCAAGACTACTCTATCCAGTAAGGCTATCATTCAAAATTGAATGTGAAATAAAGAGCTTCACAGACAAAAAAAAAAAAAAAAAAAAAAAAAAGGCTAAAAGAGTTTACTACCACCAAACCAGTACTGCAAGAAATGCTAAAGAGACTGTTGTAAGAAGAAAAATAGAGAGAGGAACACAGGCATAAAGAATAAAAATGGCAACAAATAAGTACCTATCAATAATAACCTAAATATAAATAGCTTAAATACTCTAATCAAAAGACATAGGGTAGCCCGGCTGGGCATGGCTCAGCGGTTGAGCTTCGACCTAGGATCCAGGTGATCAGAGTTCAATTCCCGGTCAGGGCACATGCCCGGGTTGTGGGCTTGATCCCCAGTCGAGGGTGTGCAGGAGGCAGCCAATCAATGACTCTCTCATCATTGATGTTTCTATCTCCCTCTCTCCCTCTCCTTTCTTCCCTCTGAAATCAATAAAGATATATTTAAAAAAAAATTTAAAAAGGCATAGGGTAGCTGAATGGATAAAAAACCATGACCCATATATATACTGTCTACAAGAGACTCACCTCAGAACAAAAGAATCACACGGACTGAAAGTGAAGGGTTGGGGAAAAAAAAAGAAAAAAGCAGGGGTTGTAATACTTATATCTGACAAAATAGACTTCAAAGCAGGCTTCAGGTTCTCACTGGCTGTTGGTTAGAGATTTAGTTTATTGCTATGTCAGTATCTCCACATGGCTGCTCACAAAATGATAGTTGGTTTCTTTCAGAATAAGTGAGCAAGACTGAAGAGAGGATATACAAGATGGAAGACACAATTTCATTGTGACCCAATTTGGTAATTGACATTCCATCTCTTTTTCTGTATTTTGTTTGTTAGCAGCAAGTTATTAAATTCAGCCTCCAATCAAGGGCAGGATATTGCACACAATGACATTGATGCCAGATAATGGGGACGGTTGAGGGCCTTCTTAGAAGGTGCCTACCACAGTAGATTTTTTTTTTTTTAATATATCTTTATTGATTTCAGAGAGAGGAAAGGAGAGGGAGAGAGAGAGATAGAAACATCAATGATGAGAGAGTCATTGATCGAGCCCGCAACCCGGGCATGTGCCCTGGCTGGGAATCGAACCCTGATAGCCTGGATCCTAGGTCAACGCTCAACCGCTGAGCCACGCTCGGCTGGGCAGATTTTTTAATTCTTTTATTTTAAAGGAGGAAGGCAAACACTTTGAAAATGTTTTAGTATAACTAATTCAACATAGTAAATTCCAGTATATCCACAATATTGGAAGTAAGCATATTTCAAATAATTAACTGAATATTTATATTTTGGTATTCCCAGGAAGTTCATATAAATTATTAAACTTAAAATGTTTAGACTTCCAGTTTCAGCTAAGATGGAACAGTTCCACTCTTCAATAGACCTCCCTCTTACAATGAAAAAACAATCATAACACAACAAAAGCATATGAAAGGTGAAAGAAGTCAGACTGGTTAGGGAACTTTGCACTTGAGGAATGACAGGTGGCGAGTTAATGAAGCAGTACAAGGCAATGCTAGTGGACACACTGCTCTCTCCTCTTCCCATGTCACCAGGACCCAGTGTGCAGCACAATTTCGAGCTTTCACCTAGCAGCAACAAGGTGATAAAAATCAGTGCTCTGCTTCTCTCAGGCAGGTGTCAACAAAGCTGAACAAGTTGAACTTTCATTCTAGCTGGACCTGCAGACTACATTCAACAAAGAAGATAAATAAAATTCAGAGTCTCATAACCTAATCGCCAAAATGAAGAATCAAGACAATTACAATGTGAATAAGACTATATGCATTTGTGCATAACCCATGCACACAGACAATGGGGTTGGGAAGTCCTGGGGTGGGGAGCAAGCCAGGTGGAAGGGGGCAATGGGGAAGAAATGGGGGACATCTATTATACTCTTAACAATAAAGATAAATTTTTAAAAAAGAAAAGACAATCAACAAACACCAACACCAAGATGACACATAGAAATATCTGACAAGGATTTTAAAACTTTTGAAAAATGCTTCAGTGAACAATTAAAATTGACCCTCGAAATGGTCCACTTATATGAGGGTTTTTTTCAATAAATATGCTGTCGGCTCTCCAGATCCCTGGGTTTTGCATCAGCAGATTCAACCAACAGTGGATATGGAGGGCTGACTATATATATTGTTGTATGCCATTTTATATAAAGTACTTGAGCCTCCATGAATTTTGATATCCACAGGGGTCCTAGAACCAGTCCCCCATGGATACTAAGGGATGACTTAAGATTTGGGGGAGTTAAAAACTATAAACAGACTTTTGACTGCACAGGGGTTGGTGTTCCTAACCCCCACATTGTTCAAGTGTACAAATACATTTAAAACAAATGAAAAATTGAAAGTCACACCCAAGAAATAGAAGATATAAAGAACCAAATGGACATGTTGGAACTGAAAAATACAATAACTAAATTTAAAAAACTGGATAGCCTCAATAGCAGAATGAATATGATAGAGGAAGGAATTGGTCAACTTGAAGATAGAACAATAGAATTTACCCAATTTGAACAATATAGAGAAAATAGACTAAAATAAGTGAAAGCAGCCTCAGGGACCTATGGAAAACACAAAAGATATAACAATTGTATCATTGGAGTTCCAGAAAAAGAGTAGAAGAGTTAAGAATAGAAAATTACTGAGAAATTATAGAAATGAAGAACAGATTGGAGGTAGTCAGGAGTTAGAGATGCAGGGAGGAACAAATTAGAGATGGTGTGAAAATAAAAGAATAACAAAGTATCTTTATGGTGAGAGAATAATTTTTGTATCTCAGTCATGGTGATGGCTACACACATCTACACATGATAAAATTGCACACACACACACACACACATATGAGCACATGTAAAACTGGTGCATCTAAAGTTTTGTGAAATGCACAAATATCAATTTCCTGGTTTTGATCATACTATAGTTACCTTGGGGGAAACTGATTGAAGGGTATATTTGATGTCTCTGTATTCATTTTGCACCTCCCTTTGAATCTATAATTACTTAAAATTTAAAAGTTAAGAACAATCCACTTAGTATACTAGAACTAATTTGTGATTGGAACAAAAACACAACCTTTAAAATTAAAGAGAAAAAATTTGGCGAAGAAAACATGCAAGGATGTTTATCAAAAGAAAATGTGTTAGCCTGCCTGAACAACAAATAATTTATGACATTATTAGAAATCTGATTCTTAAATCTCTATTTGATTTTTATTTTTCATCCTCTGTGTATATATTATAATGTATATTTTTGCCACCCACTATGTATGTGATGTTGGGCATACTGCTGATATGCCCAACATTATGCTGATAATTTATGACATTATTAGAAATCTGATTCTTAAATCTCTATTTGATTTTTATTTTTCATCCTCTGTGTATATATTATAATGTATATTTTTGCCACCCACTATGTATGTGATGTTGGGCATACTGCTGAAACTCTAAACATTGCAGCATCTTAGCATTCTTATCAATAAAATGGCAATGACAAAATAGTACCTATTTCACAGTTATTATGAGTATTAAATAAGATAATTTATATGAAACACTCCAGAGAACTATACTCAGATAAAACATTCAACAAAGTTAAGTAAAATTAAAAGTAAATATTAAGATAGCATCATGTTTTGTTTCCTTGCATTGATTGCCAAGAATTATAGAATGAAATTTGATGCAAATTTTGAAGAATTAAATACAATAAAACACACAATACTGAAACACTTTTATAAACATAATTGAGGTTATTCTAGTGTGTTAGGATGAATATAACATCACCAAACACCATTAAAGTATAGAAATTTGGAATTTTTCTCTCAATTGACCCAAATGACATTTATTGGAAAATAAATTATTTTAAAAAGTATAATTCTGGTGTGATATTGTTTACTGGTATGTCTCTTTTTATGTAACTAGTACATGAGGCACTTTCTATTTAATTAAGCCTATCAGTAATTTTATTTGAATAAACACATTTAACCAATCACTGCAATTTCCTCTTTATTCTCTTTCCTATATAAGTAAGCAATTAATTGGTGACATTGAAAAGCTAAATTATTATAATTTGAGATATGAAATCTCATACTATATCTTTAGAATCTCCATTATTCACTTTCCTTCAGATAAATGCTGTTAAGTATAAATGGGAAATAATTTATTTGCAAAAAATTAAGGATGCAGTAATATTTTACTGTCTTAATAGATATGTTTACATTTTATTGAAGATGTTGAAAAAGGTTTTGATTGGATAAAAATGAAAATGCCTCTGATTATCAAAAATATAGTTATCTACTGGTCCATGACTTATTTGCAGGTCAGTAAGTTTATTGTGAGTAACGATATAGAATAATCCATGACTGAAAATAGTTATACAAGCTTTGTGTTGTATTAGGATCTTATTTAAAAAAAAGTGCATGTCACTTTTTAAAACTACCATATGCCAAGTGTTTACCATGTGCCAATCCCTAGTAAGTTCTTTAAATGCATTACCTCTTCACAATGCCATATAAGTTAAGAGCATCCCCCCCCCCATTTTCTGATAAAGATATTGAAACTAATAAAGATGGTAGAGCTGGAATTCAAAACAGGTCTTTCTGATTCCTGCTCTAAATCACCAAATAATACTGATTTCCACATTACTATAAATAATTGTCTACATTGTGGAGTAGACCAACTCCACTTGCCTTGTTTCTGTATTAGGTATTTGCCATGCTACTCATGCCTTGGCAATGGTATGGCTAGGGGTTTCTTTGCTTGTCTGTTTAATTGCTCAATTTGTGATTGGTTGCGTCTTACGTAACTTTCCCAGTATTCATACTTACTTTCTAGAAGGGTTTTTTGTTTTTTCTTAGAATGGCATTGAATGCCCAGAATTTATATGAGAATCTATCTTCAAGTATATTTATTTCTTCTGTATTCATAAAAGTCCAAATTCCACATAACAGCCAAAATTAATATGAAAATTGAAAACTTTGAAAAATCAGGATGTTTTTAAGCATCTAGAAATTTGCTAGTTTAGCCAAACATCTGGAGGTTTGATTGAATTTTTCAGCTTTCCACCAGATGTTTACAATATGAATACAAAGCCTGAGGCTGATCAGGATTAGAACTTTTTAATAAGGCTTACTTTAGTACCATCTGCTCTCATCCAACTTCAGGCTGAAAAGTCTGAATGAGAATAAATCAGAAGGTTGTCATTTCAATTTAAAATACTTGAAGGATTTTGTTTCTTTTTTTTGTAAAATTTAAAGGAAAATAATTATCACTCTGATTTTGTTTATTCTATTAAAACCTCCTGTGGATATAGCATACCTATTCTATGAATAACCAATTTACTTCAGCTGCTCTGATAAAGTTTAATTAGAAATAAACACTTCTTCACAAATTAGCATTCATTTTATAATTGCTAAAAAAAATACAAGTACCAAAACTTTAGATATGTACCAATACTGCACCAAATTTAAATATTTATTTATTTTTTAAATTGAATTTATTAACCAAAGAATTTATATGCATATATGCGTAACTCATGAACACAGAAAATAGTGGTGAAGGCCAGGGGTGGGGAGTGCATGTGGTATGGAAGGGGTCAATGGGGAAAAAAGGAGATATCTGTAATATTTTCAACAATAAAAATAAATTAAAAAAAATAAACTGAATTTATTAGGGTCAGATTAGTTAAAAAATAATATATAGGTTTCATGTGCACAATTATATAATACATCATCTGTATATTGTATTGTGTGTTAACCATTTAAAGTAGTCTACTTCCATCACCATTTATTTGTTTATTTTAATTCATCTTTATTGTTGAAAGTATTACAGATATCCCCCTTTCTTCTCCTCATTGATCCCCTCCAACCCTCATCTACCCCACCCCCAGGCCTTCCACATACTATTATCTGTACCTGTGGGTTATGCACTTATGCATATAAGTTCTGTGATTAATGTCTCCCCACACCCCACACTCCATCCTTCCCTCTGAGATTGGTCAGTCTGTTCCATGCTTCTATGTCTCAGGATCTATTCTGTTCATCAGTTTATTTTGTCCATTATATTCCACACATGAGTGAGATCATGTGATACTTGTCTTTCTAAGACTGTTTTATTTCACTTAGCATAATACTCCCTAATTCCATCCATGCTTTCTCAAAGGGTAAGAGATACTTCTTTTTTACAGCTGCATAATATTCCATGGTGTAAATGTACCACAGCTTTTTAATCCACTCATTTACTGATGGGCACTTGGGCTGTTTGAAGATCTTAGCTATTGTAAATTGTGCTGATATGAACATGCGGGTGCATAAATTCGTTCTGATTTGTGTTTCGGGTTTCTTAGGATATATTCCTAGAAGTGGGATCACTGGGTCAAATGGCAGTTCCATATTTAATTTTCTGAGGAAACACCATACTGTTTTCCAAAGTGGATGCACCAGTTTGCATTCCCACCAGCAGTGTACTAGGGTTCCCATTTAGTCACATCCTCACCAGCACCTGTAGTTCGTTGATTTGTTTAAGTAACCATTCTGACAGGTGTGAGGTGATATCTCACTGTGGGTTTAATTTGCATCTCTCTGATAATTAGTGACTTTGAGCACTTTTTCGTGTGTCTCTTGGCCATCTGTATATCCTCTTTAGAGAAGTGTCTATTTAGGTCCTTTGCCCATTTTTAATTGGATTTTTGTCTTGCTTTTGTTAAGTTATATGAGTTCCTTATATATTTTGGA
The DNA here is from genome assembly GCF_054644295.1 of Miniopterus natalensis. Lineage (NCBI taxonomy): Eukaryota > Metazoa > Chordata > Mammalia > Chiroptera > Miniopteridae > Miniopterus > Miniopterus natalensis. The sequence continues at coordinate 47,782,777 of NC_142103.1, read as the reverse complement.
TATTAAAGCTTTATCAGATGTGTCATTGGCAAATATGTTCTTCCATACAGAGGGCTCCCTTTTCATTCTGTTGATGGTTTCTTTTGCTGTGCAGAAGCTTTTTATTTTGATGTAGTCCCATTTGTTTATTTTCTTCTTTGTTTCTCTTGCACTAGGTAATGTACTGGCAAACATATTGTTATGAGAGATGTTTGAGATGTTGCTGCCTATGTTTTCTTCTAGGATTTTTATGGTTTCACGTCTTACATTTAAGTCCTTTATCCATTTTGAATTTATTTTTGTGGATGGTGTAAGTTGGTGGTCTAGTTTTATTTTTTTTGCATATAACTATACAATTTTCCCAACATTTATTGAAGAGACTGTCTTTGCTCCATTGTATGTTTTGCCTCCTTTGTCCAATATTAATTGTGTGTAGTGGCTTGGGTCAATTTCTGGGTTCTCTGTTATGCTCTACTGATTTATATGTCTGTTCTTGTGCCAGTACCAGGCTGTTTGATTACAGAGGCTTTGCAGTATAACTTGATATCCGGTATTGTGAGACCTCCAATGTTGTTCTTTCTCAAGACTGCTGTGACTATTTTGAGGTGTTTTCTGGTTCCATACAAGTTTTTGGAATATTTGTTCTAGATCTGTGAAATATGCTGTTGGTATTTTAATAAGGATTGCACTGGGTCTATAGATGGCTTTGGGTGGTATGGACATTTTAATGATGTTAATTCTTCCAAGCCATTAACACCGTATATTCTTCCACTTGTTTATAGCTTCCTCTATCTCTTTTTTCAACATCCTGTAGGTTTATGAGTACAGGTCTTTTACCTCCTTTGTTAAGTTTATTCCTAATTTTCTTAATTCTTTTTGCAATGGAAAATGTTTTTTTTTAGTTTCTTTTTCTAAGAGTTCATTATTGGTGTGTAAAAATGCCATCAATTTCTGGGTGTTAATTTTGTATCCCCCTACCTAGCCAAAATAATTTATTAAATCTTGTAGTTTTTTGGTGTAGTCTTCAGCATTTTCTGCATACAGTATCATGTCATCTGCAAATAATGACAGTTTTACTTCCTCCTTTCCTAGTTGAATGACATTTATGTTTTCTTCTTGTCTGATCACTGTGTCTAGGACTTCCTGTACTATGTTGAATATGAGTGGTGAAAGTGGACATCCCTGTCTTGTTCCTGTTCTTAGGGAAAATAGTTTTAATTTCTGACTATGGACTATGACGTTGGTTGTAGGTTTGTCATATATGGCCTTTATTATGTTGAGGAATAATCCCTCTACTCTTACTTTCCTGAGAGTTTTTATCAAAAATTGGATTTTGTGTAATGCTTTTTCTGTGTCTATTGATATAATCATGTGATTTTTATATTTCAATTTATTTAGGTGATGTTTCACATGTATTGATTTGTGGATATTTTACCTGTTTTACATTATTGGAATAAATCACAATTAGTCATTATGTATGATCTTTTTAATATATTCCTGGATAAAATTTGCTAATGTTTTGTTGAGGATTTTAGCATCTATGTTCATCAAGGATATTGGCCTGTAATTCTCTATCCTTTTAGTGTCTTTATCTGGTTTTGTAATTCAGATAATGCCGGCCTCATAAAAAGAGCTTGGAAGTGTTCCTTCTTCTTGGATGTTTTGAAATGGTTTGAGGAGGATAGGTGTTAGTTCTTTGAATGCTTGGCAAATCTCTTCTGTGAAGCTATCCAGGCCAGGGTTTTTGTTTGCTGGGAGATTTTTTTCTATTACTGCTTCAATTTCATCAGCTGTTACTGACCCATTCAGGTTCTCTGATTGTTCCTAACGATTGTATTTTCCTAGGAATTTGTCCACATTTTCCAACTTGTTGGCATATAGTTTTTTATAATATTTTCTTATAATCCTTTGTATTTCTGTGAAGTCAGTTGTTACTTCACCTCTTTCATTTCTGATTTTACTTATTTGGGTCCTCTCTCTATTTCTTAATGAGTCTGGCTAAAAGTTTATCTGTCTTGTTTATCTTTTCAAAGAACCAGCTCTTGGATTCATTGATCATTTGTATTGTTTTTTTCAGTCTCAGTGTCATTTATTTCCACTCTTATCTTTATTATTTCCTTCCTTCTACTTACTCTGGCCTTTTTTTGTTGTTATCTTTCTAAGTCTTTCAGTTGTAAGGTGAGATAGTTTATTCAAAGTTTTTCTTGTTTGTTGAGGTAGTCCTGTAATGCTATGAAATTTCCTCCCAGAAGTGCTTTCATTGTGTCCAATATATTTTGGGTTTGTTGTATGGTCATTTTCATTTTTTTCCAAGAATTTTTTGATTTCTTCCTTGATCTCATTGGTAACCCATTCATTGTTGAATAACATGCTATTTAACCTCCATGTGTTTGAATGTTTTTGAGAGTTTTTACTATTGTTGATTTTTAATTTCATGCCATTGTAATCCAAGAAGATGCTTGATATGATTTCACTATTAAAATTGTGGAGACTTGTTTTATTTCCTAACATGTGATCTAAATTTAAGAATGTTCCATGTGCACTTGAAAAGAATGTACGTTCTGCAAGTTTGGGGTAGAATGTTCTGTAAATATCAATTAAATCCATTTGATCTAGTGTGCCATTTAGGGTCACTGTTTTTGTGTTGACTTTTTGTTTGGAAGATCTATCCAGTAGAGTCAGTGGGTGTTAAAGTTCCCAACTATGACTGTATTGCTGTCCGTCTCTCCTTTAAAATCCTCCAGAAGTTCTTTTATTTATTTTGGTGCTCCTATATTGGGTGCATATATGTTTACCAGGGTTACATCCTCTTGTTGGATTGATTCCTTTAGTATTATGTAGTGACCTTTCTTATCTCTGGTTATGGCCTTCATTTTGAAGTCCACTTTGTCAGATATGACTATTGGTAGCCCAGCTTTGTTTTTCATTTCCATTTGCATAGAAAAAATTTTTTCCATCTCTTCACGCTCATCCTGTATGAGCCTTTTGTTCTGATGTGGGTCTCTTGTATAAAGCATATATTTGCGTTGTGTTTTCTTATCCATTCAGCTACCCTGTGTCTTTTGATTGAGCATTAAACCATTTACACTTAAGGTTATTATTGATATGTATTGATCTATTGCCATTTTAATTCTTTATGCCTATGTTTCTCTCTCTGTTTCTACTTCTGATTACAGCAGTCCCTGTAACATTTCCTGCAATGCTGGTTTGGTGATGATAAACTCCTTTAGCGATTTTTTTGGTCTGGGCTAAAGGAATTTATTTCACCATCTATCTGGAATGATAGTCTTCCTGGATATAGTAGTCTTGGTTTTAGATCCTCGTTTTGCATTACCCTGAATACTTAACGCCATTCCCTTCTGGTCTGTAGAGTTTCTGATGAGAATTTAGCTGACAACCTTATGGGAGCTCCTTTGTAGGTAACAGAGTACTTTTCTCTAGCTGCCTTTAAGATTCTTTCTTTGTTTTGAATTCTCGGCATTTTAATTATGATGTGTCTGCATGTGGGTCTCTTTGACTTCTTCTTGCTTGGGACTCTCTGTGCCTCCTGAACTTTTGTGACCTTTCCTTCACCATGTTAGGGAATTTTTTTTGCCGTATTTCTTCAAACAGGTTTTCTAATTTTTGTTTACTTTCTACATCTTCTGTGACTCCTATGATGTGAATATTGTTATGTTTCATGTTGTCCCACAGCTCACTTACACTGTCCTCCTGGTTTTTATTTTATTGTTTTTTCTTTATGGATCTCTTATGGAGTAATTTTTTCTACCCTGTCTTCTAATTCACTGATCCAATCCTCAGCTTCCTCTAACCTGCTGTTTATGCCTTCTAAGGTATTCTTTATTTCTGCTATGTCATTTTTAATTTTCTAATAGTTTCTATATCTTTACTTAGCATACTTTCAATCAGTATTCTGAACTCTGTATCTGATAGATTGCTTATCTCCATTTTATTTAGCTCTTCTTCTGGGAGAATTATCTTGTTCTTTCATTTGAGACTCTTTTTTGTCTTCCCATTTTGGCTGCCTATTTTTTTTTTCTATATTAGGTAGATTTGCTTTTTGAAGTGCCTTTGGTCCAAGCCAATGTCAGACACAGTTTGTGACTAGACTTGAGTACCCTGTTTGGAGCTATCACCAATCCATGCTAGTAGTTCCTTCTGCTGGGGCTGAGTGGGTTTGAACAGGACCAAGATGCACACCAAACTTTGTTTTCCGAGGCCTGGGTCCAGAAGCAGACGAGAAAAAGTCTCAAGGCACCTAAGGGTTCACCTGTGCCTACAGGTTGAATCATCTGAGTCTTTTAGTGAGCCTCAAGATGGAAACCACAGCAAGGCATAAAATTCACAGGGTGGGGCAAGAGGTTTTCCAATGAGTGGGGCAATTGCTTCGCCCCCTCCCCAGTAAAAAAATCTGGCTTGATGGCAAAGGTCTGCCTGAGAAAGATGTCTTCTGCAGAATTGGGAATGACTCAGCACAGGAATCCAGATAGCTGTCCTCTAAACTCTATCTCCAGAACCTGCACCCTCGGATTCTCCTCACACAGCTCTAGTCCACTCTGTCCTCCCTCTGCCAGAGCCAAAAGTGAATGACTGCACAAAAAACTTTGTGCATTGGCCCTTTAAGAAGGTGCTTGCATTTCCAGCCATCTTTCCCTGGCAGACAGAAACCCTGCTGCTTTTCACAGTCTGATGTTATGTATGCACCTTTCTCAGTTTTGGTGCTCTGGGCTGGGGAGCCCATCTTGGGGTTTATACCCCAATGTTCTCAGTGTGATCCTCACACAGATGAGATATCCCTCTGGACCTTCATCTGCTGCTTGTGGGCACTGAGCCATCCCTCTCACTCCTCTGCACTTTTTACCAGTCTTTATGCAGTCTCTCCACTTTACGTCCTTGGTTATGAGGGTGCTCTCCAGCTAGTCTTCAGTAGATTTTTCAGGATGGTTTTACTATAATTTAGTTTGGTCATGTGAGAGTGTCATTGTAGCTTCCACTTAACCTGCCATCATCTTGGAATCCCTACTTCCATCGTCATTTTCCCCTGTTTACTCTCTATTACCTGCCAATCCCCCTTTCCTTCTGGCAGTCACCATACTAACTATTGTCTGTGTCTCTGAGGTTGTTTTCTTTTTTGCTTAATCCTTTCACCTATTTCACCCAGCCTTACATCTCTCTCTCCTCTAACGTCTGTCAATTTGCTTTCTGTATCTATGAGTCTGTTTCTATTTTGTTTACTTGTTTATTTTGTTATTTAGGGTCCACATATAAGTGAAATCATATGGTACTTGTCTTTCACTGACTGGCTTATTTCACTTGGAATAATACCCTCAGGGTCCATCCATGCTGTTGCAAAAGGTAAGATTTTCTTCATTTTATTGGCTGAGGAGTATTCCATTGCATAAATATACCACAGATTTGTTATCCACTCATCTATTGTTAGGTACTCTTTGGCTGCTTCCAAATTGGCTTTTGTAAATAGCACTGCAGTTAATATAGGGTGCACAAATTCTTTCCAATCAGTCTTTCAGGTTTCTTCTGATATATTCCTAGTAGTAGAATCGCTGGGTCATTAGGCAGTTTCATTTTTAATTTTTTGAGGAAACTCCATACTGTTTTTCACAATGGCTGCACCAATCTGCATTCCCACCAACAGTGCATGAGGATTCCCTTTTCTCCATACATTTGCCAACATATTTATTGATGACAGCTATTCTGATAAGTGTGAAGTGATATCTCATTGTAGTTTAAATTTGTCTTTCTGTGATGATTAGTGACACTGAGCATCTTTTCATGTGTTTATTGGCCATCTGCATGTCCTCTTTGGAGAATTATCTATTCAGGCCCTTTATGCATATTTTAATGAGATTTTTTTTTTAGGTATTGAGTTGTTTGAGCTCTTTATAAATTTTGGATATTAACCCTTTATCAGATGTATCATTGAGGAATATGTTCTCTTATTCAAAGGGTTGTATTTTCATTTTGTTGATGGTTTCCTTCGATGTGCAAAAAGTTTTAATTTTGAAGTAGTCTCATTTGTTTAATTTTTCTTTTGTTTTCCTTGCCTGAGGAAATATATTAGAAAAAATACTGCTACGAGAAATGTCCGAGATTTTGCTGCCTATATTTTCTTCTAAGATTTTTGTGGTTTCAAGTTTTATTTATTTGTAATTGAATTTATTGGAATAACTTTGGTTAATAAAATTATATAGACTTCAGGGGTACAATTTCATAATATATCATCTGTATATTGTATTGTGCGTTCACTTCCTTAAGTCAAGTCTCCTTCCATCACCATTTTTACCCCATTTGCTCTCTCCTACCTCCTCCCACACCCATTTTGCTCTGGTAATTAACATACTTTTATTTGTTTATGAGGATTTTTTTGGTTTAATCCCTTTCCCTTTTTCACCCAGCTCCTCTACACACTACCTATGACAGCTATCAGTCTGTTCTCTATATCAATAAATCTGTTTTTATTTTGTTAGTTTATTTTGTTCATTAGATTCTACAGATAAGTGAGATAATATGGTATTTATGTTTCTCTGACTGGCTTATTTTACTTAGCATAATAATCTCCAAGACCATCCATGCTGTCACAAAGGTAAGAGTTTTTCTTTTTTACAGCTGTGTAGTATTCCATTGTGTAATTGTACCACAGCTTTTTTTATCTACTCATCCACTGATGGGCACTTGGGCTGTTTCCAGGTCTTGGCTATTGTAAATAATGCTGCAATGAGCATAATGGTGCATATATTCTTTTTTAAATGTAATTTATTTTTTCTTGTTTATTGAATTTATTGGTGTGACAATGGTTAACAAAATTATACAGGTTTCAGGTGCACAGTTCTAAAACACATCATCTGTACACTGTATTTTGTGCTCACCACCTCAAGTCAATTCTTCGTCCATCATCATTTATCCCCCCATACCCTCCTCCACCTCTACCCATCCCGTTTCCTGAGCAATCACCACACTGTTTTCTGTGTCCATGAAGTTTTTCTCTTTTTTCAGTTTTTTGCTTTATCCCTCCACTCCTCCCATGCCCCTCAGATAGCTGTCAGCCTTCTCTCTCTCTATGATTCTCTCTCTATTTTTCTTATTAGTTCACTTTGTTCATTAGATTCCACATATGAGTGAAATCATATGGTACTTGTTTTTCTCTGACTGGTTTATATCACTTAGCATAATACTCTCCAGGTTTATGAATGTTGGCAAAAAGGGTAAGATTTCCTTTTTTATGGCTGAATAGTCTTCCATTGTGTAATTGTACCACAGTTTTTTTATCCACTCATCTTCTGATGGACACTGGGCTTCTTCCAAATTTTGGCTATTGTAAATAATGCTGCAAGCAACTTATCGGTGCCTATATATTTTCAAATTAGTGTTTCACTTTTCTTTGCATAAATTTCCAGAAGTGGAATTGCTTGGTCATAAGGCAGTCCCATTTTAAAATTTTGAGGTAACTCCACATTGCTTTTCACAGTGGCTTCATTAAGCTGTATTCCCAATAACAGTGCACAAGGATTCCCTCTTTTCTACATCCTCACCAACACTTGTTGTTTGTTGATTTATTGAGCATAAGCATTCTGATAGGTGTGAGGATATATCACATTGTGGTTTTAGTATGTTTTTTTATTGGAGCATTTAAGTTATTTACATTTAAATTGATTATTGATATGTACTTATTTATTGTCATTTTATTCTTTTAACAATGTTCCTCTGTCTCTTCATAGGTCGATGCTCAACCACTGAGCCATGACAGCTAGGCAATCTTTGCCATTTTAATTATGATGTGTCTTGGTGTGAGCTTCTTTGAGTCCATATTGTTTTGGAATATCTGCACCTTCAGGACTTGTGTGTCTTTTTCCTTAACCAGGTTAGAGAAGTTTTAGGTCGTTATTTCTTCAAATTTGTTCTTGATTCTTTGCTCTCTCTCTTCTTCTTGTATACCTATGGTGCAGAAGTTATTAAACTTTATGTTGTCTGCCCTAGCTGTTTTGGCTCTGTGGTTGGAGCATCGGCCCATGGACTGAAGGGTACCAGATTTGATTCTGGCCAGGGGTACTTGACTTGGTTGCAGGCTCATCCTGGGCCCTGGTCGGGGTGTGTGCAGCAGGCAACCAGTCAATGTATCTCACATTGGTGTTTCTCTCTCTCCCTTCCACTCTCTCTGAAAAGCAATGAAATAAGTATCTTCAGGCAATGATTTTTAAAAAATACATTTAAAAAACAACTTTATGTTGTCTCTAAAATTCCTTAAACTATCTTCATTTTTATTAATTCTTTTTTTTTTTTTTTTTTTTTTTGCTGCTCTGATTGAATGTTTTATTCTTCCTTGTTTTCCTATTCACTGATTTGATCCTCTGCTTCATCCAGCTTACTGTTTATTCCTTCCAGTGTATTCTTCATTTCAGATATTGTATTTTGTTTTCTGACTGGTTCTTTTTTATGGTTTCTATGTCATTTTTATGTTTTTGATCATTTTGGTAACCATTAGTTAGCTCTCGTTATCTGATAAATTGCTTATCTCCATTTCATTTAGTTTTTCGATGTGTTTTCTAGAAATTTATTCTGTTTTCTTTTGAGTGTCCTATTTCTTTGTCTCTGCATTTTGGCTGCCTTTTTGTGTTTGTTTCTATGTGTTAGATTTGCTATGACTCCAAGTCTTGGTAGGGTGACCTTATCTAGTTGAAGTTCTGTGGTGTCCAGTGGTGCCATCTCCTTGATCACCTGAGCTTGCAGCTACAGGAATGTCCCTTGAGTATGTTATGTGGGCCCTTCTGTGGTAATTGAGTTCTTGATTGCTATTGATGCATTTGTGTGTTGGATATATCCTTAGGCTGGCTCATTGTGAGGCTACATTATGACCATTGTGTGCAAGCTGTTGTGCAGGTGCTGACCACTTGAAATAGAATTTGCCTCAGCAACTTGTGGTGCCTGCCAAGATCTCTCTTTTAATATGCTGCTTGTGAAGCTTATTAAATCCTGCTGTGATGTTGTCTGAAGCAGAGAACTGGGTGTGTTTGTTCTGAGCCTTTTGGGAAGGACTCTGTTATAGGCCGATGTAACATGCTGCCTATGACTGGCCCTCAGCAACCTGATTGGGCAGCCTTGTGGTGGATTTTCCTGTAAATCCTTGGTTATAAGACTTCTTCTCAGCTAGAATTCAGTTGGTTATTCAATGATTCTTCTATAATTTAGTTGAAATTTCAGTTTGGTCATAAAAGCAAGTGAATGCAGCTTCCACCTCCTCCACCGCTATCTTGGATCTCTTCTGGAGATGAATCTTGATATGATTTCAATCTTCTTAAATTTATTGAGATTTGTTTTGTGTCAATAATCATGTCATCTATTTTGGAAAATGCTAAATATGCATTGAAAAAAATGTATTTTCTGATTTTTTTGGGTAAATTTCTCTGAAGATATTAATTATATTTATCTGGTCTTGTGTGTCATATAAGGTCACTGTTTTCTTGTTGATCTTCTGTCTGGAAGATTTATCCATTGATGTCAATGAGGTGTTTAATTCCCTTACTATGCCTGTATTACTAATGTTCACTCCCTTTATGTCTATCAATATTTGCTTTATATATTTAAGTGCTCCTATGTTGGAGTCATAAATGTTTATAAAGGTTATATCATTTTGTTGAATTATTTCCTTTATCTTTTTTTAAAAAGCATGTTTTTATTGATTTGAGAGTGAAAGGGAGAGGGAGCGCGAGAGAGAAACATCAATGATGAGAGAGTCATTGATTGGCTGCCTTCTACACACCCCCTGCTGGGGATCGATCCTGCAACCTGGGCATGTATCCTGACTGGGAATTGAACCAAGATCTCCTGAATCATAGATTGATGCTCAACCACTGAGCCACGTAGGCTGTGCCCTTTATCCTTATGTAGTCTTCTTCTTTGTCATTTATTATAGTCTTTTTAATTAAAGTATAGTTTGTTTGATATAATTATTCCTACTTCAGGTTTATTTTCATTTCCATTACCATGGAATATTTCTTTTTCTTTCGCTCTGCATTCAGTCTGTATATTCATTTTGATCTGAAGTGGGCATCTTGTAGACAGCATATATATTTGTCACATTTTCTTATCCACTCAGCTACTCTATGTTTGAAGTATTTAATTCATTAACTTTAAAAAAATATATATATCTTTATTGATTTCAGAGAGAGTAAAGAAGAGGGAGAGAGAGAAACATCAATGATGAGAGAGTCATTGATTGATCCCACAACCTGGGCATGTGCCCTGACTGGGAATTGAACCCTGATTGCCTGGATCCTAGGTCGATGCTCAACCACTGAGCCACGCCCAGCCGGGCATTCATTAACATTTTAAATTATAATTGATAGGTGCATATTTATTGTCCTTTTATTATACATATTTATATTTCTTTTCTTTCTTTTTTTTTGTAAAATGAATTCCCTTTAACATTTCTTATAATACTGGTTTGGTAGTGATAAACTCCTTTAGCTTTATCTTGTCTGGGATGCTCTTTATTTATTTATTTATTTACTTACTTACTTACTTATTTATTTACTTACTGATTATTAAGCCTCACTGGAGGATATTATTTTGCATTGATTTTTAAAGGGAGTGAAAGAAAGGAAGGGAGGAGAGAAAGAGAGAGAGGGAGAGACATTGATGTGTGAGAGAGACACATCTATTGGTTGTCTGCTGCATGTGCCTCCACTGAGGTCAAGGATCAAACTTGCAACCCAGGTACATTCCCTTGATGGGGAATCAAACCCAAGACCTTTCAGTGCACAGGCCAACGCTCTAAACACTGAACTGCACCAGCAAGGACTCTCTTTCCATTTCATTTATTTATTTATTTTAAAAATAAGTTTTCATTGATTTTAGACAGAGAGGAAGAGAAAGGGATAGAGAAAGAAATGTCAATGAGAGAGGCATTGATCAATTGCCTCCTGCATACCTGCTACTAGAGAGGGAGCCCGCAACTTGGGCATATGCCCTGTCTTGGAAATGAACTGGGGACCTCTTGGTTCATGGGTCAACACTCAACCACTGAGCTACACCAGTCAGGCTCTCCTTCCATTTCCCGCCCCTTATTTTATTTTTATTTTATTTTGTTGCCTTTTTTTGTTTGTCTGATTAAAATATTACAGATGTCCATCTTTCTCCCCAATGACCCATTCCACCCCATCCAATCCCTCTCAGTCCCTCTATACACCAATGTCTGTGCGCTTGGGTTGTGGATATATGCATATAAATATTTTGGTTAACCTCTCCCCCTCCACCCACCCACCCTCTTCCATCTCTTTGACATTCATCAGTCTGATCTATGCTTCCATGTCACTGAATCTATTCTGTTCATCATTTTATTAAGTTCTTTAGATTCTACATATAAGTGAGATCATGTGATGTTTACCTTTCTCTGCCTGGCTTATTTTGCTTAGCATAATATTCTCCAGATCTATCCATACTTTCCCAAAGGATAAGAGACCTTTGTTTCTTTACAGCTGCATAGTATTGCATGGTGTATATGTCTTACAGCTTTTTTATCCACTTATCTACTGATGGACACTTGGGCTGCTTCCAGATCTTAGCTATTGTAAATTGTGCTGCTATGAACATAGGTGTGCATATATTCTTTCTGATCAGTGTTTCAGGATTCCTAGGATATATTCTTAAAAGTTGAATCACTGGGTCAAAAGGCAGCTCCATTTTTAATTTTTGAATAAACTTCCATACAGTTTTTCATAGTGGTTGTACCAGTCTGCATTCCCATCATCAATGCACTAAGGTTCCCCTTTCTCCAGATCCTCACCAACACCTGTCATTTGCTGATTTGTTGATGGTAGCCATTCTTACAGGTGTGAAGTGATACCTCATTGTGGTTTTAATTTGCATCTCTCTGATGATTAGTGATTTTGAGCATTTTCTCATATGTCTCTTGGCCATCTGTATGTCTTCTTTGGAGAAGTGTTTATTCAGGTCGTTTGCCCATTTTTTTCATTGGGTTGTTTGTCTTCCTCTTGCTGAGTAGTATGAGTTCTTTGTACACTTTGGAAATTAGCCCCTTCTCAGATACATCCTTAGCAAATATGTTTTCTTAGACCATGGGTTTTATTTATATTTTGAGAATGCTTTCTTTTACTGTGCAGAAGCTTTTTAGTTTGATGTAGTTCCATATGTTTATTTTTTCTTTTGTTTCTCTTGCCCTAGGAGATGTATCAGTGAAAATTCCACTATGTGGGAGGTCTGTGACTTTACCGTCTATGTTTCCTTCCAGGATTTTTATGGTTTCACGATTGACAGAGGTGATATAACAACTGACCCAACAGAAATACAATGAGCAACTATATGCCAAAAAAATGAACAACATGGGTAAAATGGCCAAATTCCTAGAAGCACACAACCTTCCAAAGCTGAATCAAGAAGAGGCAGAAAACTTGAATAGGTCAATAATAACTAATGAAATAAAGCAGTAATCAAAAAACTCCCAGCAAACAAAAGTCCTGGACCAGATGGATTTACAGGCGAGTTTTACCAAACATTCAAAGAAGAAATAACACTTATTCTATTCAAGCTATTCCAGAAAATTCAAGAGGAGGGAAAACTCCCAAACTCTTTTTATGAGGCCAGCATTATTCTAACCCCAAAACCAGATAAAGACACTACAAAGAAAGAAAATTACAGGCCAATATCCTTGATGAGCATAGATGCTAAAATCCTCAACAAAATACTAGCAAACCAGATCCAGCAATACAATAAAAAGATCATGCACCATGATCAAGTGGGATTTATTCCAGGGATGCAAGGTTGGTATAACATCCACAAATCAATAAATGTGATACATCACATATACAAAATGAAGGACAAAAATAATATGGTCATATCAATAGAGGCAGAAAAAGCACTCGACAAAATCCAACACTCATGTCTGATAAAAACTCTCAGCAAAGTGGGAATAGAATGATCATACCTCAACATAATAAAGAACATATATGACAACCTATAGCCAACATCATAATCAATGGTTAAAATCTAAAACCATTTCCCTTAAAACACGAACAAGACAGAGATGTCCACTTTCATCACTCTTATTCAACATAGTACTGGAAGTCCTTGCCACAGCCACCAGACAGGAAGAAAACATAAAAGTTATCCAAATTAGAAAGGGTAGAGTAAAACTGTCATTTTTTTGCAAATGACATGATATTGTACATAGAAAACCCTAAAGACTCCATCAAACTACTACTAGATTTGATAAATGAATTTGTCAAGGTAGCTGGATTCAAAATCAACATCTGGAAATCAATGGCATTCTTATATAACAACAATGAACTTTCAGAGAGAGAAACTACAAAAGCAATACCATTTACCATTGCAACTAAAAAAATAAGATACCTAGGAATACACTAACTAAAGATGTAAAAGACCTGTACTTGGAAAAATACAGGACACTGAAAAAAGAAACAGAGGAAGATATAAACAAGTGGAATAATATTTCATGCTCATGGATTGGAAGAATTTATATATTTAATGATATACTACCCAAAGCTATATATAAATTCAATGCAATTCCTATTAAAATACCAACAGCATATTTCACAGATCTAGAACAAACATTTTGAAAATTTATATGGAAGCAAAAAAGACCTTGAATGGCTGCAGCCATCTTGAGAAAAAAACAGAGTAGGAGGGATCACATTACCAGACTTCAAACTGTATTACAAAGCCACTGTAATCAAAATGGCCTGGTAGTGGTACAACAACAGGCATATAGATAAATGGAACAGAATAGAGATCCCAGAAATAGACCCACACCATTATGGCCAGTTAATATTTGATAATGGAGGCAAGAGCATACAATGGAGTAAAGACAGTCTCTTGAATAAGTGGTGCTGGGAAAATTGGACAGATACACGCAAAAAAATGAAACTACCACACCAACTTTCACCATACACAAAAACAAACTCAAAATGGATAAAAGACTTAAATGTAAGTCCCCTTATTTTAAATGTTATAATTTATCTTTATTATTGAAAGTATTACAAATGACCCTTATCTCCCCATGGACCCTCTCTACCCTGCACCTCGCTTCAGGCCTTCACCATAGAGTTGTCTGTGTCCGTGGGTTATGCATATATGCATATAAGTTCTTAGTTTAATCTATCCTCACCCACCCACTGAACCATATCTTCCTTCTGAGATTTTTCCATCTGTTGCATGCTTCTATGTCTCTGGATATATTTTGTTCATTGGTTTATTTTGTTTATTAGATTCCACATACGAGTGAGATCATGTGATACTTGTCTTTGTCTGACTGGCTTATTTTGCTTAACATAATACTCTCCGTTTCTCACCATGTTGTCTCAAAGGGTAAGGGATCCTTCTCTTTTACAGTTGCATAGTTTTCAAAGGTGTAAATGTCGACAAAGGTGCTTGATATGATTTCAGTCTCCTTGAACTTATAGAGACTTGCTTTGTTTCCTAACGTGTGGTATGTCTTTGACAATGTCCCATGTGCAGTTGAGAAGAATGTATATTCTGCAGCTTTGGGGTGAAATGTTCTGTAAATGTCAATTAAATCCATCTGATCTATTGTTCATTTAGAGTCACTGCTTCCTTGTTAATTTTTTTTTTTTTTAAATCCTCATTCGAGGATATTTTTTCCTTTGCATTTCAGAGAGAGTGGAAAGGAGAGAGAAACATCGATTTGAGAAAGACGCATTTATTGCTTGCCTCCTGCACGCCCCCTTTTGGGGGCAGAGCTTGCAATCAAAGTATGTGCCCTTGAACAGAATCGATCCTGGGACCCTTCAGTTCATGGGCTGATGCTCTAATCACTGAGCCAAACCAGCTAGTGTTCTTGTTGATTTTTTGTCTGGAAGAACTATCCAGTAAAGTCATTGGGGTCTTAAAGTTGCCTACTATGACTGTGTTGCTGTGGATCTTTTCCTTTAAGTCACCCAGAAGTTTGTGGAGGTTTTTTCAGCCTGTGTGTCTTTTGTTTTGAGGTGGGTCTCTTGTATACAGCATATATTTGGATCTTGTTTTCTTATCCATTCAGCTACCCTATGTCTTTTGATTGGAACATTTAATCCATTTACATTTAAGGTGATTATATATAGTTACTTATGTATGGCCATTTTATTTCTTTATGCCTATGTTTCTCATTCTATTTCAACTTCTTAACATTTCTTGCAATGCTGGTTTGGTGGTGATAAACTCCTTTTGCCTTTTTTTTTGTCTGGGAAGCTCTTTATTTCACCATCTATTTTGAATGATAGCCTTGCTGGATAGAGTAGTCTTGGTTCAGATCCTTGTTTTGCATTACCTTTAATACTTCATGCCATCTACATCTGGCCTGTAGAGTTTCTGATGAGAAATCAGCTGACAGCCTTATGGGAGCTCATTTGTAGGTAACAAATTGCTTTTCTCTTGCTGCCTTTAAGATTCTGTTTGTCTTTAATATTTGGCATTTTAATTATGTTGTTTCTCGGTGTGGGTCTCTTTGGGTTCTTCTTTCTTGGTACTCTCTGTGCCTCCCAAACTTGTGTGACTTTTTTCTTGACCAGGTTAAGGAAGATTTTTGCCATTATTTCTTCAAACAAATTCTCTATACCTTGCTTACTTTCTACATCTTCTGTGTCTCCTATGATGTGAATGTTTTTATGTTTCACGTTTACCCATATCTCCCTTAAACTGTCCTCCTGTTTTTTAATTGTTTTTTTCTTTATGGATCTCTGATTGAGTGATTTTTTTTCTATCTTGTCTTTTAATTCATTGATCCAATCCTCAGCTTCCCCTAATCTGCTGTTTATAACTTCCAATTCTTTTTAATTTCTACTATGTCATTCTTAATTTCCTTCATAGTTTCCATTTCTTTTCTCATGCTGTTGAGCATCCTTATGATCAATATTCTGAACTCTGTATCTGATAGATTGCTTTTCTCCATTTCACTTAGCTCTTCTCCTACAGAATTTTCTTGTTCTTTCATTTGGGGCTTGTTTTTTTGTCTCCCCATTTTGATTGCTTCTTTGTTTTTTATTATGTATTAGGTAGATCTGCTAGGACTCCCACTCTTTTGGATGGTCTCTGTTGTAGGCCAATGTCAGATGCTATTTGTGACTGGTCTTTAGTATCCTGTCTGAAGCTTTCTTCACTCCGCAGCTTGTGGATCCCTCTACTGGGGCTTGGTGCATTAGCAAAGAACCAATATGGAGACCAAGTTCTGATTTTCCAAGCTCTGTGTCCATTATCAAATCATGCAAAGACTCGAAGCACCCAGAGGCTGATTGTTATTAAGTCCCTTAATCAGCCTCAAGCTGTAAAAACTCCACAGTGTGGGGTGAGAAGTTTTCCAACAGGATGTGGCAGTTGCTTCCCTCCCAGTCAAAAGCTGCTTGGTGGTAAATGTCTGCTAGAGAATAATGTCCTTTGTCATATGGGGGAATGACTAAGTACAAGAAACCAGATTACTGTCCTCTGACCTCTACCCCCTGAGCCAGCAGCCCTAGATTCTCCTCACACAGCTCTAGTCCACACTGCCCTCCCTCTGCCAGAGCCCAAGATGAGTGGTTGCACACAAGCCTTTGCTCGTTCACCCTTTACATGATAGCTTGCATTTCTAGCCATCTTTCCTAGGCTGACAGAAACCCTGCTGCTTTTCATAACCAGATGTTATGTGGGCACCTTTCTTAGTTCTGGTGCTCTGTGTTGGGAACCTCTACTTGGGGTTTAGGACCCAAAGTCCTCTGTTGGAAACCCTCATAACTGAGATATTCCTCCAGAAATTCTGCAGCTGCCCGTAGGTACCCCTCTTGCACCAGTACACTTCCTACCAGTCTCTATGAAGCCTCTCCACTTTATGTCCTTGGTTATGAGGGTGCTTTCCAGCTAGTCTTCATTTGATTATTCAGGATTGTCTTTCTACACTTCAGTTGTAATTCCAGTTTGGTCCTGGGAGTGTCAGTGTAGATTCCACTCAATCCGCCGCCATCTTGAAATCTAGAAATAGGTCTTTTCCTTTTCATTTTAAATGATAGCTTTGCTGGACAGAGTAGTTTTGGTTGCACATTTTTGCTTTTTATCACTGAATATTTCATACCAATCTTTTTTGGCATTAAATGTTTCTGTTGAGAAATCAGCTGACACTCTTGGGACCTCCCTTGAAAGTGAAAAACTGTCTTTTTTGTTGCTTTTTATATTATATCTTTGTCCTTAACCTTTGCGATTTTAATTTTGTTGTGCCTTGGTGTGAAACTCTTTAAGTTCATCTGGTTTGGGACTTCTTTCTGCACTTTATAGATTTTGTCCTTTTCATTTACCATGTTAGACATGTTTTCACTTATTATGTCTTCAATTATTTTCTCAATCTCTTGCTCTTTCTTTTCTCCTTCTGGCAACCCTATGAAGCAGATTTTTTTTTACAATTGCTGTTGTCAGAAGAATCTTAAACTATGTTCATTAAAGAAAAAAAAAATTACTGCTCTGATTGGATATTTTCTGCTACCATATCTTCCAAATTGGTGATTCATTCTCTACTTTATCTAACCTGCTGTTGATTCCTTTTAGTGTATATTTTTCATTTTATATATTTTATTTCTCATTTCTGATTCTTTTAAAAGTATCTATGTCTGTTTTATGCTTACTATCTTTTTTTTTAAGTTTTCACTGAGTTTTTTAATTCTTCCCCTAAGTTTCTTGAGCATCCATATAACAATTATTTTGAACTCTGTGTGTGGTACATTGATTTTCTTCATTTTAGATATTTTTCCATGGCGATTACTTCTTTTCTTTAATTTGGAGTATTTTCTTTGTCTCCTTATTTTAGCTGCCTGTCTTTATTTGTTTCTATGTATTAGGTAGATCTGCTATGTCTCTCAGTCTTGGAATGGATGTCTTACATAGTAGGTGTACTGCAGTTTTCAGTGGTACAGTCTCCCTGATCACCTCAGCTGGGTGATCCATGAATGTTCTTTGGGAAGGTTATGTGAGCCCTCCTGTTATATTTGAATCTTGATGGCTGTTGCCAGACAGTGGACAAGGTTTACCCATAAGCTGGCTGACTGGGAGGATTGACCTTTACCACTGTGTATGAGCTGCTGTGTGTGGGCTCATCACACGATGAGAAATTTTTCCCAGTAGGCCTGGTGCTTGCCAAGATCTCCCTTTGTGTAACTCAATAACTCCTTATTGAGTTAATTGGATCATGCTCTGATGTGGTCTGAAGCTTGCCACCAGGTTTAACTGGTTCCGTGACCTCTTGGGGGAGACCCCTGGAAAGGTCAATGTCAGACACTCTCTGTGAGTGGCCTGGGTTATTTCCTAGAAGTTAAAATGTGACCAACTGTGGTGGCTGCCTCTTGTGGAGTTTGGTGCGCACGGGAGAAAGTAAGCTCCTTATTGGAGAAGGTCAGCAAATGTCCAATGCTCCCTGAGACCTTCCTTTTTCTGCTTGCCGTCTGTTAGGCTCACTCACTGAAAAAACCTGTGGCAGTACCTGAGTTGCTTGAGGTAGGTTTTAGTGAGTCATCAAGTAGAAATAAGAGGTGTTTACCAGATTTATACAGATGATAATTCAGTGCCAATGCTAGTTTTAAAGCCACTGAGCAAGTCTCAGTGTTCGCCAAGGCCAGCTGCCACCTACATGGGTCCTACAGACCTTTGCAGTAGGGTAGCATTTCAGGGAGTTCTCAGGTTGTGGCCATTACTGTTTATCAGGATGAAACAGATTAAGATATGGCTGTGTGAAGGGAGGGTTTTTTGTAGGAATGATGGCACTAGTTAGTGCACATGAGGGGAAAACTGGCCATTGCCCCAAAGTCACACAACTCAGTCTCTCCCTGTACATCTCTGACGTCATCTGAATTTGCCTGGACTTCCTTAAATGCCTCCTAGAAAAGACTGCACCACAGGCCCAAGCTGGTCACAGATAGCTGGTTTTCCTGTAAGGTGTAAGCTTGGTAATGCAGAGCCACAGGTTTCAGGATGGTGGTGCTAGTGTATCTTTCCAGGCTGATGCTGTAGAGAGGTGCATGTTTGACCCAGGAAAGATGGTTTCTGTGGGTTGTGAGGGAGAGTCTCATCACAGAGATATTGTCAACTGTTCTTCCTGCTTTTTCCCTAAAGCTGCAGAGCCCAGTGTATCCCTGTATGACTGCATTGTGCCCTGAGCTTCCATTCTTCTGCCTGAGCACAGGCTGAGTGGCCTCAAACAAAATTTTGTGTGTTTACCGTTTTAGAGGGTGCCTGGGTATCTATTAGTTCCCCATCTTACCCTGGCAGAGAGAATGAAATAAAGACCAGAAAAACAATAGAAAGAATCAATAAAACAAAAAGCTGGTTCTTTGAAAAGAGAAACAAAATTGGCAAATCTATACCTAGACTAAGAAAAAAGAGAGAAGACAAAAATGAGTAAAATTAGAAAGGAAAGAGGAGACATTACAATGGATACTACAGTAATACATAGAATCCTAAAAGACTACTATGAGTCAACATATCAATAACCTTAAAAAAATAGATATAATTCTGGAAACACTGAACCTACAAGACTTAATTAAGACTAAATAGAAAGCACTGGCTTGGTAGCTCAGTTGGTTAAGGTGTTGTCCCTACATGCTAAGGTTTTGGGTTCGATTCCCAGTCAGTGCACATACAAGAATCAACCAATGAATGTATAAATAAGTGGAACAACAAATTGATGTCCCTCTTTCTCCCTTCCTCTCTCATCTAAAATCAATAAATAAAAAATTTAAAGAAAATTAAAAATAAATAAATATCATGAAACTACAAAACAAACAAACAAACATACAAAAGAAATAATAAATAGAAAATCTGAACAGACTAATAATGAATAAAAATATTGAATCTTTAATAAAAAAACCCTCCCAAAACAAAAAACTTCAGGACCATACGCCTTCACTGGAAAATTCTACCAAACATTAAAAAAAACTAAAATCAGCCCAGCTGGGTGTGGCTCAGAGGTTGAGCATCGACCTGGGATCCAGGCGATCAGGGTTCGATTCCTGGTCAGAGCACATACCTGGTTGTGGGCTTGATCAATGACTCTCTCATCATTGATGTTTCTCTCTCTCTCTCTCTCCTTCTCTTCTACTCTCTCTGAAATCAATAAAAATATATTTTAAAAAACCAAAAAACAAACAAAACTAAAACCAATCCATCTCAAACTCCTTCAAAATTTTGAGGAAGAGTGAATACTTCCAAACTTATACTTTGATATCAAAACAAGATAAGGATACCTGGAAAAAGGAAAATTATAGACCAATATTTCTGAAGAGTATAAATACAAAAATTCTGAACAAAATACTACCAAATAAAATACAAGTACACATTAAAAGTATTATGTAACTGCCTTATGTTAAATTATATGAGTTCTTTATATAATTTGGAAATTAACCCTGTATCAGATGTATCATTGGCAAATACATTTTCCCATACAGTGGATTCCTTTTGCATTTTGTTCATTTTTTTTCTTTTTTTGCTGTGTAGAAGCTTTTGATTTTGATGTAGTCCCATTTGTTTATTTTCTCCTGTGTTTCCCTTGCCCTAGGAGATGTATCAGCAAACATATTGCTATGAGAGATGTCTGAGATTATGTTGCCTATGGTTTTTTTCTAGGATTTTTATGGTTTTATGACTTACATTTAAGTCTTTTATTAATTTTAGGCTTAGTCTTGTATACGGTGTAAGTTGGTGGTCTAGTTTTATTTTTTTGCATATACCTGCCCAATTTTACTAACATCATTAATTGAAGAGACTGTCTTTATTCCATTGTATGTTCTTGCCCCCTTTGTCAAATATTAATTGAATGTAATGGCTTGGGTTGAATTCAGGGTTCTCTGTTCTGTTCCATTTATCTATATGCCTGTTATTTTGCCAGTACCATGCTGCGCTGATTACAACGGCTTTGTACTACTACTTGATATCTGGTATTGTGATCCCTCCAACTTGGTTTTTATTTATCAAGGTTGCTGTGGCTATTCAGGGTGTTTTGTGATTCCATATAAATTTTTGGAGTATTTGTTCTAGATCTGTGAAATATGCTGTTGGTGTTTTTAAAATGGGCAAAGGATCTAAATAGACACTTCTCCAAAATGGACATATAGATGGCCAAAAGACATATGAAAATATGCTCATAGTCACTAATCAGAGAGATGCAAATTAAAACCACAATGAGATATCATCTCACACCTGTCAGAATGGCTACCATCAACAAATCAATGAATTACAAGTGCTGGCAAGGATGTGGAGAAAAGGGAACCCTAGTACACTGCTGGTTAAAATGCAGGCTGGTGCAGCCACTATGTAAAAAGTATGGAGTTTCCTCAAACATTTAAAAATAAAACTGCCATTTCACCTACTGATCCCACTTCTAGGAATATATGCTAAGAATTCCAAAACGCCAAGTAGAAAGAATATATGCACCCCTATGTTCATAGCAGCACTATTTACAATAGCTAAGATCTAGAAATAGTCCAAGTGCCCATCAGTAAATGAGTGGATACAAAGGCTGTAGTACATTTACACTATGGAATACTATCCAACTATAAAAAGAAGGATCCCTTACCCTTTGAGATGGCATGAAGGGACATGGAAAGTATTATGCTAAGCAAAATAAGCCAGTCATAGAAAGACAGGTATCACACGATCTCACTCATATGTGGAATCTAATGAACAAAATAAACTGATGAACAAAATAGATCCCCTAAAAAGTTATATATCATGAGCAAGTGGGATATAGCCCTGTGATGCAAGGAACATTCAACATAAGTAAATTAAAAATTTAATACATCTTATCAATATAATGAGAAATGAAAATCACAAGATTATCTTAATAGATACACAAAGTCATTTAATAAAATACAACATATATTTCATAATAAAAACCCTTTACAGCTTGGGTATAGAAGGAACATACCTTAACATAATAAAGTACATATTTGTCAAACATACAGCCAACATTTTGTTCAATGAAGAAAAATTGGAAGCATTTCTTCTAAGAGCAGGTACAAGACATAATGCCCACTCTTACCACCCCATTTCAATAGAGTATTGGAAATCTTAGCTAGAGCAATTAAGCAAGACAAAGAAATAAAAGACATCCGAATAATAAAGAAAGAAGTAAAATTGTCACTATTTTTGGTGAGTCCAAAAACTTGGAATAATTCAATGATGAAGTAAAGTGGCAGGATAGAAAATTAACATATAGAAATTAATTTCATTACTTTACCTAATGAAGCATCTAAAAAATAATAGGAAAATTATCTCATTTAGAGTGGTATAAAAAATTAAAATAGGAATAAATTTAATTAAGGAAGCTAAAGATCTGTACAATGAAAACTACAAGACTTTGTAGAAAGAAATCAAAGATAAAAATGCGAAGAAATTTGTGTTCATGGATTGAAATAATTAATATTGTGAAAATGTCCATACTGCACAAAGCTATCTATAGGTTCAATTTAATCCCCATCCTAATACCAAAGGCATTCTTCACAGAAATAGAAGAAAAAAATTGTAAAATTTGTGTGGAACCACAAAATATCTGGTTAGCCAAAGAAATCATGAGGGGGAAAAAATAAAGCCAAGGATATTACTCTTGCAGATTTCAAACTGTACAACAAAGCCATACTAATAAAAACAATATGACACTGGCACAAAAATAGACAAATTGACCAATGGAATAAAATAGAGAGCCCATAAATAAGTCCAAGCATATATGGCCAAACACATACAGTAAGAAAAGGAAAGTCTCTCTTAATGATGAGAAAACTGGATAGCCACCTACAAAAGAATGAAACTGGAGCAATATCATACACATACACAAAAGTTATCACAAAATGGACTAACTAAACATAAAATCTAAAACCATAAGAGTCCTAAAAGAAAACATAGATGATAATCTCTTTGCTTATGGTCTTAGTGATGATTTTTTTATTTGACTTTATTGGATTTGATTAAAAAATAATGGAAACAAAAGTATAAAAAAATAAGTGGGATTACATAAAAATAAGCATCTTTTCTATTGCAAAAGAAACCATCAACAAAAAGAAAAGATAGTCTACTCAATGAGAAAATATAATTACAGATCATATTTCTGATAAAAGGTTAATATTCCCAATTATATAATTACCACATACCATTCAATAGTAAAACAAAAGAAAACAAAAACATAAAACAATCTGATAAAAAATGGGCAGGAAATCTGAGTAAAAATTTTCCAAAGAAGGTATACTGATGGCGAACAGGTATTTGAAATAGGTTTAACATTACTAATCATCAGGTAAATGCAAATCAAAACAATGAGATATAACCTCCCAATTTTTAGAATGTTTATTATAAAAAAGAGGAGAAATGACAAGTTTTTGTGAGGATATGGAGAAAAGGGACCCCTGGTACACTGTTGGTGGGAATGTAAATAGGTGCAGCCACTATGAAAAACAGTATGAAATTTCCCCCCAAAATTAAAAATAGAACTACCATATAATCCAATAATTGTACTTCTGAATGTGTATCTGAAGAGAATGTAAACACTAATGCAAAAAGGAATCTACACCCTCGTGTTCAAGGCATTATTTACAATAGCTAAGACATAGAAGCAACTGAAGTGTCCATCAATAGATAAATAGATAAATAAGAAAGAGGTGATTACACACACACACACACACACACACACACACACACAAATAATGGGATATTATTCAGCCATAAAACAATAAAACAGTGCTATTTTCAACAATATTGGTGAATCTTGAGGGCATTATGTTAAGTGAAAGAGTAAGTCAGATGAGAAAGACAAATACAATGTACTCTCACTTATATGTAGAATCTTAAAATAACTGAACTCATAAATACAGAGAACAGATCGATGATTGCGAGAGGTGGGTGTTGGTGAAGGAGGTCAAAATGTATAAACGTCCAGTTATAAGATGAATTAATAATGAGAATGGCCCTGGAGGGTTGGTTCAGTTGACTGGAGCATTGTCCCATACAGCAAAAGGTTGCAGATTCGACTCCTAGTCAGGGAACATACCTAGGTTGTGGGTTTCATCCCTGGTTGGGGCTCATATAGAAGGCAGCTGATCGTTGTTCCTCTCTCACATTGATATTTCTCTATCCACTTTCTCTCTCTCTAAAATTAATAAAAACATATCTTTGGGTGAGGAATAAATAAATAATGAAGATGTAATACACAGCATAGTGACTATAGTTACCAATACTGTATTCTATATTTGAAAATTGCCAGGAGAGTAAAATTTTTTTCCAGTAATAACTTTTTTATCTGTGAACATTACCAGCCCACAATACAGCATACTGAGTCATAAAGTATAAATCCAAGTAAGGCAATACCGTCCATGAATTACAAAAATTGGCAAATCAATGCAGTATGTTTTAATACAATAAAATCATATTTTGTTAGTTATATATTACTTTAGAGATAATTTTTATTCCAAAAATATTACTTAAATACCAAATTTAAAAACTGTGGCTTTTAATGTTTATAGCAGAGCAAGTTATTTTATAAAAATCAATATATCTTTAAAAACTATACAATTTCTCTCCTTAAAGTGAGTTCCCTCTTGAAGTTTACCACAGCAGGGCAATTGTGTATATTTAGAGGTGACTGCTTTGTTCTTGAGTTGGTCCAAAGCTAGGTACAGTTCAAATGCATGAAAAGTTTTTAAATTCTACCTTAAGAAGACTTAATATGCTAACACCAATATTAAAGTAGTTTTCAAAAATTATTAGATTTTTACATAAGTACTGGAATCCTCAAAATCAGTCATTTCAAACAACATTGATAATTTCAGATGTTCCCTTATATTTAGAAACCTTGTTCCTCTTTGTTTCAATCAAGTAACATAACCTTTTTTTAGCTTATTAAAAAATTCTACCTAAAATATAGTTGCATTTTTAAAATAAATATATATAATGCTATCTGGTAGAGATATGGGGGACTGGCTGTTGTATACAAACTTTCATCATTTCTGTCCAAATGTTGCTGCTGCCATTTGTGTCCTTATGCTTCCTCTTACTGAAGTTGTCAATCTTCAATTTCAGCATTTATGTATTACTCATTCTATTAATTCTCAGCCTTTATTAGCTTTTGAAGATATCATATTTGTCATCAGTTCTTTGAGATAAATACTGAGACTGACTCCTTTCAGAGAGACTATGTCCTCTCAATTCAAAAACAGTTTCTTCTGGGTTCTGAGGAGGTGGTTTGTATATAAGTCTCTCATATATGAAAACCATATTTTTAAAAGATTAGTGGACTGAAGTTACATTGTTTTATCTACAGAATGTTTTGCACATATGTTTTGGTTCTAGCCATACCAATTAGAGATTTTACGATGGAAGTCAGTCCTCATTCTGTGCTGGGAATTCTATGTGTGCAACTTTCTAAAAGGATCTATATGTCTGTCTAGTACATCAACTCCAACCATACTTTAGTTCATAAGGTTTGGGTATTTCTGCATTGTGGTTATTGTAATTGTTTGCCACAGGTGGTCAGAGACCTGTTCAGAAGTCCAGATCTTCATGGTACTGGCAGCCTGAGCTAAAAACACAAACCTTAAATGTTCTCATCACAAGAAAAAAGTGTAACAAAAATATTTATGATGCTGATATCACACCTTATATTCTTTACTACACAATATTTTTTTTTCTATTTCTTTTTTAAACCTCTCCCAAGGACTTGCTTAGAGAGAGGACGAGAGACAGAGAAATATTGATGCAAGAGAGAAACATTGATTGGTTGCCTTCTGTAGGTGCCCAGATTGGGGAGTGAACTAGAAATTCAGGTATGTGTGCTGACTGGGAATGGAGCCAGCAACCATTTGGTGCACAGGACAATGCTCAACCAACTGAGCAACTCCAGGTGCCAGGCAATAATATTTTCTAAGTAAAAAAATACTGTCTGCCCTGTTGGAGTATTTTTAAGGGAGGAGGTGGGTTATCTCCATTAAAAGAATATAAGAGGAGATTTGCTCTGCTGGTGTGGCTCAGTGCTTGAGCATCGACCTCTGATCCAGGAGATTGTGGTTCAATTCCAGGTCAGGGCACATGTCTGGGTTGCAGGCTTCATCCCCGACAAGGAGTGTGCAGGAGGCAACCAATCAATGACTCTCTCATCATGAATGTTTCTCTCTCTCTCTCTCTCTCCTTCTCCCTACCTCTCTCTGAAAACAATAAAAACATATTTTTAAAAAGGAGAGTAGAGATCCAAGATGGCGGCAGACTGAGTGGAAGCTACACTCACACTCTCCCAGAACTAATCTTGATTTATAATTAAAAAATAGAAAAACCATCCTGAAAGCCAACTGAAGACTATCTGGATTGCATCCTCATAACCAAGGAGGAAAAGTGAAGGGTGCATAGAGACTGGTAGGAAGTGCGGATTCGAGAGGGATGGCCGGGCTCCCACAGGCAGCAGCTGAAGGTCTGGAGGGACATCTCAGCTGTGGGGGGTTACCACTGAGGATTCTGTGGCCTAAACCCCAGGCCATGCTTCCCAGCCAAGAGCACCAGAAATGAGAAAGGTGCCCACATAACATATGGCTGTGAAAAGCAGATGGGTTTCTGTCTGCCAGGGAGAGGCAGCTGGAACTGCAGGCACCCTCTTAAAGAGCCAACATACAAAGTTTCATGTGAAGCCATTCACCTAGGGCTCTGGTGGAGGGGGAGTGGATTGGACTGGAGTTATGTGAGGAGAGTGGATTGGACTGGAGCTGTGTGGGCTCTGGAAAGTGAGATCAGGGAATGCCCAGCTGGACTCCCATGCTGAGTCATTTCCCCAGACTGTGGGGGACATCGTTCTCCAGGGGCAAATTTTTGGCTTTGCCTGAGGGGGAAGCAATTGCCCCACCCTGTTGGAAAGCCTCTTGTCCTGCCCAAAGGAGTTTCTACAGCCTGAGGCTTGTTAAGAGACTGATAACAACCAGCTGCCCTACCCTGTGGAGCTTCTACAGCCTGGGGCTCATTAAGAGAATCAGATTAATCAGTCTGCAGGCAGAGGCAGACCTCAGGGTGCTTTGAGTCTTTGCCTAATCTGCTTTGGAACCTGGGCCTTAGAAAAGCAGACTTTGGGGTGCATCTTGGTCCTGTCCAAATGCACCCAGCCCCAGCAGTTGAGACCTAAAGCCTCAGGTTGTTGATAGCCCCAAACAGGGTACTCAGGGCCAGTCACAAACTGCGTCTGATATTGGCCTGTACCAGAGATCATCCAAAACAACTGAGAGTCCTAGCAGAACTACCTAAAACTTAAAAACAACCCCAAAAACGTATCCAAGCTGAAAAGACTAAAAAACAAGCCCCACATGAAAGAACAAGAGAAGTCTCTAGAAAAAAAGCCAAATGAAATGGAGATAAGCAATCTCTCAGATATAGAGTTCAGAATACTAATTGTAAGGATGCTCAACAGCATGAAAAAAGATATGGAAACTATGAAAAATGACCAATCATAAATGAAAAATGACATAACAGAAATAAAGAATGCATTGGAAAGAACAAACAGCAGATTAGAGGAAGCTGAGGATGGGATCAGTGAATTAGAAGATAGGATAGAAAAAAATCACTCAATCAGAGACCCCAAAACAAAAACCAATTAAAAAAAAGGAGGACAGTCTAAGGGAGCCGTGGGACAGCATGAAATGTAACAATATTCGAATTATAGGAATGCCAGAGAAGATCAAAAGTAAGCAGGAGTTAGAGAACTTGTTTGATGAAATAATGGCAGAAAACTTCCCTAACCTGGTCAAGGAAAAAGTCATACAAGTTCAGGAGGCACAGAGAGCCCCAAGCAAAAAGAACCCAAAGAGCCTTATCCCCAGACGCATCATAATTAAAATGCCAAGAATCCAAGACAAAGAGAGAATCTTAAAGGCAGCTAGAGAAAAGCAAGTTGTTACCTACAAAGGTGCCCCCATAAGGCTGTCATCTGACTTCTCATCAGAAACTACAGGCCAGAAGGGAATGGCATGAAATCTTTAAGGTAATGCAAAATGAGGATCTGAAACCAAGATTACTCTATCCAGCAAGATTATCAATCAAACTTGATGGTGAAATAAAGAGCTTCCAGATAAAAAGACGTTAAAAGGCTTTATCACTCCAAAACCAGCATTACAGGAAATGTTAAAGGGGCTGCTATAATTAGAAGTAGAAATAAAGAAAATGAGAAACATGGCAATAAAGAAACAAAATGGCAGTAGATATGTATCTTTCGATAATAACCCTAAATATAAATGGATTAAATGTTGCAATAAAAAGATATAAGGTGGCTGAATGGATAAGAAAACATGACCCAAATATATGCTGTCTACAAGAGACCCACCTCAGAACAAAAGACTCACACAGGATGAGAGAGAAGGGATGGGAAAAAAATTTCCATGAAAATAGAAATGAAAAAAAAAAAGCTGGGATAGCAATACTCATATCGGACAAAATAGACTTCAAAATGAAGACCATAACAAGAGACAAGAAAGGTTATTACATAATGCTAAAAGGATCAATCCAACAAGAGGATATAACCCTGATAAACATATATGCATCCAATATAGAACCACCTAAATTTATTTTAAAAACTTCTAGAGGACATTAAGGGAGAGATCGACAGCAATACAGTCATACTAGGGGACTTTAACACCCAGTGGCTTCACTGGATAGGTCTTCCAGACAAAAAATCAACAAGGAAACAGCGACCCTAAATGACACACTAGATCAGATGGATTTAATTGATATTTACAGAACATTCTACCCCAAAGCTGCGGAATATACATTCTTCTCAAGTGCACATGGGACATTCTCAAAGATAGACCACATGTTAAGACACAATACAAGTCTCTACGAGTTTAAGAAGATTGAAATCACATAAAGCATCTTCTTGAACCACAGTGGCAAGAAATAAGAAATCAACTACAATAAAAACACTAAAAAAAATTTAAACATATGGAGGCTGAAAAGCATGTTTTTAAACAATGAATTGGTTACCAAAGAGATAAAGAAAAATAAAAACTTTCTGGAAACAAATAAAAATTAACACAGAACAAGCCCAAATATATGGGACACAATGAAAGCAGTCCTGACAAGGAAGTTCATAGCACTACAAGCCTACCTCAAAAAACAAGAAAACTTCTAATAGACTCCCTTACCCTACAACTTAAAAACTTAGAAAGAGAACAAGAAAAGTCCAGGGTAAGTAGAAAGAAAAAAATAATAAAGATCAGAGCATAAATAAATGACATAGAGACTAAAATAAATACAAAGATCAATGAAACCAAGAGCTGGTTCTTTGAAAAGATAAACAATATTGAGGAACCTTTAACCAGACTCATCAAGAAACAAAGAGAGAGGACCGAAATAAACAAAATCAGAAACAAAAGAGGTGAAGTAACAACTGTCCCAACAGAAATACAAAGGATTGTAAGAAAATACTATGAACAACTATATGCCACCAAGCTGGACAATCTGGAAGAAATGCATAAATTCCTAGAAAAACACAACCTTCCAAAACTCAATCAGGAAGAGTCAGAAAACCTAAATAGGCCGATAACTGCTGATGAAGTTGAAGCAGTAATCAAAGGGCTCCCAGCACACAAAAGCCCTGGCTGGAATGGCTTCACAGGGGAGTTTAACCAAACATTCAAAGAAGAGTTAACACTTATCATCCTCAAACTATTTCAAAAAATCCATGCGGAAGGAACACTTCCAACCTCTTTTTACCAAGCCAACATTAGCCTAATTCCAAAGTCAGAAAATGACACTACAAAGAGAATTACAGGCCAATATCCCTGATGAACACAGATGCTAAAATCCTCAAAAAATATTAGCAAATCAGATCCAGCAACATATTTAAAAGATCATACACCATGGTCAAGTGGGACTTATTCCAGGGTTGCAAGGTTGGTACAATATTTGCAAATCAATAAACGTGATACATCATAAATAAATTGAATGACAAAAATCACATGACCATATCAATAGATGCAGAAAAAGCATTCTACAAAATCCAACACCCATTTTTGATAAAAGTCTTAGCAAAGTGGGAATAGAGGAAACATACCTCAACATAATAAAGGCCATATATGACAAACCTACAGCCAATATCATACTCAATGGGAAAAACCTAAAACCATTTCCCCTAAGAACAGGAACAAGACAGGGATGTCCACTTTCACCACTCTTATTCAACATACTACTAGAAGTCCTAGCCATAGCAATCTGACAAGAATAAAACATAAAAGGCATCCAAATTGGAAAGGAGAAACAAAACTGTCATTATTTGCAGATGACATGACACTGTACATAGAGAGTCCTAAAGACTCCACCAAAAAACTACTAGATTTAATAAATGAATTCAGCAAGGTAGCACGATACAATATTAACACTCACAAATCGATGGTATTTTTATACACCAATAATGAACTCTCAGAAAGAGAAACTAAAAAAAAATACCATTTACGACTGCAACTAAAAAAATAAGATACTTCGGAATAAACTAAACAAAAATGTGAAAGATCTTTACTGGGAAAACTATAGGACACTGGAAAAAGAAATATAGGAAGATATATACAAATGGAAAAATATTCCATGTTCATGGATTAGAAGGATTAACATCATTAAAATGTCCATACTACCCAAAGCAATCTATAAATTTAACCCAATCCCTTTAAAAATACAAATAGCATATTTCACAGATCTGGAGCCAACAATTCAAAAATTTATATGTAAGCAAAAAACACCCTGAATAACCACAGCCATCTTGAGAAATAAGAATCAAGTTGGAGGGATCACAATACCTGATATCATGTTATGCTACAAAGCTACTCTAATCAAAACAGCCTGGTACTGGCACAAGAATAGACATATAAGTGAGTGGAACAGAACAAAGAACCAAGAAATTGACCCAGTATGGTCAATTAGTATTTTATAAAGGAGGCAAGAATATACAATGGAGTAAAGACAGTCTCTTCAATAAATGGTGTTGGGAAAATTGGGCAGATACACGGAAAACAATGAAACTATACCACGAACTTACACCATACACAAAAGTAAATTCAAAATGTATAAAAGACTTAAATGTAAGACGTGAAGCCATAAGAATCCTAGAGGAAAACATAGGCAGCAAAATATCAGACATCTCTCAGAGCAATATGTTTGCTGATACATCTCCTAGGGCAAGAGAAACTAAGGAGAAAATAAACCAATGAGACTGCATCAAAATGAAAAGTTTCTGCACAGCAAAAGAAATCATCAACAAAATGAATAGGGAATACACTGTATGGGAGAACTATTTGCCAACGACACATCTGATAAAGGGTTAATATCCAAAATATATAAGGAACTCATACAACTTAACAAAAGGAAGAGAAACAATCCAATTAAAAAATGGCCAAAGGACCTAAATAGACACTTCTCCAAATAGGACATACAAATGGCTAAGAGACATATGAAAAATTATCACTAATCATCAGAGAGATGCAAATTAAAACTACAATGAAGTGTCACTTCACACCTGTCAGAATGGCTGCTATCAACAAATCAATAAACTGCAAGTGCTGGTGAGGGTATGGAGAAAAGGACACCCAAGTACACTGCTGGTGGGAATGCAGAGTGGTACAGCCATTATGGAAAGCATTATGGAGTTTCCTCAAAAGGTTAAAAATTTACCTGGCATTTGACCCAGTGATCTCACTTCTAGGAATATATCCTAAGGAACCTGAAACACCAATCACGAAGAACCTATGCACTCCTATGTTCAAAGCAGCACAATTTACAATAGCTAAGATCTGGAAACAGCCCAAGTGCCCATTAGTAGATGAGTGGATAAAAAGACTGTGGCACATTTACGCCATAGAATGCTATACAGTTGTAAAAAAGATGGATATTTTATCCTTTGGAACAACATGGATGGAACTAGAAAGTATTATGCTAAGTGAAATATGCCAGTCAGAGAAAGACAAGTGCCACATGATCTCACTAATATTTGGAATATAATAAAGAAAATAAACTGATGAAGAAAATGGACCCAGAGACATAAAAGCATGGAACAGACTGAGGGATCTCCGAGGAAAGGTGGGGAGGGGGGAAGGGGAGAGATTATTCAAATAACCTATATGCTTATAAGCATAACCCATGGACACAGACATTGTTATGGGGAAAGCCTGGGAGTGGGATGGATGCAGGGTGGAGAGGATCAAGGGAGATAAAAAGGGGATATCTGTAATATTCTCAACAACAAAAATAAAGAAAGTTAAAAAAATGGAGAGTGACAAAATACTACTAATAATAATGAATTTTATTTTGATTATGCCATGAGTTATGCCTATTTAATATACCAGTTATCCCACTACTAAAACAAAATAATTTACAATGTATATATATAAAAAAAAGACCAAGAGTAATAAAATTTGAATTAACATCATAAATGTGACTTATTTTGCTGTTCTGTTGAAATTAAATTAGATGTGGAACTGACTACCTTAATATGGCTTGTTTGAGTTCCATTTGCTTATTCTGTTGTTTGCTCAAACATTCCAATTTTTCCACTATTTTTCTGTATTTAAACTACAGTAAAAACTGTGTTACCTGATGCAGTCTGAGGAAGGACCTATAGATATTGGGTGAATTCATGAGTTAGAGTGGGAAATAATAAAAATGCCTAAAATATTTTATTTCAACTTAAAACATAAATGCACCTTGAGTCACTAATCCTTTGTGCTAGCACTAAAACTTTTTGAGTTTAAGTATCCTGAATTTGTTTCATGTTAACTTTCTTTTTTTCCTTTCTTTCTTTTTCTTTTCTTTTTTTTTACAGAGAGAGGAAGAGAAAGGGAGTGAGATAAACATTGATGAAGAGTGAAACATAGATTGCTGTGTCATGCATGCTCCCTACTGGTGATGTGCTTTTGACTGGGAATCAAACCGGCAACCTCCTGATGCACAGGACAATGCCCTACCAACTAAGCCACACCAGTCAGGGCTCATGTTAACTTTCTTACATAAAATATATCCATGCCAGTTTCAATTTTCTTAACGTGAATCAAGAAATTAACGATGTTTGCAAAATAACCTGAGAATTCTAGATTGTAATGTTTTTCTCCCCAATCATTTATATTTGTTTTATCCACATCTATTTTGACAGTACATCTATTTACTGACATTTAATGAGTATTTCCAAAGTTTCACTTAGTTTCCATAAAACATCTTTCTTTATGCATTGATTTCATCAGTTTACATAATATTTAAGTAAATTATTTAACTATATGTTGTATATAAATTATATAATTGCAACAAGTACAACTGACAGAAACATATTTAGAGCAAATGCAGTTGACTCTTCGTAAGCATAAAACTCAAACTTGTTGTTTTGTACAATAAAGTAGCCATTAGCAACATATGACATTATAAGTTTAAATTCAACTAAATTTAGAAGATCCAAGATGGCTGTGGAGTAGACAGAAGTTACACTCACCTCCTCCAAGGACAAAACTATAATTACAACTAAAATATTGAACAATCAACCTGAATAACCAACTGAATGCCAGCTAAACAGAAGTCTTATAACAAATCATTTACAGAAGAAACCACATCGAGACTGGTAGGATAAATAGAGATGCTAAAAGTGCTGGCCTTTCTCCCATAGGCTGTGGCTGAGATCCCAGAGGGGATATCTCAGCTGCAAAGATGCATTCTGAGGAGCATGGGGTCTCAAGCCAGCACAAAGCAACAGATCCAGGAAGATACACCCATAACATCTGGCTGTGAAAAGTAGTAAGGATTCTGTCTGCCATGGAAAGATGGGAGTCTGTTAGAGACACTGGCACCCAATTAAAGAAAGAGTACACACAATAGCATTTGCATCTACTTACCCTGAGCTCTGGTTGAGAAAGGGTACAGCGGACTAGAGTAATGTGAGGGGACACTGGGATTTGTGGATCTGGGATAGAGCTAAAGAGAGTCACCAAGATCCCTGTGCTGAGTCTTTCTCCTACACTGCAGACACCATCTTTCTTGGGTGGAGCACTCCCTTACATAAGACAGCAGCTTGTAAGAATGCAATAGCCCCACCCTCTGGGCTCCCTGTCACCCCACCTGTGGGGTTCTCACCCTGCTGAGGAGTCAGCTTCCTAAGCAGGGGTGTAGAAGCCTGGGCAGACTAAGATGATATAATTGACTAAGTTGCATGGCTTTGGGGCAGGTGCCATTTCCCCCAATTTCCCATGAACCTGAGTGGCAGCACCTCACCAGCACAGGAAATCTAGTCTGACAATTGGGGCTCCCAACAACTGCACCCATTTAACTCCCAGCAACTCCACCCTGCTGAGCTTGGGCTCCCAGAAGAATCTGGAACAGACCAAATTGTGTGAATCTAGTAAGACAGGGACCATTTTTTTCCTCACATGCCTGAGCAGTGCACAGCCTTCACTTTACATGGCCCAATCTTTGTTCAGTTTTGGTAAACTCTGCTGGCCTCACCCTGACTACTCCTTGAGACAGCATCACACCACAAAACTCTGTAGGCATCTGGTAGGGAGCAGAAAAACTTGGTATACACTGGGTCTTTGGCTGAGTGGCCTCACATTAAGCGATACTATCGAGTTTGAAACTGGATCAATCTGATGAACACCATTCAACCCTACCTGGTAACTCACTGAGAACCTACCTCATGGAAATCACATCCAGAGACTCTTTAGTGACTGAACCTAACAGGCAGCTAGTAGGTGGAGGCAGGCTGAGGTGGATCTCAGGGTGCCTTAGCCTTTTTTGCTGACCAGCCTCTGGGCGCCATGCTGGTGGAAGCCAGTCTTGGTGAACAGTTTGGTCCTTGCCACACACACCAAGGCCCAGCAGAGACAGCCACAAACTGTAGGTCAATTTGTAGCTCCAAACAATGTCCCCAAGGCCAGTCACAGGCAGTGTCTGACATTCACTTGCACCAGAGTCACCCCCAAGAGGTCCCAAAATAGACACACCCAGTGACCAACTTTAGATAACATCAAAACAGGATCCAACTAGCTTGACATGTGGCATATTCAAGGAAAATCTCAATAGGCACAAGAGCCTGCTAAGGCAAAATTCACTTTGTGTGATCAGCACCTGTAGAGCAGCTCATAGGCTCTGGTCAAAATTAAACCTCACAGTCATCCAGTCTGAGGATCCTCCCCACACACAAATTGGTCAATAACAATCAAGTCCCACCCAGCTGAGCATGGCTCAGCAGTTGAGCATCAACCTAGGATCCAGGCGATCAGGGTTCAATTCCTTGTCAGGGTACATGCCTGGGTTGTTGGCCCAATCCCCAGTTGGGGGCTTGCAGAAAGCAACCAATCAGTGACTCTCTCATCATTGATGTTTCTCTCTCGCCCTCTCATTTCCTCTCTCTGAAATCAATAAAGATATAAAAATAAAAAAAATTAAATAAACACCTAAAAAACAAAAAAACAATGAAGTCCTAATTATAAAAGGAAGGTTGACATAACCCACAGAAGGGACATTCCTTTGACACCCAGCTCAAGTGACCTTATGGGACCACTGTGTCCAACAAGGCACCTGGCATATAAGACCACCCTACCAAAATTGGGAGACATAGCAGTTGTAACTAAAACATAGAAACAAACACAAAGAGGAAGCCAAATTGAAGACACAAAGAAACATGCCCCAATAAAAAAACAACACCCAGAAATATCCAGAAAAAAGTTAAATTAAATGGAGGAAAGCAATTTACCAGATATAGAGTTTATAGCAATGGTTATAAGCATGATCAAGGAGCTTAGTGA
This sequence comes from Miniopterus natalensis, assembly GCF_054644295.1. Classification (NCBI taxonomy): domain Eukaryota; kingdom Metazoa; phylum Chordata; class Mammalia; order Chiroptera; family Miniopteridae; genus Miniopterus; species Miniopterus natalensis. Next base: position 47,747,024 of record NC_142103.1, on the reverse strand, counting down.
GAACTGCAACAGTTTGAAAAAGCACATAGACACTATACAGAAAACCAGTAAGAAATGAAGAATGCAATATCTGAAATGATTAATACACTGGAAGGAGTAAACAGTAGTTTAACTAAATCAGAGGATCAAATCAGTGATTTGGAAGACTAGGTAATAGAAAACACTGAATCAGAGTAGCAAAAGGAAAAGATAATTTAAAAAATGAAGATAGTTTAAGAAGCTTTGGAAGCATAACAACATCCACATCATAAAGGTGCCAGAAGGAGAGGAGAGAGAGCAAAAGAGCAAAGATCAATTTGAAGAAATAATGGCTGAAAACTTTCCTAACCCTGTGAAGGAAAATGACACAGAATTCTAGGAAGTGCTGAAAGTCTCAAATAAGATGCACTTAAAGAGGTCCATACAAAGACACATCATAATTAAAATGCCTAAGGTTTAAGACAAAGAAAGACTTTTAAAAGCAGCAAGTGAAAGACAAGACATTTTCTACAAGGAAGTTTCCATATGACTGTCAGCTGTTTTCTGAACAGAAACATTTCAGGCCAGATGAGATTGCATAAAATATTCAAAGTAATGAAAAACAAGGACCTATAACCAAGACGAATATACACAGCGAGGCTATCATTTAAAATTGAAAAACAAATAAAGAGCTTTCAAGACAAGAAAGAGGTAAAGGAATTTATCACCACCAAACCAGCACTATAAGACATGTTAAAAAGTATACTTTAATAAGAAGAAGAAGGAGAAGGAGAAGGAGAAGGAGAAGGAGAAGGAGAAGGAGAAGGAGAAGGAGAAGGAGAAGGAGAAGAAGAAGAAGAGGAGGAGGAGGAGAAGGAGGAGGAGGAGGAGGAGGAGGAGAAGAAGAAAAGAAGAAGAAGAAGAAGAAGAAGAAGACGAGGAAGAAGAAGAGGAAGAAGGGGAGGAGGAGGAAGAGGAACATAGGTATAAAGGATAAAATGACAGTAAATACATACCTATCAATATTCACTTTAAATGTAAATGGCTTAAATGTTCCAATCAAAAGATATAGCGTATCCAAAATTTAGCTATTGTAAATTGTGCTGCTATTAACATAGGGGTACATATATTCTTTCTGATTAGTATTTCAGAATTCTTAGGGTATATTCCTAGAAGTGGGATCACTGGGTGAAATGGCAGTTCCATTTTTTATTTTTTGAGGGACCTCCATACTGTTTTCCATAGTGGCTGCACCAGTCTGCATTCCCACCAGCAGTGTATTAGGGTTCCCTTTTCTCCACATCCTCTCCAGCATGTGTCATTTGTTGATTGGTTGATGGTAGCCACTCTGACAGGTGTGAAGTGATATCTCATTGTGGTTTTAATTTACATCTCTCTGATGTTTAATGACATTGAGCATTTTTTCATATGTCTTTTAGCCATCTGTATGTCCTCTTTGGAGAAGTGTGTCTATTCGGTTCCTTTGCCCATTTTTAAATTGGGTTGTTTGTCTTCCCCTAGTTGAGTTGTATGAGTTCTTTGTATATTTTGGAAATTAGCCCCTTATCTGATACATCCTTGGAAAATATGTTCTCTAAAACCATGCAGTTCTTTTGTATTTTGGAGATGATTTATTTTGCTGTGCAGAAGCTTTTTAGTTTGATGTAATCCCATTTGATTATTTTTCCTTTGTTTCTCTTGCCCTAGGAGATGTATTGGTGAAAATACTACTATGGGAGATGTCTGTGAATTTATTGCCTGTTTTATTCCAGGATTTTTATAGTTTTGTGACTTACATTTAAGTCTTTTATTCATTTTGGATTTATTCTTATGTATGGAGTAAGTTGGTGGTCTAGGTTCATTTTTTTGCATGTACCTGTCCAATTTCCCCAGCACCACTTATTGAAGATGCTGTCTTTACTCCATTGTATGCTCTTGCCTCCTTTGTCAAATATTAATTAACCATAATGGCATGGGTTGATTTCTGGGGTCTCTGTTCTATTCCACTGATCTATATATTTGTTGTTCTACCAATACCAGGTTCTTTGATTACAATGGCTTTATAGTATAGTTTGGTATCTGGTATAGTGATCTCTCTCACTCTGTTCTTTTTTGTCAAGATTGCTGCAACAGTTTAGGGGTCTTTTTTGGTTCCATATACATTTTTGGAGTATTTATTCTAGTTCTGTGAAATATGCTGTTGGTATTTTAATTAGAATTCCATTGAATCTGTAGATTGCTTTTGTTAGTATGGGCATTTTAATGATGTTAAGTCTTCCAATCCATGAACATGATATATTCTTCCATTTTTTAATATTGCCCTCTATTTCTTTTTTCAGTGTGCCCCTGTGTTCATAGCAACACAATTTATAATAGTTAAGATTTGGAAGCAGCCCAAGTGCTCATAAGAAGATAAATGGAAAAATAGCAGTGGGACATTTACACAATGCAATACTATACAGCTGTATAGAAAAAGGATCTCGTACTTTTTGGGAAAGCATAGATTGAATTGGAGAATATGCTAAGCAAAATAAGCCAGGCAGAGAAAGACAAATATCACATGATCTCACTTTTATATGGAATCTAAAGAACATAACAAACTGATGAACAAAATAGATTTAGTGACATCGAAGCATGGAACAGACTGACAAGTCTCAGAGGGAAGGTGGGGATGGGTGGGGAGAGATTAACCAAAAAATTTATATGCAAATATGAATAACCCAAGGACACAGACAATAGTGCGGTGAAGTCCATTTGTGGTTGGGTGGGTCTGGTGTAGAAAGGGTCAATGTGGAAAAAGAGGGACATCTGTAATACTTTGAACAATAAAGAAAAGAAAAGACATAGGGTAGCTGAATGGATAAGAAAATAAGACCCATATATATGCCAACTACAAGAGAAACAGCTCAGAATGAAAGGTACACACAGACTAGAAGTAAAGGAATGAAAAAGAAATATTTTATGCAAATAGGAATTTTTAAAAGATGGAGTATTAATAATTATATCAAAAATAGATTTAAGCCCTAGATGATCTGGCTATTTTTAGAGCATCAGCCTGTGGACTGAAGGGCCTCAGGTTCAATTCTAGTCAAGGGCACATACTGGGGGTGCAGGCTCGTTCCCTGGCCCTGGTAAGGTCATGTGCAGAAAACAACTAATGGATGTGTCTCTCTCACATTGATCTCTCTCTCTCTCTCTCTCATTTTCTCTCCTTTCCACTCTCTCTGAAAAGCAATGGAAAAAATATCGTCAGGTGAGGATTTAGAAAAATAGATTAAAAAAATAGTCAATAATAACAAACCAGTAAGGACACTATATAATGATAGAGGGAGCAGTCCAACAAGAGGATACAACGCTTGTAAACATTTATGCTCCCAACCTTGGAGCCCCTCAATATGTAAAGCAAATCATGATGAACCTAAAGGATGATATAGATAGTAATACAATCATATCAAGGGAATTTTAGCACCTATTGACTTCAATGGATAAATTTCCAGACAGAAATTCAACAAGGAAATAGCAGCCTTAAATAACACACTAGACCAGATAACATTAATTTCTATCTTAATAGAAATTAAGAGCATTTTACCTTAAATTAGCTAAATATTCATTCTTTCCAAGGGCGCATGAAACATTTTCTAGGATAGATCACATGTTAGGACACAAAAAAATGTCTCAATAGATTTAAGAAGATTGAAATCATATCAAGTTTCCCTCTGGCCCCAATGGTATGAAACTAGAAATAAATTGCAAGAAAAAACTGAAAAATGCATAGACATGGAGGCTAAATAACATGTTACTAAAGTAAGATTGCATTAACAATGAGAACAAGGAAGAAGTCAAAATGTACCTTGAAGTAAATAAAAATGAGAACACAACAACCCCAAATCAGAGAGACACAGTGAAAGCAGTCCTAAGAGGAAAACTTATAAAATTAATGACCTACCTCAAGAAACAAACAAAAATCCCAAATAAACCATTTAACCCTACCCTTAAAAGAACTAGAAAAAGTACAACAATCAAAACCCAAAGGCCTGAAGGAGGGTGCAGGGTGGAGGGAGTCAATGAGGGAAAAAGGGAAACATCTGTAATACTTTCAACAATAAAGATAAATAAAAAACCCCAAAGTGAGTAGAAGAAAGAAAATATTAAAGTTAAGAGCAGAAATAAATAAAATAGAATTTGAAAAAACAATACAAAAGATCAATGAAACCAAGAGCTGATTCTTTGAAAAGGTAAGCAGGAGGGACAGAGCTTTAAAAACACTAATATAAGGGTAAAAAAATATTACAAACAACTATATGCCAACAAATTTGAAAATCTGGAAAAAATAAATAAACTTCTAGAAACATACAATCTTCCAAAACAAAATCCCTAAGAATCACAAAATCTGAGTTGATAATTTACTACTAATGAAATTGAATCAGTAATAAATAAATAAAACACCTAACAAACAAAAGCCTTGGACCTTATAGCTTCACAGGTAAATTTTACCAAACATTCAAAGAAAAAGTAACACTTATTTTTCTCTAAGTAGTCCAAAAAATTCAAGAGAAGAAAAGACTCCCAAGCTCATTTTCCAAGGCCAGCACTATCCTAATGCCAAAACCACATGTCGACACAGTAAAAAAAGAAAACTATAAGCCAATTTCCCTGATAACCATAAATGATAAAATCCTCAACAATGTATTTGCAAACTGGATAAAAAAATACATTAAAAATATTATATACTGTGATCAAGTGGGATTTATTTTGAGGAGGCAAAGTTGGTTCAATATCTGCAAATTAATAACCATGATACATCGTATAATTAAAATGAAGGATAAAATCACATTATCATATCAATAGATGCAGAAAAAGCTTTTAATAAAATGCAGCACCCATTTATGATAAAAACCCTCAGCAACCTGAGACTAGAGGGAACATACCACAACATAATAAAAGCCATATATGACAAACCCACAGCCAGTGACATACCCAATGGGTAAAAACCAGAATTGTTTCACTTAAGATCAGGAATGAAACAGGTATGGCCACTTTCACCAATCTTATTCAACATAGTACTGGAAGTCCTATTCACAGTCTTCAGACAGGAAGAAGGAATAAAGACATCAAAATTGGAAAGAAAGAAATAAAAACGTCATTATGTGCAGATTTTATGATACTGTATAATAGAGAACCCTAAAGAATTCACCAAAAAAACTACTAGAACTGATTAATGAGTTCAGTGAAGTAGCAGTGTACAAAATAAATATCCAGAAATCAGTTACATTACATACACCAATAATGAACTATCAGAAAGGGAAACTAAGAAAATAGTCTCATTTACAATTTTTGTTTTTTGTTTTTTTGTTTGTTTTAATCTTCACCCAAGTATATTTTTTCCATTGCTTTTTCAGAGAGAGTGGGAGGGAGAGAGAGATAGAGAGAAACATCCATGTGAGAGTGACACATCAATCCTCCCACAAGTTCCCCAATTGGGGCCAAGGATCAAGTCTGCAATCTAGGTGTGTGCCCTTTGCTGGAACTGAACCTGAGACCCTTCAGTCCATAAGCCAACACTGAACAACACTGGCTAGGGCCCCATTTATAATTGTATCAAAAAATTTTAAAAACCTGGGAATAAATTTAACCAAGGATGTAAAAGACCTGTAGTTGGAAAATTATAGGACACTGAAGATAGAAATTGAAGAAGATACAAATAAGTGGAAGCATATAATGTGTTCATGGATTGGAAGAATTAACATCATTAAAATGTCCATGCTACCCAAAGCAATCTATAGATTCAATACAATTGCTCTCAAGGTACCAATGGCATATTTCAAAGAACTGGAACAAATATTCCAAAAATTTATATGGAACCACAGAAGACCTTGAATAACCTAAGTAATGCTGAGGAAAAAGAACAAAGTTGGAGGAATCATGATACCTGATATCAGATTATATTACCAGGACATAATAATTTTAAAAAGCATGGTACTGGCATGAAAAGAGATCTATACAACAATGGAACAGAATGGAGACCCCAGAAAAAAACACATGAATTTTTGGTTAATTAATATTTGACAAAGGAGGCAAGAAAATACAGTGGGGTAAAGACAATCTATTCAATAAATGGTTTGGGGACGATTGGACAGATATGTGCCAAAAATGCAACTAGACCACCTTCTTACACCATACAAAAAAAACCCCTCAAAATGGATTAAAGATTTAAATGTTAGTCTTGAAATCATAAAAATCCTAGAAGATAAAATAGGCAGTAAAATCTCAGACTTTTCTTGTAGCAATATACATTTCTGATATATATCCTCAGGCAACAGAAACAAAAAGAATAAATGACAAATAGGACTACACCCAACTAAAAACATTTGTACGGCAAAAGTAACCATTAACAAAATGAAAAGACAACTCACTGAATGGAAGAACATGTTTGCCAGTGATACATCTGATAAGGGGTTAATATTCAAAATTTATAAAGAACTTACAAAACTCAACATCAAAAAAAATCCAATTAAAAATGGGCCAAGGACCTCAATAGACACTTCTTCAAAAAAGACATACAGATGTCCAACAGACTTATGAAAAGATGCTCAATATCACTAATCATCAGAGAAATGCAAAGTAAAACCACAATGAGATATCACCTCACACCTGTCAGAATGGCTGTCATCAATAAACAAACACCAAGCATTGTTGAGGATGTAGAGGAAAGGGGACTCTCTTGCAATGTTGGTGGGAATGCAGATCGTGTAGCTGCTATGGAAAACAGTATGAAGGTTCCTTAAAAATTAAAAATGGAACTGCCTTATGAACCAGTGATTCAACTTCTGGGAATATATCTGAGGTAACCCAAAACACTGATTCAAAAGAATGTATGCACCCCTATGTTCATTGCAGCAATATTTACAATAGTCAAGATGTGGAAGCAGCTCAGGTGCCTATTAGTAAATGAGTGGATAAAAAACAACAGTGGTACATTTACACAATGGAATACTACTGCTGTAAAATAGCAGGAAATCTTACCTTTTGCTATTATGCTTAGTGAAATAAGCCAGTCAGAGAGAAAGAGAGAGACAATTACTGTATGATTTCACTTATATGAGGAAACTAATTAACAAATCAAGCTAACAAACAAAACAGAAACATACTGCTAGATACCAAAACTGACTGATAGCTGTCAGATGAGAGGGGGATTTGGGGAGCTTGGTGAAAAATGTGAAATTATTAACTAAAAAAATCCTCATAGACACAGACAACAGTATGGTGATTACCAGAGGGAAAGGGGGATGGGGCAGGTAAAAGAGGGTAAAGGGGGGATAAATGACAGAAGGAAACTTACCTTTGATTAGTGAGCACACCATAATGTGCAGGTGATGTACTATAGAATTGTATACTTGAAATTTATATAATTTTATTAACCAATGTCATCCAATAACTTCAATAAAAATAAAAAATAAACCCGAACCCCCCTCAAAAAATTCAATTAAATTTAAAATTTAATTCCTCAGTCAAACTAGCCACATTTCAAATATCCAATAGAATACGTGGCTAGCGGCTTCTTTATTGAACAGGGCAGATAGGGAGCATTTTCATAATCTCAGAAATTTCTATTGGCTCTCCCTTCTCTAGAGAATAACAATAACCTGTAGAGCTCCAGAGGTCCACATTTAAAGAAGAATTGTCCAAGTGATGGAGAGTCATTTAAGAGTTTTAATCTGGAGAACAATATGGTCATATTTGCATTGTAAGGGGAAAAGACAAGAAGCAGATAAGGTGTGAAAAGGATACATGCAGGAACAAAGAGAAAAATAAACTTTTGAGAAATATTTTTCATGTGAGAGCAGTGGTTTTAGATATGGAAAGTGACAAAGAAAAGAAATGCAAATGAGTCATAGGTTTGAATTTGGGTGATAGGTTGGATAATTTCTGAGAAATAACATAGAAGGAAGGAAAATATGTACAAGGGAATTGAGAAAGAATAGTTCATACAATAAATCACGGAGCACAAGGTAGCTTGGCAAAATAAAGAAATCAAGATTATGCTTATAATTGCAAAAATAAAGGAACAGTTGAGAGACTCTGAGTTAAAAATACAGGTCAAATAGGAGATTATGGTAATAGTAGAATACTAAAGTTTATTTTCTCTGAAATTAATCCATTATAAAATTCAGGGTACAGCCATGTGGGTGGAGTGTCTAAAGTGGAGTTCCAAGGGTCCAGCAATTGGAAAGTTAGGTTTTCAGGTAGGTAACCAACATTGATGCTTAAATAACAAGAACAATAATAATAATAATAATAATAATAATAATAATAATAACAACAACAACTACCATGGGCCAGAGAAGTTACTATATTGTCTTACTTTATTCTTCCAGCAATCTCGTGAGATACAATTATCCCATTTTACATATGAGGAAACTGAGAAACAGACTAAGTCTCTTGCCAAAGGCCACACTGTTGATAAGTATTTGAACTTTGATATAAACTCAGATTTTGGGGGGTCGAAAATCTATATTCTTCTTTGTATGTCACTGATGGGAAAAAACTTATCAACCATATATGAAACTTTAACTCTCATTTTGTGAATGTGATGTCTTTTCGTTTTATATGATATTAAATTAGATTATAAAATTTCTTAAATAAAAGTTCTGTTGTTTGAATTATACAGATAAATAGGAATTTATATAAACTTAATACTCCTAAAGTTCCAAGAAATAAAGGAAATTAAACCTTTAAGACTTTAAATGCACTAGAAAAAATATTCTTGAAGAAATCAACCCAGAATAAAAATACGAGTTTATATAATTTGGTAAAACTTTCTCAAATAAAAGTAATTTCACAATTTTTATTTCATAAAAGCTGCCCTGCCTTCTGTGATTTATCAGTGTTAAGTGTAATATAAGCATACATTTCTATTCTATTTTTATTAATACATTTGCTTCAATTTATACAGGTTTACTGATCAATTAAGGTAGCATTACTTCTACATAATGTTTAAAATTATAAAAAATTTAAATTTGCATTTAACTAAATTGAGTTGTTCTGATGAATTTTATTACAATAGTATTTATTTTGCGCCATATTTATTAGCTTAAAGAAAATTTCAAAGATGTTTAGGTAGCTTAAAATCTCAGACTGATACTGAATTAAATTAATTCATGAATTCATGATAGTCTAGATCTTTTTCCCCCCAATTTTATTACTTGCTTTATTTTTTAAAAAATTTCCTTATTCCTTAATAAAGCATGCTATTTTACAACAAGGAAAAACAGAGTTTACTTTAAAAATTTTTAAATGTTTTAATTTACTTTATTGTTGAAAGTATTACAAATATCCTCTTTTTTCCCACATTGATCCCCTTCACCTTGCACCTCCGCTCCAGGCCTTCACCACATTTGTCTGTGTCCACAGGTTTGCATATATGAATATAAGTTCTTAGGTTAATCTCTTTCCACCCACACATACATCTGTGCCTTCCCTCTGAGATTCAACAGTCTGTTCCATACTTCTATGTCTCTGGATCTATTTTGTTCTTTGGTTTATTTAGTTCTTTAGATTCCACATTCGAGTAAAATCATGTGATACTTGTCTTTCTCTGAGTGGCTTAGCATAATACTCTCCAGGTTCACAATGCTGTATCAAAGGGTGAGGAATCCTTCTTTATTACAGCTCCATAGTATTCAAAGGTGTAAATGTCTCAGATGATTCATTATATGATTTAAAAAAAATTATCTTCATTGTTGAAAAAATTACAGATGTCCTCTTTTTCCCCCCATTGATCCTTTTACCTCGCATCCAATCCCTGCCCTAGTCCTTCACTGCACTATTGTCTGTGTCTTTTGGTTATGCATTTACGCATATAAATTCTTTGGTTAATCTCTCGCCACTCCACCCCCACCCCTGTTTTCCCTCTGAGATTTGTCTCTCTGATCCATGCTTCTGTCTCACTGAATCTATTTTGCTCATTAGTTTACTTTGTTCTTAGATTCCACATATAGGTGAAATCATGTGATATTTGTCTTTCTCTGCCTGGCTTATTTCACTTAACATAATATTCTCCAGGTCCATCCATACTGTCCCACAGGGTAATAGATCCTTCTTCTTTACAACTGCATAGTATTCCATGATGTAAATATCCCACAGCTTTTTTTTATCCACTCATGTACTGCTGGGCATTTGGGCTGTCTCAGATCTCAGCTATTATAAATTTTGCTGATATGAACGCAGGGATGCATACGTTCTTTCTGATAAGTGTTTCAGGTTTCTTAGGATATATTCCTAGAAGTGAGATCACTGGGTCAAAAAGCAGTTCCATTTTTAATTATTTGAGGAAATTACATTCTGTTTTCCATAGTGGCTCCACCAGTCGGCATTCCCACCAGAAATGTATTAGGGTTCCCCTTTCTCCACATCCTCTCCAGCATGTGTCATTTATTGATTGGTTGATGGTAACCACTCTGACAGGTGTGAAGTGATACCTCATTGTGGTTTTAATTTGCATCTCTCTGATGATTAAGGACATTGAGCATTTTTTCATATGTCTCTTGGCCATCTGTATGTCTCTTTGGAGAAGTGTGTCTATTCGTGTCCTTTGCCCATTTTTAAATTGGGTTGTTTGTCTTCCTCTAGTTGAGTTGTATGAGTTCTTTGTATATTTTGGAAATTAGCCCCTTATCTGATACATTCTTGGAAAATATGTCCTCCCAAACCATGCGGTTCCTTTGTATTTTGGAGATGATTTCTTTTGCTGTGCAGAAGCTTTTTAGTTTGATGTAGTCCTATTTGTTTATATTTTCCTTTGTATCCCTTGCCCTTGGAGTTTTATCGGTGAAAATTCCACTATGTGAGATGCCTGTGACTTTACTGCCTATGTTTTCTTCCAGGATTTTTATGGTTTTGGGACTCACATTTAAATCTTGTACACATTTTGAATTTATTCTTGTGTATGGGGTAAGTTGGTGGTCTAGTTTCATTTTTTTTTTTTTTTGTGCATATACCTGTTTAATTTTCCCAACACCATTTATCGAAGAGACTGTCTTTATTTAATCCACTGTATGCTTTTGCTTTCTTTGTCAAATATTAATTGATGAAAATGGTGTGAGCTTTTTTTGGGGGTCTCTGTTCTGTTCCATTGATCTATACAACTGTTGTTCCAACTGTTTTGGTTACAATGGCTTTGTAGTATAGTTTGATATCCTGTAAAGTGGCATGACATAATTTCAATCTTCTTGAACTTCTAAGACTTGTTTTGTATCCTAACGTGTGGTCATTCTTTTTGATAATGTCCCATGTGCACTTTAAAATAATGTATATTCTACAGCTTTGGGGTGAAATGTTCTGTAAATGTCAATTAAATCCATCTGATCTAGTGTGTCATTTAGAATTATTATTTCCTTGTTGATTTTTTTGTCTCGAAGATCTACATAGTAAAGTCAGTGGGGTGTTAAAGTCCCAGAGTGTGACTGTATTGCTGTCAATCTCTCCTTTATAGTCCTCCAGAGGTTTTTTTCTCAGCCTGTGTGAGTTTTTTGTTCTGAGGTGGGTCTCTTGTTCAAAGCATGTATTTGGGTCATATTTTCTCATCCATACAGCTGCCCTATGTCTTTTGATTGGTGCTTTTAATTCATTTATATTAAGGTGATTATTGTTAGGTATCTATATCTGATAGCTTGTTTATTTCTTTATGTCAATATTTCTATTTCAACTGCTTATTACAGCAGCCCCTTCAACATTTCTTGCAATGCTGGTTTGGTGGTGATAAAATCATTTAGCTTTTTTTGTCTCATAAACTATTTCAACATATATTTTAAATGATAATCTTGCTGGATAGAATAGTCTTGGTTTTAGATCCTTGCTTTTTATACCCTTGCCATACCCTTTTGGCCTATAGCATTTCTGATGAGAAATCAGCTGACAGCCTTATGGGAGCGCCTTTGTAGGTAATAGATTGCTTTTCTCTAGCTGCCTTTAAGATTCTCTCTTTGTCTTGAATTTTTGGCATTTTAATTATGATGTTTCTGGGCATGGACCTTTTTGGGTTCTTCTTGCTTGGGACTCTATGTGCCTCCTGAACTTGTGTGACTTTTTCTTTCACCAGGTTAAGGAAGTTTTCTGACATTATTTCTTCAAACAAAATCTCTATTCCCATGTTTATTCTCTTCCCCTTTTTGCACTCCTATTATGCAAATATTATTAGGTTTCATGTGTTCCCAGAGCTTCCTTAAAATGCCCTTCTATTTTATTAAATTTTTTTTTTTTTTGATCTTTGATTGAGTGATTTTTTTTCTACCCTGTTTTCTAATTCGTTGGTACTATCCTCAGCTTCCTCTAATATGCTGTTTATTCCTTCCAATGTATTCTTCATTTCGGGCTGGTAATTTTTCATAGTTTCTATATCTTTTCTCATGCTGTTGATTATCTTTACAATCAGCATTCTGAATTATATATCTGATAGATTGTTTATTTCCATTTCATTTATCTCTTTATTTGGAGAATTCTGTTCTTTCACCTGGGGCTTTTTTTTTTTTTTTTTTTTTTTTTTTGTATCCCCATTTTGGCAGCCTATCTGGGATTGTTTCTATGTATTAGGTAGATCTGCTAGGACTCTCGGTCTTTTTGGAGGGTCTCTGGTGCAGGCCAGTGTCAGAGGCTGTTTGTGACTTGCCTTGGGTTCCTTGTTTAGAGCTATCAAAATCTAATGGCTCATGGTTCCTTCTCTTGGGGCTGAGTGAGTTTGGACAAGAGCAAGATGCACACCAAAATCTGCTTTTCCAAGACCCAGGTCCAGAGGCAGATCAGGCAAATACTCAAAGCACTCTGAGGTCTACCTCTGCCTGCAGGCTGATTAACCTGATTCTCTTAATGAGCCTCAGGCTGTAGAAACTCCACAGGGTGGGGTGGCTGGTTGTTATCAGTCTCTTAAGAGGCATCAGACTGTAGAAACTCCACAAGGTAGGATGAGAGGGTGTCCAGCAGGATGGTGCAATTGCTTCCCTCCCTGGCAAATGCTGCTTGTAAGGTAAATGTCTGCCCGAGAAAGATTTCCTCTGTGGTATGGGTGAATGACTCGGGTGGATGATCTTTTAAATATATTATTGGATCAGATTTGTTAATATTTTGTTGAGGAATTTGGCATCTATATTCGTCAGGGATATTGGACTGTAATTCTTTTTTCTTGTACTGTCTTTATCTGTATTGGGAATTAGGATAATGATAGCCTCATAAAAAGAGCTTGGGAGTGTTCCTTTCTCTTGGATTTTTGGAAAATTTGAGGAGAATAGGTGTTAGTTCTTATTTGAATGTTCGGAAAAATGCCTTTGTAAATCTGCATGGATCATGGTTTTTGTTTTATGGGAATTTTTTGATTACTACTTCAATTTCATTTTTGTTTTTGGCTCATTCAGGTTTTCTGATTCTTCTTGATTCAGGTTTGCAAGATTCTATTTTTCTTGGAATTTTTCCATTTTGTACAGTTTGTCCAGGTTGTTGGCATATAGTTGTTCATAATATTTGTTTACAATTCTTTGTATTTTGGTTATGTCAGTTGTTTCTTCTCCTTTTTTGTTTCTGATTTTGTTTATTTGGGTCCTCTCTCTTTGTTTCTTGATGAGTCTGGCTAAAGGTTCATCAATCTTGTTTTTCTTTATAAAGAACCAACTCTTGGTTTCATTGATCTTCTGTATTGCTTATTTAGTCTTTATGTCATTTATTTCTGCTCTATCTTTATTATTTCATTCCTTCTACTTACTCTGGCATTTTCTTGTTATTCTCTTTAAAATTCTTGACGTTGTAGGTTTAGATAGTTTATTAGAATTTTTTCTTATTTCTTGAGGTAGGCCTGTGGTATTATAAACTTCCCTTTCCGGACTGCTTTACCAGTTTTTTATAGATTTTAGGTTGTTGTGTGTTCAGTATGATTTGTTTCCAGGAAGTTTTTGATTTCTTCCTTGATTTCATTGGTATCCCTTTCATTGTTTAATAACATGCTCTTTATCCTGCATGTGTGTGAATGTTTTGTGGTGTTTTTATTGTAGTTGATCTCTAATTTCATGCCATTTTAATTTGCAAAGTTGTTGATGATTTTAATCCCCTTGAATTTGTAAAGACTTAGTTTGTGTCCTAACATGTGGTCTGTCTTTGAGAATGTCCCATGTGCAGCTTTGGAGTCAAATGTTCTGTAAATGTCAATTAAATCCATTTGATCTAGTGTGTCACTTATGGTTGCTGTTTCCTTGTTGAGCATTGCTTTTTTTTCATTTCTATTTGCATGAAAAATTTTTTTCCATCCCTTCATTTTCATTCTGCTTGTCTTTTGTTTTAAGTTGTGTCTCTTGTAGACAGCATGTATATGGGTCATGTTTCCTTATCCATTCAGCTACCGTATGTATTTTGATTGGAGCATTTAAGCCATTTACATTTAAGGTTCTTATTGATAGGTACTTTTTGTTGCTATTTTTATTGTTTATACCTGTGTCCTTCCCTCTTTCTCTATTTCTTCTTCTTCCAACAGTTCCTTTAGCATATCTTGCAGTGCTGGTTTGATCCTAATAAAGTCCTTTAGGCATTTTTTTTCTGAAGAGCATCTAATTTTACCTTCACTTTTGAATGTTAGCCTTGCTGCATATAGTAGTCTTGGATTCAGTTCCTTGCTTTTCATTACTTTGTATACTTCATGCCACTCCCTCCTGGACTGAAGCTTTTCTATTGAGAAATCAGCTGATAGTTTAATGAGAGATCCTTTATAGGCAACTTTCTGTCTCTCTCTTACAACCTCTAAGATTCTTATTTTGTCTTTAATGTTTGCTATTTTAATTATGATTGTCTTGATGTGGACCTTTTTGGGTTCATCTTGATTGGGATTCTCTGTGTTTCCTGAACTTGTGTGCCTTTTTTCTTCATCAGGTCAGGGAAGTTTCCTTTCATTATTTCTTCTAACAGGTTCTCTATTCCTTGCTCATATTCTTCTCCATTTTGTATCCTTATGATGCAGATGTTGTTATGTTTTATGTTGTTTCAGAGCTCCCTTAAACTCTCCTCCTGCTTTTTAATTTTTTTCCAGTTGCTGCTCTAAATGGGTGTTTTTTTCTACTTTCTCTTCTAATTTGCTGATTCAGCCCTCAGCTTCTTCTAGTCCACTGTTGAATCCTTCCAGGTTATTCTTCATTTCTGCTATATCATTCTTCATTTCTAATTGCTTTTTATTCATTGTTTCAACCTCATTCTTCACGCTGGTGTAATTCCTATTAAGTTTCATATACTTCTCATTATGTTGCTTGTAGTGCTAAGTGTTTGGTCACCCTCATAACCATTACTTTGAATCTTTTATCTAACAAATTGCTCACCTCTATTTCATTTAGTTCCTTTCCTGGTAATTCTTCCTTTTATTTTATTTGAAGTTTGTTTCTTTGTCTCCCCATTTTAGCAGTCCAATAGTCTGTGGCACCAGGTGAGGCAGGTATAGTCATTGTGGCAGATATGTGGGTACAGAGGTGATTGGTCATGACAGGTCACAGCAGTGGGTCCAATCACCTGGTGGCACCTGGTTAGGCACACCTGGTCACTGTGGCATGTCTGTGCATCTGGGGGCCTCAGGGTGCAGCAGATCTGGTCTTTGAGGGGCACCCAGTCAAGCAACCTGGACACAGAGGCAGGTCCATGTGTCTGGAGGTGTCAGATCTCCACTTAAGGGAGGGAGGTCATCAGGCTACCAGACTGTTTGCTGCATCAGGCATAATGGATCCTGGTGGCTGGTCCATGTGTCTGGGCACACTGGATCATGGTGGCAGAGCCAGGCACACTGTGTCAAGGCTGTTGGACCAGTCATCCATTGTCTCACAGTCAGGCATGCGGGATGGGGTGGGCAGGTCCCTGTGTCTGTTCAGGCCACATATCAAGGTTGCAGGGCAGGCCTGAAACTCCACTGGAAGATAGGTTAGGGTTGGCTGGGTGGTCTGCTTGTGGACGGGGTGCACTGGCAGGGTGCTCCTCTGGTAGATGGGATGGGAAGTGCCAAGCATACCACTCACAGAGGGTCAAGGAGGGTCTGGTGCTCCCCTGGTGGAGTGGCCTGGCTGGACCTGGCTCTCCACAAAGTCAGAAGCATGGTCTATGGACAGAAACAGAGTACTCATTCTGGTAATGAGTACCATGAATTTCCATGCTCATCAAGTCCACTGTAAAGTCTTCCATTTATGAAATGCCTTGGCTTGTGAGATGCTCCTGACTTGCCCCTCTCTACCTGTCCAGCCTCTGTTCACTTCCTGGCCCACCTAACTCACTATGCCCCGGCTGAGCACTGTGTATGTTAATTTTGTATCCTGAAACATTACTGAATTTATTTATTATTTCTAATAGTGTTTTTAAAAGACTATTTAAGGTTTTTCTCTATATAGTATCATGTCATTTGCAAATCAGAACAGTTTTACTTCCTAATTTCCATTAGATCATTTCCAAATAAAAATGAAACTATGATCACCAAACATAAATTTACATTTATATGCTATTGCTTCTTATTTTTATATGCAAGTTATAAATTCGGATTATGGGAATATGTTCATTTTCTCTACTTGGAGAAATTGTATGTGGATTTTGTGACTCTAAGTGTTGTATTATGTGTATTCATGAGTTTTGCTAGTCTGCTAAGTGCTGATGTGTGACAATTTCAATTAACTACCCCTCAGTTATCTTGTGAAACAAAAGCTCCTTTGTTTAAAAATTATAGTTAATATAAGTGATCAAGACTATACTTAAGAGCAATAGCTTCAGAGGAACATAACTTTGAACTTACATTTGTTCCTCAAAGACAAGAGTAGTTCTGTCATAAAGAAGTGGATCTCAGAGGGTTTTTGTTTGTTTTGTCTTGTATTTGTCTCCAAACTTTTGTATGTTTCAAATATATTGCGAATTCCAAGGAGTTTTCTTGTGGAATATAACTGTAAATATTTACCATATTATAAAACAAAATGTGTATGCTTCCCTAATGCATCCTTATTGGAAACTTAATGTTTCCTCATTGATTTATTTGAAGATAGAAATGATGAAGCTACTACATGTTTATAAAATTTTAATAATATTAGGATATTTTTCCTCATGTTACTGAACCCCTGAGATGCAAGGAAATGTCAGTTTGTTTCAGAATATGAAAGAGCATAATGAAGGACAAATCTTGGAGAGCAATTTTGATTTGCTTTGGTTTATAATGCCTGAATCTGAAAAGCTATAAAATGTGTTAACATTTTAGCGAAGTTTACACAATATTGATTGGCTTATTTCCTTTAATTACTATTTATTGCATTTATTCTACAATCTGGAGGATCTCTTACAGCCCTCTGTAATCTCTTCATTTTTTCTTTTTATTTAACTTGAAAACAAACCATTTTTATTTATTTATTTATTTATTTATTTATTTATTTATTTATTTATTTAATTTATTTCCTATTGTTCAAAATGTTACAGATGTCCCATTTTATCCCCATTGACCCCTCTCCCCCTTGAACACCTCCTTCCCTCTGAGATTCATCAATCTGACCATGTTTCCATGTCATAGAATCTGTTCTGTTCATCAGTTTATTAAGTTCTTTAGATTCCACCTATAAGTGAGATGATGTAATGGTTTGGCTTTCTCAGCTTGACTTATTTCACTTAGCATAATATTCTCCAGGTCCATCCATACTGTCCCAAATGGTATGAGATCCTTCTTCTTTACAGCTGTATAGTATTCCATGGAGTAAATGTCCCACAGCCTTTTTATCCACTCATCTACTGATGGGCACTTGGGCTGTTTCCAGATCTTAGCTATTGTAAACTGTGCTGCTATGAACATAGGGGTGCATATATTGTTTCTGATTAGTGTTTAAGGATTCTTAGGATATATCCCTAGAAATGGGATCACTGGGTAAAAGACCAGCTCCATTTTTAAGTTTTTTAGGAACCTCCATATTATATTCCATAGTTGCTCCACCAGTCTGCATTCCCAACAACAGTGTGCCAGGACTCCTCTTTCTCCACATCCACATGAGCACATGTCATTTATTGATGGTAGCCATTCTTACAGGTGTGAAGTGACACCTCATGGTGGTTTTAATTTGCATCTCTCTGATAATTAAGGACATTGAGCATTTTTTCATATGTCTCTTGGTCATCTCTATGTGCTTTTTGGAGAAGTAAGTGTCTGTTCAAGTCCTTTGCCCAGTTGTTAATTGGATTGTTTGTCTTCCTCTTGTTGAGTTGTACGAGTTCTTTGTACAATTTGGAAATTAGTTCTTTATCTGATACATCCTTGGCAAAGATGTTCTCCTAAACTGCAGGGTTCCTATGTATTTTGAAGCGGTTTTCTTTGGCTGTGCAGAAGCTTTTTAGTTTGATATGGTCACATTTGTTTATTTTTTCTTTTGTTTCTCTTGCCCTAGGAGATGTATCAGTGAAAATTCCAATATATGAGATGTCTGTGACTTTACTGTCTTTGTTTCCAGGATTTTTGTGGTTTTGTGACTTACATATAAGTCCATCCATTTTGAGTTTATTTTTCTGTATAGTGAAAGTTGGTGGTCTAGTTTCATTTTTTTTGGCATGTAGCTGTCCAGTTTTCCCAGCACCATTATTGAGACTGTCTTTATTCCATTGTATGCTCTTGCCTCCTTGTCAAATATTAACTGACCATAATGACTTGGGTCTATTTCTGCGGTTTCTGATCTGTTCCATTGATCTATATGTTTTGTTTTGTACCATTACCAGGCTGTTTTGATTACAATAGCTTTGTAGTACAGTTTAATATCTGGTAAAGTGATCCCTCCCACTCTGTTCTTTTTTCTCAAGATGACTGCAGATATTTGGGGTCTTTTTTGGTTCCATATAAATTTTTGCAATATTTGTTCTAGCTCTGTGAAATATGACGTTGGTATTTTAATAGGAATTGCATTGAATTTATAAATTGCTTTGGGTAGTATGGACATTTTAATAATATTAATCATTCCAACCAATGAACATGGTAAATTCTTCCACTTGTTTATATCTTCCTCTATGTCTTTTTTCCATGTCCTGTAGTTTTCCAAGTATAGGTCTTTTACATCCTTAGTTAAGCTTATTCTTATGTAACTTATTTTTTTAGTTGCAATGGTAAATGGTATTTTTTTTTTAGTTTCTCTTTCTGAGAGTTCATTATTTCTGTATAAAAATGCCATCAATTTCTGGATGTTAATTTTATATCGAGCTACCTTGCCAAATTCATTTATCAAATTCAGTAGTACTTTGATGGAGTCTTTAGGATTTTATATGTACGACCTCATGTCATCTGCAAATAATGACAGTTTTACTTCCTCCTTTCCAATTTTGATACCTTTTATGCTTTCTTCCTGTCTGATGGCTGTGGCAAAGACTTTCAGTACTATGTTGAATATGAGTGGTGAATGTGGGCATCCCTGTCTTGTTCCTTTTTTTTAAAGGAAATGGTTTTGACCATTGTGTACGATGTTGGCTGTAGGTTTGTCATATATGGACTTTATCATGTTGAGGTATGTTACCTCTATTCCCACTTTGCTGAGAGTTTTTATCAGAAATGGGTGCTGGATTTTGTCAAATGCCTTTTTTGCATCTGTTCATATGATCGCATAATTTTTGTCCTTTCTTTTGTTTATGTGATATATCACATTTATTGATTTGTGGATATTATACCAGCCTTGAATCCAGGAGTAAATCCCATTTGTTTGTGGTGTATGATCTTTTTACTGTATTGCTGGATGAAGTTTGGTAATATTTTGTTGAGGATATTAGCATCTATATTCATCAGGCATATTGGCCTATAATTTTCTTTCTTTGAAGTGTCTTTATCTGGTTTTAGGATTATGATGATGCTGGCCTCATAAAGAGCAGGTGGGAGGTTTCTCTCTTCTTGAATTTTCTGGAATAATTTGAGGAGAATAGGTGTTAATTCTTCTTTGAATGTTTGGTAAAACTCGCCTGTATATTCATATGGTCCAGTACTTCTGTTTGCTAGGATTTTTTTGAATCTTGCTTTGATTTCATTAGTTGTTATCAACCTATTCAGGTTTTCTATCTCTTCCTGATTCAGCTTTGAAAGGTTGTATGCTTCTAGGAATTTGTCCCTTTGTTCCATGTTCGGCCAGTTTGTTGGCTTATAGTTTCTCACAGCATTTTCTTATATGAAATTCTTTGTATTTCTGTTGGGCCAGTTAGTTATATCAACTCTTTCATTTCTGATTTAATTTACTTATTTGAATCTTCTCTGTTTCTTGGTGTGCCTAGATAAGGTGCATCAGTCTTATCTTTTCAAAGAACAGGCTCTCGGTTTCATTGATTTTTTTGTAGTTTATTTAGTCTCTATGTCATTAATTTCTGCTATGATCTTTATTATTTCCTTCTTTCTACTTCCTTGGGGCTTTTCTTGCTGTTCTCATTCTAATTCTTTTGTGTTAGATGGTTTAGTAGAGCTTTTCCTTGTTTCTTGAGGTATGTTTGTACTCCTATGAACTTTCCTCTCAGAAATGCTTTTGCTATGTCACATAGATTTTGAATTCTTGTCTGTTCAATTTTGGTTTTTCCCCCAGAAATTGTTTGATTTCTTCCTTGATCTCATTGGTAACCCATTCATTGTTTAATAACATGCTATGTAGCCTCCATGTGTTTGAATATTTTTCAGTTTTTTTATCATGTTTGATTTCTAGTTTCATGTCATTGTGATCCAATAAGATGCTTGATATGATTTCATTCTTCTTGAACTTGTAGAGACTTGTTTTGTGTCCAAACATGTGGTCTATTTTTGAGAATGTTTCATGGGCACTTGAGAGGAATGTGAATTCTGCTGCTTTGGGATGAAAAGTTCTGTAAATGTCAATTAAATACATTAGATCTAGTGTGCCATTCGAGGTCTGTGTTTCCCTGTTGATTATTTGTGTTGATGATCTGTCCAATGATGACAGTGAGGTGTTAAAGTCTCCCACTATGATTGTGTTGCAGTTTATTTCCCCCTTAAATTTTACCAAGAAATTTTTGATATATTTAGGTGCTCCTATATTGTGTACATATATATTTAAACTAGTTATTTCTGCCTGTTGGATTGATCCGTTTAATATTACGTAGTGACAATCTTTGTCTCTTATTCTGGTCTTTATTTTGAAGTTTTTGTCAGAAATAAGTATTGCTACACTAGTTTGTGTTTTTTCTTAGTTTCGTTTGCATGGAATATTTTTTCCATCCCTTACTTTTAGCCTGTGTGAGTCTTTTGCTCTCCAGTGGGTCTCTTGTAGACAGTGTACATTGGGTTCTTGTTTTCTTACCCATTCAGCTACTCTATGCCTTTGATTGGAGCATTTATTACATTTACATTTTAGGTCAGTATTGATATCAACTTATTTAATGCCATTTCCCCCCTTTATGCCAATGTACCTTTCTCTCAATGTTTCTTTTTTTTCTTAGAGCAGTCCTTTTAGCATTTCTTGCAATGCTGGTCTTGTGGTATTGAACTCCTTTTGTCTTCTTTTATCCCAAAAGCTCTTTATTTCACCTTCAATTTTAAATGATAGCCTTGTTGGATAAAACAGTACTGGTTGCATGTTCTTGCTTTTCATTACTTTTAGAACTTCATGCCACTTCCTTCTCGCTTGAAGTGTTTCTGTTGAGAAATCTGCTGTTAGCCTTTGGGGGTTCCCTTGTAGGTCACTGCTTGTCTATCTCTTGTAGCCCTTAATATTCTCTCTTTTTCCTTGACGTTTGCTGTTTTAATTATGATGTGTCTTGGAGTCAGTCTCTTTGGGTCCCTTTTGTTTGGAACCCTCTGTGCTTCCTAAACTTGTGTGTCTTTCTCCCTCACCAGCATAGGAAAATTTTCTGTCATTATTTCCTCCACCATGTTCTCTATCCCTTGCTCTCTTTCCTCCCCCTCTGGTACTCCTATGATGTGAATGTTGTTTTGCTTCATGTTGTTCCAAAGCTCCTTTAGACTTTCCTCATGCTTTTTAAGTGTTTTTTTTTCTTTTTGCTGCTCTTATGAGTGGGTATTTCTACCTTATTTTCTAAGTCACTTATTCTATCCTCTGCTTCGTTGAGCCTGCTCTTAATTCCTTCCAGTGTATTCTTGATACCAGATACAGTATTCATTTCTGACTGATTCTTATTTATGCTATTTAACCCTTTTTTCATGTTTTCACTAAGTTCCTCATCCTTTTCATTAAGTGTTGTTCTCATTAGTTTCATTGAGCATCTTTATAACCATTACCCTGAATTCTATTTCTGATAACATGCTTAAATCCATCTCATCAAGGTCTTTTTATGGTGAATTTTCCTTTTCTTTAGTTTGGGGGTTGTTTCTTTGTCTCCCTATTTTAGTGGCACTTCGTGTTTGTATCTGTATAGTAGATATATTTCCTGTCTCCCAGTCTTGTGGGGTTGGATTTTGTAGTGTATGTCCAGTAGAGCCCAGAGGAATGTTTTCCTTATACTTCTGAGCTATTTGCTCTAGGAGAGTCCTTTTTGTGGGTGTCCTTTTTGTGGGGACTTTGGGCTTTCCTGTTGTGATAGGGTCTAGATTGTTGTTGACCCATTTTTGGGAGAACTCTCTTCTCAGGTTGACTAATTGTGTGTCCCAGCCACAACCATGTCGTGTGAGCTGTTGTACAGGTACCGGCAAGGCATGATAATACACATCCAAACTGCCAGGATACAAGCAGTATCTTACAAAATATCTTGATAATCACAATGAAAACATCCCAAGTAAAAGTAAAATTGGGAAAGTGAAGTGAGAAAACAAATGCTAAAGCTAATAAAAGAAAAAAAGGGGGGAAAAAAAAGAATAGAATGAGAGAAAAGAAAAGAAAGAACAGGTACTATTGCTAGTAGGAACAAAAATAAAAAATAATAAACTAATATAAAATGTAAAAAATAGTGAAGCTACTTGGAGAGAAAGGAGCAGAGAAAAGATTCTGAAAGAAGGGCAAGCAAAAAATTAAGGGTACAGCTTAGGAATAGGAAAATAGTTGAAAATGAAAATACAATAAACAGGAAAACAGAAACAAACGATCAAACAAAAAGACAGGAAGACATAAGGAAGAAAAAGAAAAAAAATGTTATGACAATGGGATAAGTAGAGACAGAGAAATAAAACAAGGACAGGGAGGGAGTACAATAAGAGATATGGGGGAAACAATAGAGAAAAGCAGTAAACTTATTGGTCATACTGATAATGTCCCAGAAATTAAGCATGGAGTATCAAGAAAATCTTGATTATAGAACAAAAGACAAAACAAAACAGGGGGAAAAAAAAACAAACGAAAAAGGAAAACAAAATAATTTTTCTAAAAACATTAAATATTTAAAAACTAAAAGTAATTAAAAAATTTAAAAAGAAAATAAATTTTCATTTTTCTACTTTTCCTAATTAAAAAATAAAGTCAATCAGGTGAGTTTTATCTGGGTGGCTTATGTTGTCTGAGGTTCACTGTTTTGTATGCTGTTTTCAGTTCTCTTGGGAGGTACTTGTATATCAGCCAATGTCAGGAGCTGTCTAGGTTAGCTCTGGTGTCCTTAGATAGTTGGCTGATCTGAGGCTCTCTGTGGACTACCTCCACTTGTCAGCTATTTTGCCTCCCCCTTGTGGTTGCCTGGTCCTACTCCAGACTCTTCTGAAGAGTCTTTAGGCTGCAGGCTGACTACTGTAGCTCAGGATATTTCTCCCTCTAATTAGAGGTTTCACTATCAAGCACTCACTGTGGGGAAGTTAGTTTCTATTTCAAAGCCAGCCCCTCAGTCCTTACCCTATCCTCCAAGTCTAGTTCCCCCTTCAATGGCCTGCTGCAGCTTCAGACTGACTTCAGTTTGTTGCCTTTTCTGTATGGGAAGTTTCAGCAGCCTGGGCTCAGTGGGTTAGATTAAAAAGCATTCTAGTGAGCACTTTTCCTGCCCAGCCCCATGCAAGGGTTTTATCATTTTCTCCAGTTCCCAAACAATTGTCCCTGAGAGTCTTATTCTTATAATGTCCTCTTGTGAGCTATTCTCCCTTCCCTCTCAGGACTATGCCTGGGGGGAGATATCTAAGACTTCAGTGAGCTGAACCAGCCCTTTTCCTGTTGGGAGTGATGTTCCTACCCTGCAGGAGAGATAGGAGTGCTCTGCCCCTCCTTTCTCAAATCTGGTTGATTGATTTCAGGGGGTGCGCTAATTTCAAACTCTCCACAATGCAGACATAAATCCCAGCTTCTCTGGTCTGTCTCCCCAATGCAGTCCAGGAATGTGGGCACCCATTCAGTGATCAAAAACTCAAAAATACACAAAGCCACAGACAAGGAGATTATCCAGCCTGCAAAGTCCCACTGTCCTTGTGCCTAGGCACCAAACTAGAGGGGTCACAAAGTCAGCTCAACCGACCTCCCCTGCACTGCTGATCTTAGTAAAGTCGGGACGGCTCCTTGCACACTATCCAGGCACCCTTTATGGTGGATTAGAAGTCCCAGAATTGCCCCACCGGGAGCTCAGGGGCCTGGAGAACAAATTGACCCCACAGGTAGTTCCAGTCCCTCTCAGGAGGTGTTAGGGCTCTTTTCCCTTTCCCCACGCCACACAGATCAAATGCTTTCTGGGGTTCTACACAATACCTCACAGGAAGTCAGAGGGTCCCTGCATGTGGCTGCTCAGTGCATCCCTCTGGACCCTTTCTACTCTGGAGCCACACACTGTCATACTGCCTTTCCTGTGGTCAGCACCCTGTGTGAAAGACACCTGTCATGGCAACCATTAGAAGCTATGTTTCACTAAGAAAGTATGGTCCCCTCTTTGCAGGCACACTGTTCCCCTAGGTCTCTCTGCCCTCTGCTTGAGACTCTCTTTCCCTCCTCCTCCACTAGGAGATTGAAATTTCAGCTTTTGGAAGCCAGCCCCCCCCCCCCCCCACACACACACAAAGGGATGGAGCTTTGCAGCCTTTAGCCCTAGGGCCTCAGAGCCCAGCACAGGCTTCAGGGGGCACTACCCTTTTCTATACACCCCTTCTCTTACCAGAGTTTATGATGTTTCTTCAGTGATCCCTACTCGAAATATGCCTACTCTGGTATATTTCTCTGGTTTTTCCAAGCTGGTTGCACAGTATTTTAGTGGTAAATTGAGTCCATGCCTGGGAGCAAGGGCACTCTGCTTCTTGTCACAGTGCCACCATCTTCCTCCTCTCTGTAATCTCTTTAGATAGGAAAGTTTTTGCGTGGCTGGAATAATATTCTGTGATTTATGTTGACTTTCTTATGATCTTGATTATTTAAGGCAAAAATTTTTCACTTAGCAAAAAGCTAAGTTTTTATATGATCATGCCACATTCTATGTTATTAAAAAAATTTTTTTAAGGAAATTATGTAAAGAATTTAATTTTTTTTCTGTATTATAACCATGGGCAAGAAAGTGTTGATCATGTGGCTTCCAAACACCCTGTCAAACACAGTATAAAATAATATATTAATAAATCTAATCACTTACATGGGTCTTTATAATTTACAAAGAGATTTTACATTCAATACTTCACTCGGTCCTTTTATGACACTAATTGTACAAAATAGGAAACTAAAGTGAAACAACTTTTCCAATTTGTGAAAAGTGATTTCAGATTCAAACTTATTTCTGACTCCAGTTTCCACAATCACTGTGTTGGCTCTGACTAATAAATAAGTTAACCACATAGTACGAAATATAGAGATTTTTAGCAAGAGCATTATGTGCAATTTAGAAGAAGTAATTTTAGCTGTGATACTGCACTATAAATATAAAAGCACATAAGATATTACCATTGAAATGTACTGGGTGAATTATACATGGGACCTTTCTATACTATTTTTTGCAAATGCATGTGAATTTCCAATTTCCTCAAAATAAAAATGTTTTAAGACAGTAATCTTTCAATTATATTTGACAATTGCTTTTTCTTTGTGACATTATAGGTAAAAAATTAAGACTCCTGGTCTCCAGATTGATCTTTTTATATATTGTTATAACTGTTTTATTTTATTATTAATTATTTTCATTAATCTCTTACTTGCCTAATTAATTTTTTTGTATTTTTTATTTTTCAATTACAGTTTACTTTTCATATTATTTTGTATTGGTTTCAGGTGTACAGCAGAGTGGTTAGACAATCATATTCTTTACAAAATGGTCCCCTCGATATTTCCAGTACTCACCAGGCACCATACATAGTTATTGCAATATTATTGACTATCTTTTCTATGCTGTACATCCCCATGACTATTCAGTAACTACCAGTTTGGGAGACAAGTATCATTGCTCAGGTACCAGTGATTCTATCTCAAGTGTTTACATTTACTGATAACTTTTTATATTTTTCCAAAAATTGAATTGTCCATGTAAAATTACCTAAAATGATTTTTTGAGATTTTTTTTTTTTTAGTTCTACTCTTAGCAACATCCAATTAAACAATACACTGTTATCCATTATAGTCAACATGCTTTACATTAGAGTCTCAGTTTTATTCATACTACAGCTGAATTTTATACCCTTCACCAATCGCTCCCTATTTTCCCAAGTACCCAGCCCACCACCCAACCACTATTCTACTCTGTTCCTATGTGTCTTACTTTTTTTTTTTTTTAGATTCAATATATGTGATATGCAGTATTTGTCATTCTCTGTCTGTCTTATTTTAGTGAGCATAATATCCTCATAGGTCTTTCATGTAGTAGCAAATGAGAAAATTTCTTTCTTTCTCATGGCTGAATAATATTCTATTGTACATAAATGCTACACCCTCTTTATCCATTTATTTGTTGATGGACACTTAGGCTGTTTCTATATCTTGCTTACTGTAAATAATGATACAATAAACACAGGACTGTAGATATCTCTTCAATATATTGTTTTCATTCCCTTTAGGTAAATACCAAGGGGTGGGATTGCTGGATCATATGCTAGTTCCATTTTTAATTTTTGATGAATTTCCATACTGTTTTCCATAGTAACTTCACCAAGTTACCTTCTTATCAATAGTGAACAAGGGTTCTCTTTTCTCTACATTATTGCCAACACTTGTTATCTTTTGTCTTTTGAAAAATTTTATTAAATTTATTGGGGTTAAATTTATTGAGTTTTATTAGTTGATAAAATTATATAGGTTTCAAGTCTTATGGAAGCTCTTTTGTAGGTAACAGATTGCTTTTCTCTAGCTGTCTTGAATTTTTGGCATTTTAATTATAATGTGCTTGGGCCTTTTTGGGTTCTTTTTGCTTGTGACTCTCTGTGCCTCCTAAACTTGTGTGACTCTTTCCTTCACCAGGTTAGGGAAGTTTTCTGCCATTATTACTTCAAACAAGATCTCTAACTCTTGTTAATTTTCGACCTCTCCTGGAAGTCCTATGATGCCAATATTGTTACATTTTATGCTGTGCCACAGCTTCCTTAAAGGGTCCCCCAGGTTTTTTTTTTTTTATTGTTTTTTCTTTTTGGTTCTCCTGTTAAGTGATTTTTTTCTACACAGTCTTCTAATTCAGCATCCGTTAATCTACTGTTCATTCCTTCCAATGTTTTGTTTTTGTTTTTTTTTAATTTTTTAAAAAAATTTCTTCATGTCATTCTTAATTTCCTTCTGAGTTTCCATTTCTTTTCTCAGGCTATTGAGCATCCTTACACTCAGTATTCTGAACTCTATATCTGATAGATTGCTTATCTCCATTTCATTTAGCTCTTCTGAAGAATTCTCTTGTTCTTTCATTTGGAGTTTCTTTTTCTCCCCATTTTGGCCACCTGTTTGGGTTTGTTCCTACGTATAAGGTAGATCTGCTAAGACTCCTGGTTTTTTGGATGGTTTCTGGTGCAGGCCAATGTCAAGTGTTCTTTGTGACTTGCCTTGAGTACCCTGTTTGAAGTTTCCTGCACTCCACAGCTTGTCATTCCCTCTGCTGGGGCTGGGTGTGCTTGGACAGGACCAAGATGCCCACCAAGGTCTGCTTTTCTAAGCCCTAGGTCCAGAAGTAAATCAAGCAAAGACACAAAGCACCTGAATGCTATTATTCAGTCTCCTAATGAGCCTCAGACTGTAGAAACTCCATAGTGTAGGGAGAGAGTTTTTCCAGCAGGGTAGGGAAATTGCTTACCCCCCAGGCAAAAGCTGTTTAGAAGGTAAATGTCTGCCTGAGAAAGATGTCCTCTGCAATATCGGGTAATGGCTCAGCACTGGGGCCCAGATGGGTGCCCTCTGAACTCTTTCCACTCTCCAACCTCCCTAATGCTCTTCCCACAGACGGAGCCCAAAGTGAATGGCTTCACACAAAACTATGTGTGTTGGCCCTTTAAGAGGGTGCCTGGCAGACAGAAACCCAGCTGCTTTTCACAGCCAGATGTTATGTGGACACCTTTCTCAGTTCTGATGCTCTGGGTTGGGCAGCCCAGCTTCAGATTTAGACCCCAGAGTTCTCAATGGGAAACCCCCACATCTGAGATAGCCCTCTGTACCTTCAGCTGCTGCCTGTAGGAGCCCAGCCAGCCCTCTCCCAACTCTGCACTTCCTACCAGCCTCTACGTGGTGTCCACTTTTCCTCCTTGGTTATGAGAGTGCTCTCCAGCTATTCTTCAGTTGCAGTTAATTATTCCGGTGGTTTTTCTATATTTTAGTTGTAATTTCAGTTTGGTCCTGGGAGAGTGTCAGTGTAGCTTTCACTCAGTCTGTCTCCATCTTTGATTCCCTGCATATAAGTTCTTTGGTTAATCTCTTCCCACTCCACCCCTTCCCTCTGTTATACATCAGTCTATTGCATGCTTCAGTGCCTCTGGGTATATTTTCTTTGTCAGTTTATTTTGTTCAATAGATTACACATAAAAGTGAGATCATGTGATATTTATCTTTCTATCCCTCACTTATTTCACTTAGCATAATACTCTCCAGGACCCTCCATGATGTCTCAAGTGGTAAGAGGTCCTTATTTTTGACAGCTGCATAGTATTCCATTGTGTAAAGGTACCATAGCTTTTTTATCCATTCATCTACTGATGGGCACTTGGGCTGTTTTCAGATTTTAGTTATTTTAAATAATGCTGCTATGAACATAGGGTACTTATATTCTATCTGATTCATGTTTCAGGATTAGGATACATACCTAAAAGTGAGATCACTGGGTGAAATGGCAGCTCCATTTCTAATTTTTTAAGGACATTCCACACTGTTTTCCAGAGTGGCTGTTTCAGTTTCCATTCCCACCAACAGTGTACTCAGTACCTTTTTCTCCACATCTATGCCAGCACTTTTCCTTTGTTGATTTGTGGATGATAAATTCTGTGAGGTGTGAGGTGATACTTCATTGTCATTTTAATTTGCATCTCTCTGATGATTAATGACATTGAGCTTGTTTTTTTATATGTCTCTTGGCCATTTGTATGTCCTTTTGGAGAAGTGTTTATTAAGGTCCTTTGCCCATTTTTAAATTGTATTATTTTTCTTCCTCTTCTGGAGTTGTACAAGTACTTTATATATTTTGGAATTTAAACCCACATCAGATGTATCATTGGAAATATGTTCTCCCATACAGTGGGAACCCTTTTCACTTTGATGTTGGTTTTCTTTGCTGTGCAGAAGTTTTTTAGTTTTATATAGTCCCTTTTGTTTATTTTTTCCTTTGTTTCTCTTGCCCTAGGCAATGTATCTGTGGATATTCTGCTGCATGAGGTCTGACATTTTGTTGCTTATGTTTTCTTCTAGGATTTTTATGGTTTTATAACACACATTTAAGTGTTGTTTTTCCCCCAGTTTGAGTTTATTCTTGTGTATTATGTAAGTTGGTGGTCTAGTTTTATTTTTTTTGCATGTATCTGCCCAATTTTTCCAAAACCATTTATTGAACTAACTGTCTTTATTCCATTGTATGCTTTTGCCTCCATTTTCAAATATTATTTCAGCATAGTGGTTTAGGTCAGTTTTTTGGTTCTCTGTTCTGTTCCATTGATCTATATGTCTGTTCTTATGCCAGTACTAGGCTGTTTTGATTGTAATGGCTTTGTAGTATAACTTGATATGTGGTATTGTGACCCCTCCCACTTTGTTCTTCTTTCTCAAGATTGCTGCAGCTCTTTGGTGTCTTTTTTGGTTCCATATGTATTTTTGGAGTGTTTGTTCTAGATTTGTAAAATATGCCTTTGGTATTTTTTAAAAATTTGTTTTTATTGTTGAAAGAAATACAGATGTCCCCCGTTTTCCCCCATCGGCTCCTTTTACCTCACACCCAACCCCCACCCCAGGCCTTTACTACACTGTTGTCTCTCTCAATGGATTATGCAACTGGTATTTTAATAGGGATTGCATCAAATCTATATATTGCTTTTGTATGGACATTTTAATGATGTACATTCTGCCAATTCATGAACATGGTATATTTTTCCATTTGTTTATCTTTTTCTATCTCTTTTTTCATCATCGTGTAGTTTTCTGAGTACAGATCTTTTACCTCCTTGGTTAAGCTCATTCCTAAGTATCTTGAATTTTTGTTGCAATGGAAAATGGGATTGTTTTTTCAGTTTCTTTTTCTCAGAGATCATTGTTGGTGCATAAAAATGCCATCAATTTCTAGCTGTTAATTTTTTTTATCCTGCTACATTGCCAAATTGATTTATTAAATCTAGTAGGTTTTTTATGGAGTCTTTAGGTTTTTTTATGTACAATATCATGTCATCTACAAATAATGAAAGTTTTACTTCCTCCTTTCCAGTTTGTATGCCTTTCATTTTTTCTTCTTGCCTGATCTCTGTGGCTAGGACTTCCAGTACTATGTTGAATAAGAGTGGTGAATGTGGACATCATCGTCTTGTTTCTGTTCTTAAGGGAAACACTTTTAGTTTTTGGCCATTGAGTGTGGTGTTGGCTGTAGGTTTGTTGTATATGGCCTTTATTATGTAGATGTATGATCCCTCCATTCCCACTCTGCTGAAAATTTTTATCAAAAATGGGTGCTAGATTTTTTTGAATGCTCTTTCTGCTTCTATTTATAGATCATGTGATTTTTATCCTTCATTTTATTTATGTTATTTATTACATTTACTCATATGCAAATATTTTACAAGCTTTGCATTCCTGGAATAAATCCAACTTGATCATGGTGTATGCTTTTTTAGTGTGTTGCTGGATTCACTTTGTTATATTTTTTGAGGATTTTAGCATCTGTGCGCCTCAGGGATATTGGCCTATAATTTTCTTTCTTTGTAGTGTCTTTATCTGGTTTTGGAATTAGGATAATTCTGGCTTCATAAAAAGTTCTTGGAAGTGTTACTTCATCTTGAATTTCTGGGATATTTTCAAGAGGATAGCTGTTAATTTTTCTTTGAATGTTTAGTACAATGGCCTTGGATTTTTTTTTTTTATTACTGCTTCAATTTCATTAGTTGTTATTGGCCTATTCAGGTTTTTTGATTCCTCCTGACTGAGTTTTGGAAGATATATATCTAGGAATTTGTTCATTTTCCCTAGGTTGTCCAGTTTGTTGGCATATAGTTGTTTACATATTTGCTTACAATTCTGTGTTTTTTTGAGGTGTCCATTGTTATATCACTTTTTTCATTTGTGTTCTCTCTCTGCTTCTTGATGAGTCTAGCTAAGAGTTCATTAATCTGTTTATCTTGTCAAAGAACAAGCTCCTGGATTCATTAACCTTTTGTGGGTTTTTTTTTTTTTTTTTTTTTTTGGTCTCTATGTCATTTATTTTCACTCTGATCTTTATTATTTCCTTCCTTCTACTTCTGCTGGTATTTTTTTGTTTGTTTGTTTTCTTTCTAATTCCTTAGAAATTCTCTTTCTAATTCTTTGTAGGGATTGTTTATTAATGCTTTTTTTGTTTTTTGAGGTAAGCCTGAAATCTTATGAATTTCCCTCTTGGGACTGCTTTCACTGTGTCCTATATGTTTTGGATTTTTGTGTATTCATTTTATTTGCTTCCAGGAAGTTTTTATTAATTTTTTGCTTGATCTCATTGGTAACCCATTCATTGTTTAATAACATGCTATTTGTCCTTCATTTATTTGAATGTTTTTGAGATGAGTGTTTAGGTTTTCTTTGTACTTAATTTCTAATTTCATCCCATTGTGATCCAAGAAGATGTTTGGAATGATATCAATCTTTTTAAATTTGTATAGACTTGTTTTGTGTCCTAACATGTGGTCTGTCTTTGAGAATGTTCCATGAGCACTTGAGAAGAATGTGTATTCTACTGCTTTTGGGTGAAATGTTCTGTAAATATCAGTTAGATCCATCTGATTTAGTTTGTCATTAAGGTTGCTATTTCCTTAGTTTTTTGTCTGGAAGATCTATCCAGTGATGTCAGTGGAGTGTTAAAGTCCCCTCCTATTACTGTATTGCTGTCAGTCTCTTCCTTAAAGTCCATCAAGAGTTTTTTTAATATGTTTGGGTGCTCCTGTATTGGGTACATATGTATTTTTACAATGGTTATATTCCTTGTTGGATCAATCCCTTTAGCATTATATAGTAGCCTTCTTGGTCTCTTGTCATGGCCTTTGTTTTGAAGTCTGTTTTGTCAGATATGAGTATTGCTACCTTTGATTTTTTTTTCATTTATATTTGTTTGGAATGTTTTTTTCCATCCCTTTACTTTCAGTCTGTGTAAATCTTTTGTTCTGAGGTGAGTCTCTTGTAGACAGCATATATATGTCATGTTTCTTATCCATTCACTCACCTTATGTCTTTTGACTGGAAGCTTTAATCTATTTCCACTTAAGGTTATTATTGATAGGTACTTATTTAATGCCATTTTAATTTTCTTTATGCCTATGATCCACTCTTCCTCCTTTTCTTCTTCTTTAAGGAATCCTTTTAACATTTCTTGCAATGCTGATTTGGTGGTAATGTACTCCTTTGGCCTTTTTCTTTTGTCTGGAAAAGTCTTTATTTCACCTTCAGTTTTAAATGATAGCCTTACTGGATAGAGTAATCTTGGTTTCAGATCCTTGCTTTTCATTGCTTTGAATACTTCATGCCATTCCCTTCTGGCCTGAAGTGTTTCTATTGAGAATTCAGCTCACATTCTAATGGGAACTCCCTTACAGGTAATTTTCTGTCTCTCTCTCTTACTGCCTTTAAGATTCTTTGTTTATCTTTAACATTTGCTATTTTTATTTTGATGTATCTAGGTGTGGGTCTTTTGGGATTCATCTGGATTACGGCTCTCTGTGCCTCCTGAACTTGTGTGACATTTTTCCTTTACCAAGTTAGGGAAGTTTTCTGTCACTATTTCTTCAAAGACATTCTCTGTTCCTTGATCACATATTTATCCTTCTGGTATTCCTATAATGTGGATGTTGTGTATCATGTTGTCCCAGAGCTCCCTTAAGCTATACTCCTTTTTAATTCTTTTTTTCTATTTGATGCTCTAATTGAGTATTCAGTTCTACCCTGTCTTCCCAGTCCATGATTTGATCCTCTGCTTTATCCAATCTACTCTTAATTACTTCCAGTGTGTTCTTGATGCCAGATATGTTATTCTTTATTTCTGACTGGTTCTTGTAAATGGTTTCTATTTCACTTTTCATGCTGTTGTAGCTCTCACGGAGTTTCTTGTAATTCACACTGAGTTCCTTGAGCATCTTTATAGCTATTACTTTGAATTCTATTTCTGATATGTTACTTGCCTCCATTTCATTTTCTTTTTTTGGAGATTCTTCCTTTCTCTCATTTGGGGGTTGTTTCTTTGTTTCCTCATTTTAGGTACTTCTTTGTATTTTTTCAATGTATTATATAGAACTGTTATGCTTCCCAGTCTTTGTGGGATGGCTGTATGTAGAAAGTGTCTTCAGGGGTTCAGTGGTGCATTATCTTTGATCTCCTTGGCTGGATGCTCTAGGAATTCCCTTTGTGTGCATTATTTGGGTTCTTCTGCTGCAATTGTGACTTGATTGTTAATGTCCTGTTTGTAGGTGGGATCTCCTCTCTGACTTGTTGACTGTGAAGCTCATTCCCAACCCCGTCATGCCAGCTGTTATACAGGTACTGACAGAACAGAATAAGACACAATGGGGTCGAACCCAAAATAACACGGAAATCAAACTAAGCAAAGCAGCAAAAACAGGAAAGACTAAGGAGGAAAAGAAAAGAAGACAAAGTGAAAAATAAAATAAAAAGAATACTAAATGACCAGAGACCAAAGACTTATGAGGGATATAAAGAAAAAAGGGAGAAAGAAGAAGAAGAAAAAAGACAATGTGGAAGCCAGAAGGAATCTAAAAGAACTAGAATAAGAATACAAAAGAAAAGGTAACAAAAAATAAATGAAATAATAATAATGAATTTAAAATGTAATAATAATGGATATATTAAGATATAAGTAGGAAAAGTAAAATGAGAAAAAAAGGAAATAAGAAAAATTAATAACAATAAAAAGATAAAAAGAGAATAGAATAAAAAGGAAAGAGAGAAATTAGAGATATGCAAGAAAAAAGAGAAGGAAGGAAAAAGGGAAAAAGCAAAATATCAAACAACAAAAAACAAAAACACACAAACAAAAACACACAAACACACACACAACAACAACTTTTGGGTTTGCCATTTGTGGAGTTTGCTGGATTTTGCTCAGATGTTGTTGAATCTGCTTCCTTGTTGTGTCTAACCTGGGCTTCCCAGGAGCTTCTCTTTTATAAGCCAATGTGAGTCACTGTCTTTTCCTAGCCCTGAGGTCTGCTAGTTTGGAGTCTCAAGTAGCCAGGGGGGGTAGGGCTTCCTTACCCCAGAGACTGGGTCTGTATGGAGTCTCACCCCTTGAGTGTCCCTGTTCTGAGTTGTTCTTCCTTCCCCCTGGATCTGGGCTCTGCCTGGAGAGGGGGTATCTTGTTCTTAGCAGGGATGGTTTGATGAGATTCATGTTGGGAGTGGTGCCGGTAACTTGTAGGAAGGAGGGCTAGGCCCATCCTCTCCTTTCAATGCCTCAGCTCTGCCTGGCTTGCTGGCACTTCCTCACAACCACCTGCAGGGGCACAGATTTCCAGCGCTGGGCTGTTCTCCCTTGCGTAGATCCTGCAAGGCTGGTCAGAAGCAGCTGTTTTGCAGGTGTCAAAAAAGTCACCTCCCTTGCGCTCAAGGTAGGCAGGACTTATCCTCCTTCCTGGTCCTACTGTCCAGTCTCCCTTCTGCTCACCAGCATGAGTTCTTCCAATAAAAAAAAGGGTTTCCCAAATTCAAGGCTGGATGTGTCCTTCAGAACCTTCCCTTGGAGGCTAGACCTGAGCTCCACTATGTGGCCCTTCTGGCTGACAGAGATCAGGAGAAACTTCTCAGGCTGGACGATGGTGGGGTGCTAGCACTACTCCATCCAGGGACTTCAGCCCCAGGTGTCCACTGCTGTGACCAATCCTTGGTCCCCACAGCCATTGCCCTCTGGGTCACCTCTCTCTGTCCCAGGCACTCCCGTCTCACCCACAGATCCGCAGCCTCTTCAGTCTCCGTCTAGTCCTCAGATCTAGTAAGTCCAGAGCAGGGGAGGCTACAGTCTCCTTTCCGAACTTCAGTGCAGTTCTTGCCCCAGAACTCTGGTGGTGGGGCCTTGCAGTTCAGCTCCAGGGCTGCTATGGCAACCTGGTGGCAGTGGGGGTGGGTAAGTCCAAGGCAGGGCAGCAAGGGGGGCAGGGGGCGGGCTAGAATCTTCCGTGGTGAGAGGTTGTTGAACAGGGTCCAGGGTGGGATCCTCGGTGGGCATGAGGGGTCGCGATGGGTCCTTGGCAGGTGCACAGGTCAGAGCGGGTCCTCATGGATGCGCCGAATCCCCGTGGTGTCTGTGGGGAGCGCCCGGTCTATGAGGGCCCACCACGCTGAGCTCAGTCCCCAGGGGAACTCCAGGTAGGGTGGTTTCCAGGGCAGGGGCACCTGGTCTGAACGGGGCTTGCTGTGGGCATGCGGGGCCCAGGCTACAGGGGTGCACAGTGAGTGAGTGTGCAGGTTCAGTTTGGGGTGCTGCAAGTTCGGGTGGCAGTGAGGTTGGCCTCCCAGCCAAGGTCACTCCCTGCAGCCTCCTCTCAAAGAGGACCTTGCAAAACCTTCAAGATAGCCCTGCCTCTAAGTTGGAGGGCATGCAGAAGAATGGCTGTGGTGGCCGCTCCTGGGTCTCCTGGGTCTGGAGAGCCCAAACTGCCTCCTGAAGACCACTGCAGGATCGGACTGACTCTCACACACACATCCATGCATGTCTGCACACTTGCCCTCTCACTCATTCACTCACTCACTCATTCACTCACACTCTCACCCTAACTCCAGTCCTGCCTGCCTCCATGTTTTATCTTGGCTAGCAGATTTAATTCCCAACTTTTTTTTTTAATCAAGATTGTTTTGGATATCCTGGGTCCTTTACAATTTCATATGAATTTTAAAACCAGTTTCTCAATTTCTACAAAGACATTAGCTTGGATTCTGACAGGGATTGCGTTGAATCTTTAGATCAGTTTGGGGGAGTGTTGATTACTATCTCTATCAATATTAGCTCTAACAGTACACAAACATGGGATGTTTTTTATTTTTTAGGTCTTCATTTTTCAGCTGTTCATCTCTGGAAATACAATCAATTTTTGCATATTAATCTTGTAGCAAGCAGATTTGTAAAACTCTTTTATTAGTTTTAATGTTTTTTTCAATTACAGCTCACATTCAATATTATTCTGTATTAGTTTCAGATGTACAGCAAGGTGGTTAGAAAAACATGTACTTTTAAAATATATATATATATTTTTATTTCAGAAAGAGGAGGGAAGAGGGAGAGACAGATAGAAATACCAGTGATGAGAGTCATTGATCAGCAAGCCCCCTGCTGAAGATCAAGCCTGCAACCAGGGGCATATGGCCTGACCCAGAATCAAACCCTGATCTCCTAGATCATAGGTTAGTGCTCAACCATTAAGCCACATCAGCTGAGCTATCCCTTCCTCTTCTTTTTTTGTTTTTTAAATATATCTTTATTGATTTCAGAGAGAGGAAAGGAGAGGGAGAGAGAGAGACAGAAACATCAATGATGAGTCACTGATTGAGCCTGCAACCCAGGCATGTGCCCTGACAGGGAATCGAACCCCTATCGCCTGGATCCTCGGTCGACGCTCAACCGCTGAGCCAAGCCCGGCCGGGCCCTTCCTCTTTTTAAAGAAGGCCCTTTAAGATTTCTTGTAATACTGATTCAGTGGTAATTAATTCTCTTAGCTTTTTATTGCCTGGGAATCTCTTTATTTCACCTTCAGTTTTGAATAATACGTGGCTGGGTAGACTAATCCTGCTTGTAGGTCCTTGCTTTTCATCACTTTGAATATTTCATGCCAATGTTTTCTTGCCTGAAATGTTCCTGTTGAGAAACCATCTGACAATCTTATAGGAGCTCCCTTGTAGGTGTCTTTCTCTTGCTGCTTTTAAGGTTCTCTCTTTTTTTTTTTTAACTTTGCCATTTTAATTATGATGTATCTTAGTGTAGACTTCTTCGGGTTCATTTTGTTTAAGACCCTGTGCTGCATGTATCTATATGTATTTTTCTTTCACCTCGTTATGAAAGTTTTCAGCAATTATTTTTTTCAAATAGTTTCTCAATCCCTTGTTTTCTCTTTTCTTTTTAAAAAAATATTTAAATATTTTTATTGATTTTATTGAAAGCAACAGAAACATAAGATAGAAACATCAATGATGAGAGAGAATCATTGATTGGCTGCCTACCACACACCTCACACTGGGACTTGAGCATGTGCCAAGTTGGGAAACCCAGGCATGTGCCCTGACCGAGAATCGAACTGTGACCTCAACCACTGAGCAACACCGGCCGGGCTCTCTCTTCTGTTTCTAGTACCACCATGTTGTGTCTGTTCCTTTACTTCGTATTGTTCCAAAGGTCTCTTAGACTATCTTTAATTTTATTTTTATTTTTAATGCTCTGATTGTTTTCTGTTACCTTGTCTTCCAAATCCCTGGTTTGATCTTCTACTTCACCTAGGCTGCTATTGATTTATTTTAGTATATTCTTCATTTCTGATATTGTATTCTTCACTTCGTACTGGTTCTTTTTTATTGTTTATATGTCTTCATGATATTGAAGTTCTCACTAAGTTTCTTGATCGTTCTTCTTTCATTTTTGTTTCTTTAAATTTTCACCCGAGGACATGCTTAGAGAAAGAAAGGGAGAGAGAGAGAAAAAAAGAAAGAGAGAGAGAGGGACAGAGAGAAAGGGAGAGAGGGAGAGATTGATGTGAGAGAGAAACATCAATCAGTTGCCTTCCATACATACCCCAACCAGGGATCAAACCCGCAACCTGGGTATGTGCCCTGAACTGGAATTGAACTGGCAACCTTTCAGCGCATAGAATGCTTAACTAATTGAGCCCCTCCAGCTGAGCCCTTGCTCATTCTTATAACCATTATTTTGAACTCTGGTAGCTTGCTTGCCTCCATTTTATTTAGTTCTCCTTTTGGAGATGTCTCCTGTTCTTTCATTTGAGGCATGTTTCTATGTCTCTCCATTTTGGCTCCCTCCCTGTGTTTGTTTCTGTGTATTAGGTAGATCTAGTACATTACCTAGTTTTGCAATGGTGGTCTTATGTAGTTGATGTCTGAGCTAAGTAGTCCAAGAATGTCCCTTGTATGGGTTATGTGAGCCCTCTTATTGTAGTTAAACCTTGACTGCTGTTGGCCTGTCCATGAGTGGGGTTGCTCCTACATCTGGCTATGAGGATCAACCCCCAACACACTATACAAGCTGCTGTGTAGGTTCTGGCACCAAAAAGCTGAATTTACCCCAACAGGATCTGGTGTTTGCTGAGATATCTTTTTGTGTCTGCCATAGTGGAGCTACTTTGGTCCTGCTCTGATGTGATCTGAATCACTGGTTGTGTTGGTTCTGGGGCCCTTCGATGTGGATCCAGTGTTGGTCAATATCATGCACTGCTAATGCCAGGCCCTTGGCTACTTGTTTGGAGCTACAAAGCACTCAACAGTGTGTGACTGACTCTGCTGGGCCTGGATGTGCATGGGAGGGGCCTAGCTGCAAACCAAGTTCAGTTTTCATCAGCAGGAAGCCTGTGGGACAGGTCAGCAAAAGTCCCAAGGCTCCCTAAGATCTGCCCTCTCCTTTTAGCTGCGTGGTAGGCATAGTTACTAAAAGAGCCTCTGGTGGTATTTGAGTACCTTGAGAGAGGCTCTCAGTGAGTCACCAGATAGGGACTAGTGATGGTCAACAGATTGATAGAAATTTAAATTCAGCACCAGTGCTGGGTTTGAGGCTACTAAGCAACCGTCTCAGTGTATACCAAGATCAGCTGCCACAAGACTTATACTCACAGACCTTGTGGTAGGGCTGGGTCCAAGGGATTCATCAGGGTGAAGGCAGCAGGGTTCATCATGTCCACACAGACCAAGTTTTGATCTTGTGCAAAGAAGGCTGTGCCCAGGACAGATGGTCTGATGTATGCAGGAAAAATGGCCCCACCTAAGAGCTTCACAGTTCAGTTCTTCCCAGAGTCTGATGGGACCTACTGGAGAGTCTTCTCCATGAGGGTGGGGGTGGGGGGTGGAACCAGGTTGGCCATGGTTGGCTGACAATACTTCAGAACACAAGATCAGCATCCAGAAGTCTGGAGGGTGGAACTAATGCATCTCCCTTGATTGGGCTAGTGAATCTCTGTGGGTCGTTAAGGTACTGCCATATGGCCACCAGAAGCATGGCACTCTGGTATGGGGCTTCAATGGGCTACTATGACTGCTCCAGCAGAACACTCGGGGTCTTGCACTTGGAGGTGCTACAGTAACTGCTCCAGTGGAGAGCTTTGGGCTGGTGCACAGAGGGGCTTTGATGATGCCTGGGGACAGAGCAGTCCCAACAACATGGCTTGGGGAGGAGAAATGACCTCTGGCCCAGAGCCACACAATTCTGTCTCTGATTCTCTTTGAGTCTACTCTCAAGATCCTTTCTAGAGAGTCTATACACCAGTCTCACAGCTGACTCTTCTGCTGGGCTTAAACTTGGGCAGAATAACAGGGCAGCTGGAAAGGTAAGGTTGTACAGTCCCCTTAAACCAAAGTGGTTTGGCAGGGTCTGTCCTCCCCAGGAAAAATGATGTCTGTGGGAGGTGCAGGAGAGCAACTCAGCACAGGGACCCTGGTGGCTGACCCTTCAGCTCTCTTCCCAGAGCCACACTGCCCAGTCTGTCCTTGCAAGTCTGTAGTCTGCTTGGAGCCGGCCTCCCTCTGCCAGAGCCTAGGGTGAGTGATTGCCAAGGATATTTTGTTCCTTGGCCCTTTAAGGGGATGCCTAGGTTTCTAGTAGACTCCTCTCTCTCCCTGGCAGACAGAATCCCCTCCACAGACAATAGTGTGGTGAAGGCTTGGGGTGGGGAGTGGGTGCAGGGTAGAAGGGGTCAATGGGGAAAAAAAGGGAACATCTGTAATTCTTTCAACAATAAAGATAATTTTTTTTAAAAAAAGAATCCCCACCAATTTTTAACCAGAGTTTATGCGGACACCTCTTCTGGCCTCTATTGTTCTAGGCTGGAGAACCCCACATGGGAGGATATCCGTAGCTGAGATATCCCTCTAGATTCTGAGCTGCATCACATGTGTAGAGAACCCGGCCCTTTTGCATCTCCATCCTTCCTACCAGTCTCAATGTGGCTTCCTCTGTAAATCCTTGGTTGTAAGGTTTCTATTCTGGTGGTCTTCATTTGGTTATTCAGGTTAATTGTTCTATAATTTGGTTGTAATTTCAGTTTAGGGCTGGGAGGAGGTGAGTGTAATTTCCACTTACTCTGACCCCATCTATCTCACCAGGCAACCAATTCCTGAATATATATATATATATATATATATATATATATATATATATATATATATTAATATATCTTTATTGATTTCAGAGAGAGGAAGGGAGAGGGAGAGAGAGATAGAAACATCAATGATGAGAGAGTCATTGATCAAGCCCGCAACCTGGGCATGTGCCCTGACCGGGAATCGAACTCTGATCACCTGGATCCTAGGTCGACGCTCAACCGCTGAGCCATGCCCGGCCGGGCAATTCCTGAATATTTATTTTGTATTCTGCTGCTTCTCTGAATTTATTGATCAGTTCTAGTAGTTTTTGGTGGAATCTTTAAGGTCCTCTATATACAGTATTATGTCATCTAGAAATAGTAACAGTTTTACTTCTTTTCCAATGTGGATGCCTTTATTTCTTTTTCTTGTCTGGACTTTTTCTTGTCTTGGCTAGGACTTCCAGCACTATGTTGAATAAGAGTGTTGAAAATGAACACCTCTGTCTTGTTCCTGATCTTACAGGAAACACTTTTAGTTTTTCTCTGTTGAGTCTGATAGCTGTGGGTTTGTCATATATGGACTTTCTTATTGTGAGGTGTGTTCCCTTTATTCCCAATTTGCTGAGAGATTTTACCATAAATGGTTGCTGGATTTTATAAAAAACTTTTATCTGTAACTATTGACGTAATATAATTTTTGCTTTTTGTTTTGTTTATATGATATATCGCATTAATTGATTTCAATGGATATTGTCTGAACCTTGCTTACCAGGGATAAATTTTACTTGATCATTATTGTCCAAGTTTTTTAATGTATAGCTGAATTCAGTTTATTAATATTTTGTTGAGGAATAATTGCATCTGTGTTCATCAGGGATATGGGCCTATAATTTTTTTGTTGTGTCTTTATCTGGTTTTGGAATTAAGATAATGCTGGATTTTTAAATTACCTTGGGAGACTTCCTTCATCTTGAATTTTTGGACTAGTTTGAGAAGGATAGGTATTAGTTCTTCTTTAAATGTTTGGTAAAATTCATCTGTGAAGCCACCCAGTCTAGGACTTTTGTTACTTGAAAAAATTTTTTTTATTATTACTTCAATTGCATTGGATGTAATTGGTCTGTTCAGATTTTCTGTTTCTTCTTGATTCATTATTGGAAGAGCGTATGTTTCTAGGAATTTATCCATTTCATCTAGATTGTACAATTTGTTAGCCTATAGTTTATAACTTTTTCTTACAATATTTTATATTTTTGTTGTGTCAGTTGTTACTCCTCTTCTTTCATTTCTGATTTTACTTTTTTGGGTCATCTCTTTTTTCTTGATGAGTTTGGTTAAACTTGCTTACCTTGCTTTTGGTTTCATTGATATTTTGTATTGTTTTCTTAGACACTATTTTGTTTATTTCTGCTATGATCTTTATTATTTCCTTCCTTCTACTCACTTTGTACTTTGTTTGTTGTTTTTTTTCTAGTTCTTTTAGGTATAAGGTTAAATTGTTTATTTAATATTTTTCTTGTTTCTTGAAATAGACCTGTAATGCTACGAATTTCCCACTTAGGACTGCTTTTGCTGTGTTCTGTAGCTCTTGGGTTGTTGTGTTCCTATTTTTTTCTCTCAAGGTATTTTTTTGTTTCTTCTTTGATATCATTGTTAAATCATTCATTGTTTAATAACATGTTATTTAGGCTCCATGTGTTTGTATGTTTTAATTTTTTTTCTTGTAATTGAATTCTTGTTTTATACCATTAAGGTCAGAGAAGGTGCTTAATATGATTTCAATGTTCTTAAATTTATTGAGACTTTTTTGTGTCCTAATATGTAGTCTATCTCTGAAAATGTTCCATATGCACTTGGAAAGAATGTATATTCTACTGCTTTACAGTGAAATGCTCCAAAAATATCAATTAAATCCATCTGTTCTAAAATGTTATTTAAGGCTGCTTTTTCCTTGTTTTGTTGTCTGGAAGATCTATATTCTGATGTAAACAGGGTTAAAATCTTCTGTTATGACTATATTACTGTCACTCTCTTCTTTTATGTTTATCAGTATTTGCTGTATATATTTAGGTGCTCATATGTTGGATGCATTAACGTTTACAAGGGTTATATCCTCTTATTGAAGTGTTCCCTTTAACAT
This sequence comes from Miniopterus natalensis, assembly GCF_054644295.1. Taxonomy (NCBI): domain Eukaryota; kingdom Metazoa; phylum Chordata; class Mammalia; order Chiroptera; family Miniopteridae; genus Miniopterus; species Miniopterus natalensis. The sequence continues at coordinate 47,704,185 of NC_142103.1, read as the reverse complement.
TATATAGTGTCCTTCTTTTATTATTGCCTGCGTTACAAAGTCTATTTTTCTGATATAAGTAATTACCCGCAGGTTTTTTTTATTTTTTCTTTGCATGAAATATCTTTTTCCATACCCTTACTTTCAGTCTGTGTGTATCTTTTGATCTGAAATGAGTCTCTTGTAAACTGTATATACCTGGGTCTTATTATATTATCCATTCAGCTACCCTATATATTTTGATTGGAGCATTTAATCTACTTACATTTAAAGTGATTATTGATAAGTATATAGTTATTGATATTTTATTGTACATATCTATGTTCCTATTTTTTTTATCTTCTCTTAAAGAAAGCCCTTTAACATTTTTTGTAACACTGGTTTGTTTGTAATTAACTCCTTTAGCTTTTCCTTCTCAGGGAAGCTCTTTATTTTGCCTTCAATTTTAAATGTTAGCCTTAAAAAAATAAATAAATATAAAATGTTAGCCTTGCTGGATAAAGTAGTCTTGGTTGTTGGTTTTTGCTTTTAATCACTTTAAATATTTTGTGCCAATCCTTTCTTTCCTGAAATGTTGCTTTAAGAAATCAGTTGACAGACTTATGGGATCTCTCTTGTAGGTAACTCTCTTTCTCTTGCTGCTTTTAAGATTCTCTCTTTGTCTTTATCCTTTGTCATTTTAATTATGATGTGTCTTGGTATGGGCCTTTTTTGGTTCATCTTGCTTAGAACTCTCAGTGTTTCTTGGACTTGTGTGTCTTTTCCCTTCACCAGGTTAGGGAAGTTTTCAGTCATTATTTTTATTTCTTTATTTATGTTTTTCAGGCACTATATTTTATTTTATTTCATTTTATTTTATATTTTATTTTATTTTTCCAGGACCATTTATCTCCTCTATTATTTTTAAAATAAGTTATCAATCCCTTGCTCTCTCTCTTTGCCTTCTGGTATCCCTATGATACAGTTGATGTTGTTACAGTTGATGTTGTCCTAGAGGTCCTTTAAACTCTCCTAATTTTTAAAAATTCTTGTTTCTTTTTATTGCTCCAATTGGGGGTTTTCTGTTACTTTGTCTTCCAAATCGCTGATTTGATTCTCTGATTAATTTAGTCTATATTTGATCCTTTAAAATGTATACTTAATTTCAAATATGGATTCGTTGTTCTTTATGCTTGCTATCTCTTCATTGACCTTCTTATCAAGTTCCTTAAGCATCTTTATAACCATTGTTTTGAACTCCGTATCTGGTAAATTGCTTGCCTACAATTCATTTAGGTTTTCTTCCTGGGAGTTTCTCCTGTTCCTTCATTTGGGCCATCTTTCTTTGTCTCCCCATTTTGGCTGCCTCTCTGTGTTTGTTTTTGTTTATTACATAGATCTGCAATGTCTCCAAGACTTGGTATAATGGCCTTATGGAGTAAATGTCTTGTGGAGCTCAGTAGTGCAGTACCTCTGATCACACAAGGCAGGTGCTCCAGGTATGTCTCTTGTGTATATTATGTGACCCTTCTGATGTTGTTGACACTTGATGGCTGTTGGTCCATTCATGGGCTTGTTGGCGCTCAGGCTATTTGACTGTTGAGGATTGACTCATTCCACAGTGTATGAGCTGCTGTGCAGGGTTTGACCCCACAAAGTGGAATTTGCCACAGCAGTGTCTGGCATCTACTGAGATCTTATTTTGGGTGTACTGCTTGTAGAGCTAATTGGGTCCTTCTCTGATGTTTTCTGAAGCCTCTCACAGGGTGTATATTTGTTTTGGAGCCTCTTGGGAGGGATTCCTGTGCAGGTCAATGTCTGACACTGCTTGCGACTTGCCCTGGGCTACCTGTTAAGAGCTACAAAGTGATACATGGTTAGTTTCTTCTTCTTCTGGGCTTGGGTGCACATGAGATGGGCCAAGCTGCCTCCTGAGGCTAGCTTCCATCAGTACCAAGCCTGGGGAAGGCCAGCAAAAGGCTCGAGGCACCCTGAGATCTGCCTGTGCCTGCCAACTACCTGTTAGGCTCAGTTACTAAAAAAGCCTCTGCCAGTAGGAGATTTGTGTGATGCAGGTTCTCACTGACTCAATTGGTAGGGATGAGTGATATTCTCCTGGTTAATACAAATTTAAACTCAGTGCCAGTGCTGGGTCTGAGACCACTCTGCCAAAGTCTCAGGGAACACCAAAATCAACTGCCACCCTCCTGGGTCCTGTGAAACTCTGTGCTGAAGCAGGGTCTCAGGAAGTCATCAAGGTAAGGACAGTAGAGTTCATCAGCCTAAAACAAATTAAGATTTTGACATGTGGAAGAAAGACTTTGCATAGGAATGGTGGTGTTGGTTGGGTTATGTGGGACAAAAAATGTCTCTCATCTTAGAGCCACACAACTTGCTCTCTCTCTGTGCATCTCTGAAACCCCTGAGTCTGCCTGGACCTCCTTCGTGATCATGGTATCTCTCCTGCCAGGTAAGTATATGCTGGGACCTCCTTGAGAGCCTTCCAAGAAAGGCTACAGTGAGCCCAGTCTGCCTATAGTAGCTGATTCCTCAGCATGGTGGGGCCACAAGGAGTCAGGAGTGTGGGGCCAGTAGATATCCCAAGGCTGATGCTGTATAAAGGGGAGTGTTTGACTGAAGAAATATGGTGTCTGTGTGTATGTGGGAGAGGGACTCAGCTCATGAAAAATGGCAGCTGTATTTCTAGACTTCTCCCCAAAGTCACACAACCCACTCTCTTTTTGTATGACTCTTGTCCACCCTGAGTCACCGTTTCTCTGCCAGAGCCCAGGATAAATAGCTGATAATATGATTTTGTGCACTGGTACTTTAAGAGGGCACCTGAGTTTCTAGCAGACTCTTTTGTCTCCCTGGTGGACAGAGTCCCCACTGATTTGCACAGCGAGATGTTATGTGGTCCTCTTCCCAGCTCTGGTGCTCTGGGCTGGGGAACCTGGCATGGGGTTGACACCCCTAGCTTGTCAGTGGAGACCTTTTCAGCTGAGATAACTCTCCATATTCTCAACTGCCACACTTGGGTGTGGAGCCAACCTTTTCTAATTCTCCATCCTTCTTAACAGTCTTGAGATGACTTCTTCTCCATGTCCTTGGTTATAAGACTTATGTTCAGCCAGTCTTCAGTTGGTTTAGATTTATTGTTCTATAATTTAGTTGTGATTTTAACTTGCACCTGGGAAGAGGTAAGTGCTACTTCCATCTACTCCACCACCATCTTGGATCTCCCACACGTAATGTAATTATTGATGTACTTTGTTAAGTTTATTACTAGGTATTTTATTCTTTTGGTTGTAATTGCAAACGAAATTATTTTTTCATTTCTTTTTCTGAAGTTTTGTTGTCAGTATACAGGAAGGCAATGGATTTTTATACATTAATTGTGTATCCTGCAACTTTACTGCATTTGTTTATTGTTTTTAATAGTTTTTTTGGTGGAATCTGTAGGGTTTTTTATATACAGAATCGTGTCACCCACAAAAAGTGACAGTTTTATTTCTTCCTTCCCTATTTGGATGCCTTTTATTTCTTTTTCTTCCTTATTGTTCTAGCTAGGACTTCCAGGACTATTTTGAATAAGAGTGATGAGAGTGGACAGCCTTGTCTTGTTCCTGACCTTAGAAGAAAAGCTTTCAGTTTTTCACCATTGACTATGATATTGGCTGAGGGTTTATCATATATGGCTTTTATTATGTTAAGAGACTTTCCTTCTATTCTTATTTTATTGAGTACAGTGGTACCTTGATTTTCAAATGTAATCAGTTTTGGAAGACAGAGTTCTGAAACATTCAAAAACTGAGAGATCAACAGCCGACAACTAGGCCTCAGGATCTTGCACTCAGCGGAAGCCATGTGTCATGTTCGACTTCCGAGGCGTGTTTGAAAACCGAAGCACTTACTTCTGGGTTTATGGCATTTGTAAACCAAAATGTTTGTCAATGGAGACCTTTGAAAACTGAGGTACCATTGTATTTTAATCATAAATGGATGTTGTATCTTATCAAATGCTTTTTCTGCATCTATTGATAAGATCATATGATTTTTATCCTTTCTTTTGTTAATGTGGTGCATTACATTGATCGATTTTTGTATGTTGAACCATCCTTGTGCTCCCAGAATGAACCCCATTGATTGTGATGTATTATTTTTCTGATGTACTGCTGTATTCGATTTGCTAGTATTTTGTTTAGGACTTTTGCATTTGTATTCATCAAAGATATTGGTCTGTAGTTTTCTTTTTTGTGTTATCTTTGCTAGGTTTTGGTATTGGGGTTATAGTGGCCTTATAAAATGTGTTAGGAAGTATTGCTCTTCAATTTTTTGGAAGAGTTTGAGGATAACTTTTAAATCTTTGAACGTTTGATAGAATTCACTGGTAAAGCCAGCTGGTCCTGGACTTTCACTTTTTGGGAGGTTGTTGATGGTTGTTTCAATTTCCTCACTGTTGATCGGTCTATTTAGATTTTCCAATTCTTCATGATTTAGTCTAGGATGGTTATATATTTCTAGGAATTTATCCATTTCTTCTAGGTTATTGAATTTGGTGGCATATAGTCTCTCATAATATTCTAGTGTGATCCTTTGTAGATCTGTGATGTCTGTGGTGACTTCTCTCTCATTTCTGATTTTGTTTATATAGGCCTTTTCTTTTTTTTCCCTTAGTGAGTCTAGCCAAGGGTTTGTTAATTTTATTAATCTTTTCAAAGAACCAGATCTTTGTTTCATTAATTTTTTGTAGTCATTTTGTTCTCTGTTTCAATCAATTCTGCTCAAATTTTTATGATTTCCTTTCTTCTGCTGACTTTGGGTTGCTTCTGTTCTTTTTCTAGTTCTCTAAGATGTGATGTTAGGTTGTTTACTTGGGATTTCTCTTGTTTCTTGAGATAGGCCTGTAATGATGTAAACTTTCCTCTTATTACTGCTTTTGCTGCATCACAGAAATTTGTTTTTTTTTCAGTCCTCACCTGAGGATATTTTTTCCATTGCTTTTCAGAAAGAGTGGAAAGGAGAGAGAGAGAGAAACATCGATATGAGAGAGACACATTGACTGGTTGCCTCCCGCACGTGCCCTGACAGGGGCCGAGGACCGAGCAACCCAGGTACCTGCCCTTGGCCAGAATCAAGCCTGGGACACTTCAGTCCACAGGCCAATGCTCCAACTACTGAGCAAAACCAGCCAGGGCCCAGAAGTTTTGATATGTTGTATTATTATTCTCATTTGTCTCTATATATCTTTTGATATCATCTTTTATTTCTTCTTTGACCCAGTCATTTTTTAGTAATATGTTTTTAAATTTCCATGGACTTGTGAGTTTCTTTGCTTCCCTTTGCAGTTGATTTCTAATTTCAAAGCATCGTGTTCAGAGAATATGCTTAGTATAATTTCTATCTTCTTGAATTTGTTGATGCTACTTTTGTGACCCAACACATGGTCTCTCCTTGAGACTGTTCCATGTGCACTGGAGAAGAATGTATAATCTGATGTTCTGGGATGAAAGGCTCTGTAAATATCAATTATGTCCATTTGGTGTAGCATCAGGTACTCTTTTAAGTGACTTACATGTAACATCTCAATCTTCACAGCACTATAATTACTGTTTTATTACTGTTTTACAGAAGCTGAAACTAAAGTTCAGAGAGGTTATGTAACTTGCTCAAGATCACACACTTTTTAGACAAAAGTAGGTTATCCAATTCCAACATCCATACTCTTTAGCCATTTTGCTATGCGACAATGCCCCAAAACTTACACTATTTGCCTCTATTTTACTGAATCTAAACTTTACTGTCAAAAATCCATAAACACAAATAGCTGAAAGGAACCTTGGAGTCTATAAGTCCAGAGATTGCAAACTAGTAATTGACAGGTAGAATATGACCTGAAGAAATATTTTATTTGGTCTTCATGTTGTTTTAGTGTAAATTCTTCATCAACAAAAATTGAAAGATTTCACATAAAAAATAGAATCATTGGATTTTATAGAAAACAATAGAATAGTGAATCTGCATAGCCACTTGGTCACAAAGAACTGTTGCTCCATTATTTCTGACTGTTTAAACAGGCATACATGCTTTATTTACATAGGTCCCCACCTGCCTTTCATTCATTTAACTACATGGCCATTGTAGGAATTTGCACTTATGAGTCTCAGTTTGATTGAACTCCAGATGGGGAATGGAGACTTAGAGAGGGACACTGACTTACCCAAGACCACACAGAGAGTTGGTAGCCAAACTAAGCCTAGAGTTCAGTTCCTTTTGACTCCCTGTTCAAGACTCTTTCTACTCCAAAGTGTGTTTCTTTTTTGTGTCTTTAAATAACTTATTTTTCTTGCTACCAATTCTCCATCAACATTTCTTTCAGTGTGCTTATTATTTCCTTGAAAACTGACCTCAAAACTTACCCACGTACATAGTTTATCAAACTAATCTCACCTAACTCTCATAAAAAACATACTCAGCATCCCCTTAGCACCAATTAATTTGCACTTGCTGATATGCTGCTTTGCAAATAATTGAGTTATTTTCTCTGTATGTATTTTATTTTCTGACCTAGACTAAGCTCCTTAATGCAATGGTTGGCCTGTGGCAAATTTGTGAAGTTGGTGAAACTTGTGTTCTAGCTTATTCTTTTTCTGTCCTTTTGATTACCCAGTGCTCATTACTGTGTTCTCTCCCTACTGCCATCAAAACTTTCTTTAAGGAACACCTGTGATATTAGTCATTTACCAAGGGTCCATGAACTGGTAACCTGAGGGCTAAATTTGGCCAGCACACATATTATGTTGGTGTGGCAATTAAAAAAAAATTTTTTTAATGTAAAAGTCTTCACATAAGACTTAATTTCTAATTCCCTTTGAACTAGCATCATAGACGTCACCTCATTTACACATTTGTGTTATCTACCTAACCACTATAGACATGGGAGTCTGTGTTCCCTGTATTTTATTTTCCATTTGGTTTCTTGCATTTTTCCCAAGACCCATTTCCATTTTCGCCTAGATTTGGTAACTGAATGTCTATCTTGTTCCCTGTGCTTGAGTCTAGGAAATCTTGGTAATCTTTTCAAAATATCAAGTCTGCCTTGATATCAGGTGACCTATTTCTTGATGATAAAGTAAGTCTGCTTGACTGTGTTTTGAATGACATCTGCTCTTTGATTTAATGGAATTGTACTCTAACTTATTTTGGGAAGCCTGCCACTTCATCCCATTAGACCCTCTTATGCTATTTGTGTAAATGACTACCTATTGCCATGCCAATCAGATATGGTGCGTGTATTCCATGTAGGACTTCTCTCCAATGCTTAAGTTTGAATCTGATCCCAAGTACCTACCTCTGACTAGTGAGAAGATCTAATTCCATATCCTATTTCTCCCCAGTTGATCTCATGGCACATGCAATTAACTTGGCCACCATTAGGAAGTTCAATTGATATGAAACTGAGTGTGAGTTTGAGGTAATGAACTCTCTTTTCTAGGAACATTTGTATTCTGTCATTTTAGAAATCGTCCAATATGAGGTGAGAGATATTTGGAGGAGATGAGGAAGTAAGGGACATAAGGAGAAAATTCCCAGGGTCTCTGAAAAATCAGTCTGCATCCTGAATTGTGATACTGTTCAACTCATGGTGAGAATCTTTTTTGTAATTCCATAAGTGCTAAGTGTAAATGGAGGCTCAGCAAATATTTTCTTTCTGGGAAACTGTTCACAACACAATATAAATCACACAACTGAATAAACCAAAAACAGAAAAGCAAGTTATTTAAAACTAACTTCTTAGTGAAAAGGACTCAAGCTAGTCATATTATTAGAGAGAAAAAAACTACAAGGAGTTATAGAAACTTCTAAAATGTCAACCATGAAATTCTGGCTAATAAGAAGAAATGATTAGCTAATAGAAGGCTAATCAAAGTAATACACTTGTAAAAAAACTAGTCTGTACTTCTTTTGATTAAATTTTCACTCAAATTTTCTCTTCAGTTTTATCACCAAGTATCTATATTACCTTTGTTAATAAACGTAAATTTTGATTATTTTTAATTGTTTTCAAGATTAAATAAAGTAATTAATGTTGATCTTATTTTTTATATAAGAAAACCATGACAGATAAATTACTAGTCCAAAATATCCAAAAAGAAAGCACTCAGAATGAGAAATATCTATTTTTCAAGGTACACGAATAGGCCCAAGACCTCAACTCAGTGATCTAGAATATACATCCTTAATATATTTATGGAATGTCTTATTGAAAATTATGTGGTAAGCATATATATTTTATCCATATTTGTATTACTCTACACCAAAAATATGAAGACAACTTAATGGGAAAGAATAGCTATAAATTTAATTACACCAAAACTTAGAATATTCGTATATAGAATAAATACTGTAGATACAATTAAAATTAGCTGCAAAACTTATATATTAATTGGAATAATATTTTTAAACACAATAGAATATGCCTCAGAAACAGAGATGGACACAAAATAAAACACTTATGGGAGGAATTACTTGCTAAGAGTTACATAATGGGCAAAGTTGTACATTCTAATATATGCCATGCATTGAGTTCCTATGTATTTGTTACAACGTTGTTGTTCTTTCTTCAAAGCTGGCATTTTCTGGCCTTTTTTTTGTTTCATTTCCCCCAGTTTTTTAAACTTAAGTTTTATGCCCCAAAATTAACTTGTCATAAAATTTTATGTAAAAATTAAAATGTTTGTGTGACTCTGGGAAGACAATGGCAGTAGCAGCAAAGTTTTTAATCATTTGCTAAAAACACCCATAAAAACAGACAGAACAACTAGAATGGTAAACAATAAAAAATAATAACAATAAAAATAAAAAAACATACAGGTGATACCTAAAACAAAATTAGAAAACAAGGCATCCCCCACAAATCCTAAAATTCAAGTTGGGGGAACAAATCACCTACAAGTACATTGATGCATACGTTATCAGCATCTGTGAGGAGGGAAGCAACAGAGCTTTTAAACAGATATGAAAACACAAAAGTCCTAAAATAGCCAACATGTACTGCAAATTACACTAGACCAATTTGAGACTAGCAGCTGAGCCTAGGAATGTTTTCAATTGGCAGATGAGTAAAGGGATCCTAAGACATGTTGAAGGGGTTGGAACACTCTGCCCTACAAATTCTTGAAAATAACCATCTGAAACTCCCTTTTATGAAGAGCCTCATGTTGAGTAAAAACCTGCTTAGAATAGAATTCCAAAAACTGAGCAAGAGAGAAAAGGATCCAGATAAAAATGGAATTGGGAAACAGAAGCCGGAGCTATCAGAAAGAAAGACGTATCTTTTTAATACTTTGTGAAAACCACATAAGGAGATCTAGAGTCATTAAGCTAAAAAAGCTTTCTTAACCCTCCTTCTCTACCCAAAGCTGTGTTACAATGAACAAAAGTATTGTACTTGAATTTATACAAAATTTTGTAAGCATAGATGAGAGAGAGAGTAATGAACAGAATAAGAACCAAAAGGTTAAAAATATATGCCAAAAGACATGCCCACAAAGCAGATGAAAATTATAAATTAATATCTCAAAATGAACTAAAATAAGTTAATAAAATTATAGAAAATATGAAGTAACAACATAAATAAAAATAAGAACTCAGAAATTGAAACAACAGAAATCAGGAATGAATTAGAAATTAAAATTATTTAAAAAATAAACTCAAAACTAGAAGAAACAAAAGAATGATAATGAAAAACATAAGGTGAAGAGGAGGAAATTTATTTAAGTTATTTTGAGTTTTGAAGTAAATTTGGAAATCCCTGTTTATTCTTAGAGTAGACAGAAGAATTGAATGTTTACCTCCATTTCATCACAATTTACTAAGCATTTATGTGGTTTGTATATACAGTCTAACATTAAGAAAACTTTAGTAAGTATTCACTTACTAATATCGAATAATATATATATTTCTGAGGAGAAAAATATTATAGAAAGTTGTGTTTTGCTCTTTTTTTACTTAGGTAACATTGGTTAATAATATTACATATGTTACAGCTGTACAATAACTTAATTTGATGCCAGTGTTACCTATTGCATGCTAACCACCAAAAGTTTAATTTCCATCCATCACCATAAACTTGACCCTCTTTACCCATTTCACCTCACATCAGCCCCTTCCCCTCTGGTAACCACCAATTTGGTGTCTGTATCTGTGAGTTTGTTTTTGTTTTTGTTCATTTGTTACTTTTTTACTTTATATTTCACTAGTGAAATCAAAGTTTTTTACTTTTTAAACCTGACTTATTTCACTTAGCATAATACTCTCAATATCTATCCATGTTGTTGCAAATGGCAATATTTCATTTTTTTTGACTGAGTAGTATTCCATTGTATATATACGTCTTCCTTATCCACTCATCCATTGATGGAAACTTAGGTGGTTTCCATAACTTGGCTATTGTAAACAATTAACATGAGGATACTCATATATTTTCCAATTAGTGTTTTCATATTTTGAAGAGGAATTGCTGGATCATACAATATTTCTATTAAAAAATTTTTGAGAACCTTCCATACTATTTACAGAGTGCACTAATTTTTAATTCCACCAACAATGTGTGAGATTTTCCTTTGCTTCACATCCTTTCCAACACTCACAATTTTTTATATTTTTTATAAGAGCCATTTTAACCCATATGAGGTGATAACTCAGTGGGGTTTTGATTTGCATTTTCCTAATAATTAGTGATATTGATCATCTTTTCATGTGACTGTTGACCATATGTATGTCTTCCTTGGAAAGGTGTTTATTCAGATCCTCTGCCCATATTTTTATCAGTTGTTGTTTTTGTTGTTGATTTGTATGAGTATGTATTTTGGATGTTAATCTCTTATTATAAATATCATTTGAAAATGTCTTTCCCATTTGGTTTGTTGGTGGTTTCCTTTGTTTTGCAAAAAAAATTTATTATTATGTAGTCCTATTTGTTTATTTTTTTGTTTCTGTTTCCCTTGCCCTTGGAATCAAATTCACAAAAACCGCAGTAAGACAGAAGTAGAGAAGTTTAGTGCCTATGTCCTTTTCTATGTATTTTATAGTTTTGTGTTTTAGTTCTTTTTAGTTTACCTTTATTGTTGAAAGTATTACAGATGTCACCTTTTTTCACCCATTGACCCCTTTGTCCCAGCACACACCTGCTGCCCCAGGCTTTCACCACACTATTGTCTGTGTCCATGGGTTATGCATATATGCATATAAATTCTTTCATTAATTTCTCCCCCTCACCCCCCCTTCTGCCCTCCCTTTGATATTCGTTGGTCTATTCCATGCTTCTATGTAACTAAATCTATTTTGTTCATCAGTTTATTATGTTCTTTACATTCTACAAATAAGTGAGACCATGTGATATTTGTCTTTCTCTGCCTGGCTTATTTTGCTGAGCATAATATTCTCCAGGTCTATCCATACTGTCCCAAAAGATAAGAGCCTCTTTTTCTTTACAGCTGCATAGTATTCCATGGTGTAAATGCCCCACAGCTTTTTTATCCACTCATCTACTGATGGACACTTGGGCTGTTTCCAGATCTTAGCTAATGTAAATTGTGCTGCTATGAACATAGGAGTACATATATGCTTTCTGATTAATGTTTCAGGATTCTTAGGGTATATTCTTAGAAGTAAGATCATTGGATCAAAAGGCAGCTCCATTTTTAATTTTTTGAGGAACCTCCATACTGTTCTCCATAGTGGCTGCACCAGTCTGCATTCCCAGCAGCAGTGTACCAGGATTCCCCTTTCTCCATATCCTCACCAACACATGTCATTTGTTGATTTGTTGATGATAGCTATTCTGACAAGTGTGAAGCGATACCTCATTGAGGTTTTTACTTTGCATTTCTCTGATGATTAGTGACCTTGAACATTTTTTTATATGTCTCTTGGCCATCTGTATGTCCTCTTTAGAGAAGTATCTATTCAGGTCCTTTCCCCATTTGTTAATTGGATTGTTTGTTTTCCTCTTGTTGAGTTGTATGAGTTCTTTGTACAATTTGGAAATTAGCCCCTTATCAGATGTATCCTTGGCAAATACGTCCTTCCATATCCTGGCATTCCTTTGTACTTTGAGGCTGATTTCTTTTGCTGTGCAGAAGCTTTTTAGTTTAATGTAGTCCGATTTGTTTGTTTTTTTCCATTGTTTCTCTGCACGGTAGCTGGATAAAAAATTAACATCCAAAAATCTATGGCATTTTTATACACCAATAATGAACTCTCAGAAAGGGAAATTAAAAATATAATACCATTTACTGCTGCAACTAAAAAAATAAGGTACCTAGGAGTAAACTTAACCAAGGATATAAAAGACCTGTACTCGGGAAACTACAGGACACTGAAAACAGAAATAGAGGAAGACACAAACAAGTGGAAGAATATTCCATGTTCATGGATTGGAAGAATTAATATCATTAAAATATCCATACTACCCAAAGTTATCTATAGATTCAATGCAATTCTTATTAAAATACCAATATCATATTTCAGAGAACTAGCAGAAATATTCCAAAAATTTATATGGAACTAAAAAATACCCCAAATAGCAGCAGCAATCTTGGAGAAGAAGAAAACAGTTGGAGGGATCACTTTACCAGATATCAAACTATACCACAAAGTCACTGTAATCAAAACAGCCTGGTACAACAACAGACATATAGATCAATGGAGCAGAATAGAGACCTCAGAAATATACCCATGCTATTATGATCCATTAATATTTGACAAAGGAGGCAAGTTTATACAATGGAGTAAAGATAGTCTCTTCAATAAATCATGTTGTGAAAATTCAACAGGAACATGTAAAAAAGTGAAACTAGCTCACCAACTTACTCCATACACAAGAATAAATTAAAAATGAATAAAAGACTTAAATGTAGGTCACGAAACCATAAAAATCCTGGAAGAAAACATGCAGTAAAGTCACAGACATCTCACATAGTGGAATTTTCACTGTTTGTGTTTTATATTCAATTATTTAGTCAATTTTGTGTTCACTGTTGTGTATGGTGTAAGATAGTGATTTAATTTTACTTTCTACATATGGCTGTCCAGTTCTCTCAACACCATGTATTGAAAATACTTCCCTTTCTCCATAGTATATTCTTTGTTCCTTTGTCATAATTTAGTTGTCCATATATCTATGGGTTTATTTCTGGGATCTCAATTCTGTTCCATTAATCCTGTGTATGTTGTTCTGTCGATATACTTTTTAATTACTATAACTGAAGTATAGTTTGAAATTTGTGAGTTTAATACCTATGGCTTTAATTTTTTTCCTCAGGATTGTTTTGGCTATTCAGAATCCTTTGTGGTTCCATACACTCTTGAGAATTTTTGTTCTATTTCTGTGGAAAATGCCATGGGTATTTTAATTGGGATTGCATTGAATCTGTAGATTGCTTTAGGTAAAATGGACATTTTAACAATGTTAATTCTTTCAATCCATGAACATGGAATATATTTCTATTTATTTGAGCTTTCTTCATTTTTTTTTAACAGTGTCTTGTAATTTTATGCATACAGGTCTTTCATCTCCTTTTTTAAGTTTATCCTAGGAATTTTATTATTTTCTTGTGATTTTAAGTGGAATTGTTTTCTTCATTTCTCTTTCTGATAATTTGTTGTTAATATATAGTAATGCAACAGATTTTTGTATATTTATTTTGAATCCTGCAACTTTACTGTATTCATTTTTTTGAATTTATCTTTATTGTTGAAACTATTACAGGTGCCCCCTTTTTTCCCCATTGACCTTTTCTACCCTGCACCCATTCCCTGCCCCAGGCCTTCACCACATTGTTGTCTGTCCATGGGTTATGCATATATGCATATAAATTCTTTGGTTTATCTCTCCACCCACCCCTGCCTCCCCTCTGAGATTCATACTGTATTCATTTATTATTTCCAATAGCTTTTTGGTGGAGCATTTAAAATATCATTGATATTTATACTACCCAGTGCTTTATGAGTTATGCAATTTTCTGCACACTGTTTCAAATTATTACTAGTTCCTAAAAGGCAAAATATCCTTAATACTAAAGCAGAAGAGAAATATATTAAATCTATCAACACTAGAGAAATTCCCTTTTTTAAAGAAAATGTTAGAAGCTTAGTGAATTTTAAATAAAATAGGGATGAAAATGATTTAAGAGAAAGTGACATGTAGATGATATAAGTAAGATCAGACATACATATAAATTGTGTCCCAAGGGGGGAAAAACAAACTTAAGAAAAATTACAAATGTTAAAATCAACAATTAAAGAATATTTTCCTAAAGAAAGAGAAAACTTGAAACTTTATATATAAAAAATGCACCGTGTATTTGAAATAAAAGTTCTAGAATGATAGACACTAATACATATTTTGCTAAACCTACTGAGCTTTAAAAACACTTTGGACAAAGAAGCAAAGACACCAAATTACACATAAGTGAAAAATAAAATAAAATTGTTTTCAGGAATTTCAAAAGTAAGCTCAATTCAACCTGTTTTTCCTGCTGCTTATAAGTGAAAACTCTGAAGAACAACAACAAGCTACTATGTGAAAACTCTGAAAAGTAATCAATGACAGGCTGATTAGGGAATGTCAAAACCTGGAGATGTGATAAATACAGGGTGAGTTATACATTTTTTCTCCTTTTTTCTTGTCGCTTTGACCAAAGGGGAATCCCCATTTGCAGAATATCTCAGGAGTACATAATTCAGGAAGCTAAAACTCTAGACAAAATACAAACATACCTCGAAGTTATTGAGCATTTGTTTCCAGACCACCACAATAAAGCAAATATGGCAATAAAATGAGACACACAGATTTTTTTGGTTTCCCAGTACATATAAAAGTTATGTTAATATTTTACTGTAGTTTATTAAGGGTGCAAGAGCATTATATGTATAAAACAATGTACATACCTTTATTTAAAAATTACTTATTCTTAAAATATGCTAACCATCATCTGAGTCTTCTAGGGGTTATCCATTTTCCTGGTGGAAGTTCTTGCCTCAGTGTTACTGAAAACACAATCGCTGCAAAGCACAATAAAATAAGGTATGCCTGTACTATCTTTATGGTCAGAGGAACAGAAAAAGAGGGGTCTTCAGTCTGGAGACAGTGCGGGGAATTTCATAAAGGAGAGAGCTGAAGAAG
The DNA here is from genome assembly GCF_054644295.1 of Miniopterus natalensis. Classification (NCBI taxonomy): domain Eukaryota; kingdom Metazoa; phylum Chordata; class Mammalia; order Chiroptera; family Miniopteridae; genus Miniopterus; species Miniopterus natalensis. The sequence goes on along the minus strand of NC_142103.1, from coordinate 47,689,037 downwards.
GGGATCTCCTAATACTGTGTATAAATTCACAAAAGAACCAGAACCAACCCTCAGCTGCACAGGTGTGGGACTACTACCCCATATGGTGAGATAGAACTTGCAATCCAGACCTGACTGGGTTTACTACCAGCTAAACAAATAAATGTTCTCTACAAAAATTTCTTAAAATTTATACAAGGAGAGATTCCAAGATGGTGGCAGAGTAGGTGGAAGCTATACTCTCCTGCTCCTGGCTCCAAACCATATGTACAGCCAAATTATAGAGCAATCAATCTGAATAACCAACTGAAGGCTAGCTGAATTGAAAGATTATAACCAAAGATCTACAGTAGAAGCCACATAAAGACTGGTAAGAAATGTGGAGATGCAGAAAAGGTTAACCCCCACACACCTGTGCAGTGGCTGAGAAATCAATGTAATATCTTGGCTGCAAAACTCCTTCCTCCAAGGAGTATGGGGTCTTAATCTCACTCAGGGATCCCCAACCCAGAGCAACCCAGATGGGAAGAGCCTGCATAGCTTCTGGTGGTGAAAATCAGTGGCGATTCAGTTTGCCTGGGGTAAAAGAGAGTCTGCTGGAGAGCCAGATGCCACCTTCTTAGGATTGAGCACTCCTGTTGTTACCACACCAGCCTGGAGAGTGCATGACCCAGTCCTCTTACTGCTGGCAAACCCACTCTGTCATGCTCAGGTCCTGTGGAGGGGTCTGCTGTCTGTCCCCAACAGTGATCTTTGGGACACTTTTTCTGGGAAGGCTCTTGGCAGAAACTCAGACAGCGACTGAACTATGTGGCTTTAGAAAGGGGATCATTCTCCCCTACCTCAAGCACACAGATGGTGACAAGCCCTCACCCCCCGCCACTGTCTGAATCACTTGACCAACTCTGTCCTGTTGAGTTCAGTCACACAAAGGGGTCAGAGTGAAACACAGAGGATGGAATCTCTGAGCATGTCTCCCAGGGAAGCATTTGTCCAGGAATAAGATGAACAGGTGCTGGGTTGTTTGACATCAAAAAAGAGCCACTCATCTAACCTGTAAGATCGGCACATGCTATCGCAGGAAGAGGAAGTGCCTATCCCTCTCTTAAAAGCTTGCAGACACCACCCCAAATGAGAGACTATTTGGATCTACCCTTCTAAGTCCTGGATGCCATGCTTTGCTGAGCTCAGTTCTTTAGGGGAGAAGGGAAAGCTGGTGGGAGCTGGGATCTTTAGAATGTGTGTGTCATTCAAAGGCAATTGTCTGGGACCAGAATGAAGTGCTTGGTTCCCTCCTGCAGGCTGGGCCAACATCACTCCAAAAGAAGGTGTAGTATACCTTGATATCTGGTATTGTGATCCCTTCAACTTTGTTCTTCTTTCTCAAGATTGCCTTGATTAAGTCTTTCTATTTTGCATATAAATTTTTGAACTGCTTGTTCTAGATCTCTGAAATATCCCATTATTATTTTAATAAGTATTGCATTGAAATTATAGATTTCTTTGGGGAGTATGGACATTTTAATGATGTTAATTCTTCCAATCCATGAACACTGTATATTCTTCCACTTGTTTATACCTTCTTCTATCTCTTTTTGCAATGTCCAGTAGTTATCTGTGTACAAGTCTTTTACCTCCTTGGTTAAGTTTATTCCTAAGTATCTTAATTTTTTTGTTGCAGTGGTAAGTGGTATTGTTTTTTCAGTTCCTCTTTCAGAGAGTTCATTATTGATGTATAAAAGTGCATTGATTTCTTGGTGTTAATTTTGTATCCTGCTACCCTGCCGAATTCATTTATTAAATCTAGTAGTTTTCTGATGGAGTCTTTAGGATTTTCTATGTACCATATCATGTCATCTGCAAATAATGACAGTTTTACTTCCTCCTTTCCATTTTGGGTGCCTTTTATGTTTTCTTCTTGTCTGATTGCTATGGTTAGGATTTCTAGTACTGTGTTGAATAAGAGTGGCAGCTGTAAAAAAGAAGGAACTGGAGAGTATTATGCTAAGCAAAATAAGCCAGCCAGAGAAAGACAAGTATCACATGATCTCACTCATATTTGAAATATAATGAACAAAATAAACTGATGAACAAAATACATCCAGAGACATAAAAGCATGGAACAGACTGAGGAATCAAAGGGGGAAGGCAAGGGTGGGGGAGTGGGTGGGGAGAGATTAACCAAGAACTTATATGCATAAATGCATTATCCATGAACACAGAAAGTAGTATGGGGAAAGCATAGGGGTGGGGCAGACATGGGGTAGAAGGAATCACTGGGGGGGGAAGGGGACATCTAAAATACTTTCAATGATAACAATAAATTTTAAAAAGAAACTTTATGGTTAGTGTTAAAATGTGGTATGGAGAGATTTCCTTGCTCTTTTGTCTCAGGGTTTTCCTAGCTATGCTTGATAGTTTAGTTTCTTTTTAATTCTTACTCTAGGATATATTTTTATTGATTTGAGAGTGGGGGGAGAGAGAGATAAACACAAACAGACATCAATGTGAGAGAGAAACATCAATCAGTTGCTTTGAGTATACATCCCAACAGGGGATGGAATCTGCAACTTGGGTATGTGCCTTGACTGGCAATAGAACCACAGCCTTTTTGGTGTGTGGAATGCCACTTGAACCAAGTGAGCCACCTGGCCAGGGTGATTATTTATTCTTATGTGAACTTTGTAATTACCTTGTCTAGTTCAGGAAAAAAAATTATGACATTTTTATTGAGATTGCATTAAATTAATGATTTAGAGGTGAGTAAAGTTATTTAGTTTTCTACTGTCCAAGAACATGTTATGTCTTTCCATTTATTCTAGTCTACTTTTGTACTTTTAGGAGTATTTTATACTTTTCTTCATGCAGGTTTTGGACATTTCTTGGTAACTTTTTGCCTGTGTATTTAATTTTCTTTTAAAAAGTATTTCTTTATTGATTTCAGAGAGAGGAAGGGAGAGAGAGAGAGAGAGAGAGAGGGAAATATCAATGATTTGAGTCATTGATGGGCTGCCTCTTGCATGCTCCCCACTGAGGATCCAGCCAGCAACCTGGGCATGTGCCCTGACTTGAAGTCGAACCTCGATCTGCTGGATCCTAGGTCGATGCTCAACTGCTGAGCCATGCTGGCCAGGCTTAATTTTTTTTTTATGATACTGTAAATAGGGTCTTCTCTTTCATTATATATTCTATTTGATTTTGTTCATATATATATGAAAGCTATTGATTTTATATACTAATTTATTAACTTGTTAACTTCTTTCATCTTTCATACTAATTTTTACATTGATTTTTTTAAGCTTTTCAGATATATAAGCATACCGTCTACAAACAGAGGTAGTTACTTCTTTCCAGTTCTTGTGAATCTAAACAGTTATTAACAGTATCATAATAAAATGTTTCCATAAATTCTTTTTTCTCTTTTTAGTGTTTTTAACATGACTGTTAGATTTTGTAAAGAGTTTTTTCTGCATATATGGACATTATCATACAATTTTTCTCTGTATCTCTATTTATAACATGAATTATATTCATGGATCTTCTAACAGTGAATCAGCTTTGTCTACCTAGCATAAACTGTATTTGGCTGTCATATATATTTTTAAGTGGTCTGTAGGATTCCATTGGCCAATATTTTATTGAAGATTTTTGCATCATCATTCAGGAATGAAGATTGGTCTACTATTTTCATTTTTTATATAATCTTTGCCATGTGTGAGGATCAGTGTTATACTTTGTAGAATTAATTTGATGTTTTTTCTATATTATGCTCTGAATTAATTGATATTGAGATGACCTCATTTTAAAATTTTAATAGAAATTATAGAATCCCCCTTATGAAACATATGGGCTGGTATGTATGTATCTGTTTGTTTTTAGAGGGTCTCTTCATTTTATTATTATTATTCTTTTTTAAAATTTCTTGATGAGTTTTATTTTTTTGGTACAGGCATGGGTTCTGAGAAGATTTTATTAAAATATTTCATAACGGAAGAGAGGGAAGATGGTGGCACTGTGAGAAGCAGCAGAGCGCCCCCGCTCCCAGCCATGGACTCAATTTACTCCTAAAATCCTATGTAGCCAGCTTGGAAAAACCAGAGAAACATACCTGAATGAATGGAGTGTGAGTGGGGAGCACTGAAGAAACATCATGGAGTCCGGCTGGCGAAGGAGAAAGCCACACAAGTTCAGGAAGCACAGAGGGTACCAAACAAGAGGGACCCAAAGAGACCCACTCCAAGACACATCATAATTAAAACGGCAAATGTCAAGAACAAAGAGACAATATTAAGGGCTGCACGAGAGAAACAAGCAGTGACCTACAAAGGAACCCCCATAAGGCTGACAGCTGATTTTTCAACAGAGACTCTTCAAGTCAGAAGGGAGTGGCGTGAAGTTCTCCAAGTAATGAAAAACAAGAACATGCAACCAAATTTGCTTTATCCAGCAAGGCTATCATTTAAAATTGAAGGTGAAATAAAGAGCTTCCCAGACAAAAAAAGGCTAAAGGAGTTCAATACCACCAAACCAGCATTGCAAGAAATGCTAAGAGGACTGCTTTAAGAAAAAGAAGGAATAGTGAGAGAAAGGTACATCAGCATAAAGGGGTAAAATGGCATTAAATAAGTTGATATCAATAGTAACCTTAAATGTAAATGGAATAAATGGTCCAATCCAAAGATATAGGGTAGCTGAATGGATAAGAAACAGGACTCAAATATATGTCTACAAGAGATCCATCTGAGAGCAAAAGACTCACACAGGCTAAAAGTGAAGGGATGGAGTAAAATACTCCATGCAAATGGAAAGGAAAAGAATACTGAAGTAGCAATACTTATTTCTGACAAAACAGACTTCAAAATAAAGACCATAACAAGGGACAAAGATGGTCACTACATAATAATAAAAGGATAAATCAACAGGAGGAAACAACCCTTATAACATTTATGCACCCAATATAAGAGCACCTAAATATATAAAAAATTTCTTGGGGAACTTTAAAGGGGAGATTGACAGCAACACAATCATAGTGGGGGACTTTAACACCCCATTGTCAACATTGGACAGATCATCAAGACAAAAAATCAACAGGGAAACGCAGACCTTAAATGACTCACTAGACCTAATGGATTTAGTTGACATTTACAGAACATTTCACCCCAAAGCAACAGAATACACATTCTTCTCAAGTGCACATGGAACGTTCTCAAAAATAGACCACATTTTAGGCCACAAAGCAAGTCTCTACAAATATAAGAAGATTGAAATCATATCAAGCATCTTCTCGGATCACAATGCCATGAAACTAGAAATCAACCACTATAAAAAAATTCAAAAATATTCAAACACATGGAGGCTAAATAGCATGTTATTAAACAATGAATGGGTTACCAATGAGATCAAGGAAGAAATCAAACACTTCATGGAAAGTAACGAAAATGAACAGAAAACAACCCAAAACCTATGGAACATGGGAAAAGCAGTCCTGAGAGGAATATTCATAGCATTACAGGCCTATCCCAAGAAACCAGAGAAAGATCTAATGAAACATCTAACACAACAACTAAAAGAACTAAAACAGCAAGAAAAGCCCCGAGGAAGTAGAAAGAAGGAAATAATAAAAATCAGAGCAGAAATTAACGACATAGAGACTAAAAAAAACAATACAAAAAATCAATGAAACCAAGAGCTGGTTCTTTAAAAGGTAAATAAGATTGATGCACCTTTAGCCAGACTCACAATGAAAGAAAGAGTACCCAAATAAATAAAATCAGAAATGAAAGAGGCGATATAACAACTGACCCAACAGAAATACAAAGGATTGTAAGAAAATATTATGGGCAACTATATGCCAACAAATTGGGCCACATGGTGGAAATGGACAAATTCCTAGAAGCATACAACCTTCCAAAGCTGAATCAAGAAAAGGCAGAAAACCTGAATAGGCCGATAACAACTAATGAAATTGAAGCAGTAACCAAAAAACTTCCAGCAAACAAAAGTCTTGGACCAGATGGATTTACCAGCAAGTTTAACCAAATATTCAAAGAAAAATTAACACCTATTCTATTCAAACTATTCCAGAAAATTCAAGAGGAGGGAAATCTCCCAAATTCTTTTTATGAGGCCAGCATCATCTTAATCCCAAAACCAGATAAAGACACTAGAAAGAAAGAAAATTACAGGCCAATATCCCTGATGAACATAGATACTAAAATCCTCACTAAAATACTAGCAAACCGGATCCAACAATACATTAAAAAGATCATACATCATAACCAAGTGGGATTTATTCCGGGGATGCAAGGCTGGTAAAACATCTGCAAATCAATAAATGTGATACATCACATAAACAAAATGAAGGACAAAAATCATATGATCATATTAGAGAAATGGACATCTGTAATATTTTAAACAATAATAAAATTTAAATAATCATATGATCATATCAATAGACACAGAAAAAGCATTCAACAAAATCCAGCACCCATTTCTGATAAAAACTCTCAGCAAAGTGGAAATATAGGGATCATACCTCAAGATAATAAAGGCCATATATGAAAGACCTATAGCCAACATCATACTCAATGGACAAAAACTAAAACCATTTCCATTAAAAACCGGAACAAGACAAGGATGTCCACTTTCACCACTTTTATTCAACATAGTACTGGAAGTCCTCGCCATAGCCATCAGACAGGAAGAAAACATAAAAGGTATTCAAATTGGTAAGGAGGAAGTAAAACTGTCATTATTTGCAGATGACATGATACTGTACATAGAAAACCCTAAAGACTCCATCAAAGTATTACTAGATTTGATAAATGAATTTGGCAAGGTAGCCGGATACAAAATCAACATCAGGAAATCAATGGCATTCTTGTACACCAACAATGAACTTTCAGAGAGAGAAACTAAAAAGCAGTACCATTTACCATTGCAACTAAAAAAATAAGATACCTAGGAATAAACTTAACCAAGGATGTAAAAGACCTGTACTCAGAAAACTACTTGACACTGAAAAAAGAAATAGAGGAACATTTAAACAAGTGGAAGAAGATACCATGCTCATGGATTGGAAGAATTAATATCATTAAAATGTCCATACTACCCAAAGCAATTTATAAATTCAATTCAATTCTTATCAAAATACCAACAGCATATTTCACAGACCTAGAACAAACATTTCAAAAATTTATATGGAACCAAAAAAGACCCCGAATATCTGCAGCTATCTTAAGAAAAAAGAACAGAGTAGGAGGGATTACATTACCTGACTTCAAACTGTATTACAAAGCCACTGTAATCAAAGCAGCCTGATATTGCTACAACAACAGGCATATAGATCAATGGAACAGAACAGAGACTCCAGAAATAAACCCACAAAATTATGGTCAGTTAATATTTGACAAAGGAGGCAAGAGTATCCAATGGAGTAAAGACGGTCTCTTCAATAAGTGGTGCTAGGAAAATTGGATAGATACATGCAAAAAAATGAAAGTAGACCACCAACTTTCACCATACACAAAAATAAACTCAAAATGTATAAAAGACTTAAATGTTAGTCACGAAACCACAAAAATCCTGGAAGAAAACATAAGCAGTAAAGTCACAGACATCCTATGTAGTGGACTTTTCACCGATACATCTCCTAGGGCAAGAGAAACAAAAGAAAAAATAAACATATGGGACTATATCTAACTAAAAAGCTTCTGCACAGCAAAAGAAAACAGCCTCAAAATACAAAGGAACCCCAAGGTCTGGGAAAACATATTTGCCAAGGATGAATCTGATAAGGGGCTAATTTCCAAAGTGTACAAAGAACTCACATTACTCACCAAGAGGAAGACAAACAACCCAATTAAGAAATGGGCAAAGGACTTCAATAGACACTTCTCCAAAGGGGACATACAGATGGCCAAGAGACACATGAGAAAATGCTCAACCTAGCTAATCATCAGAGAAATGCAAATTAAAAGCACAATGAGGTATCACTTCACACCTGTAAGAATGGCTCCCATCAACAAATCAACACAGGACATATGCTGGCGAGGATGTGGAGAAAGGGGAACCCTAGTACACTGCTGGTGGGAATGCAGACTGGTGTAACCACTATGTAAAACAGTGTGGAGGTTCCTCAAAAAATTAGAAATGGAGCTACCTTTTGGCCCAGTGATTCCACTCCTAGGAATGTATCCCAAGAATCCTGAAACATTCATCAGAAAGAATATATGTACCCCGATGTTCATAGCAGCACAGTTTACAATAGCTAAGATCTGGAAACAGCCCAAGTGCCCATCAGTAGATGAGTGGATAAAAAAGCTGTGGGACATTTACACCGTGGAATACTACGCAGCTTTAATGAAGAAGAATCTCATACTCTTAGGGACAGTATGGATGGACCTGGAGAAAATTATGCTAAGTGAAATAAGCCAGGCAGAGTAAGACAGACATCACATGATCTTGCTTATACGTGGAATCTAATGAACTTAATAAACTGATGAACAGAATAGATTCAATGATATGGAAGCATAGATGATACTGACGGAAGTCAGAGGGATGGAGGAGGGCGGGTGGGTGGAGGGGGTGATATTGAGCAAAGAATTTATATGCATATATGCAGAACCCAAGGACACGGACAATGGTGGGGAGAGGGACTGGGGAGGGGGATGGGACGGGGTGAAATGAGTCATTGGGGAGGAAAAGGGACATCTGTAGTATTTTAAACAACAATAAAATTAAAAAATTAAAAAAATTTTCTTAACTATTATTATGTTTAATATTTATTAAAATAAGGATAATATTTCATATGAAGTTATATCTATAAAGTGATGGCGAAAGAGAAGAAAAGTCAAGAAAAAAGAGAAACGAAGGGAGAAAAAAATTGAACAAGGGAAGGTGGAAGTAAAAGGAAAAAGAACCAAAATCAAGGAAGAACATAAAAGAAAAAGAAAAGAGAAAAGTAGATATAAGATGGAAGGAGGTTAAATGAAAAAAGAGTACATGTAAAGTGCTTGTTCTCTACAAATCTTACTATTGTTGCTGCTATTACTTTAAAATATACATATACTTCTTTAAATAAATGTCTTTTTTTCTTTATAATTGGATCTATTTTTTAAAATTTATCTTTATTGTTGAAAGCATTACATATGTCCCCTTTTTCCCCCCACTGACACCCTCTACCCTGCATCCAACCCACCCCCAGGCCTTCCCCATCCGAATGTCTGTGACCATGGGTTATGCTTATAAATAGATAAGCTCTGTGATTAATCTCTCCCCAACCACTCACCCACCCCCTCTGAGATCGCTCAGTCTGATCTGTGCTTCTATGTCTCTGGATCTATTTTGTTCATCAGTTTATTTTGTTTACTACATTCCACATATGAGTGAGATCATGTGGTACTTGTCTTTCTCTGACTGGCTTATTTTGTTTAGCATAATACTCTCCAGTTCCCTGCATGCTGTCCCAAAGGATAAGAGATCCTTCTTTCTTACAGCTGCATAGTATTCCATAATGTAAATGTCCCACAGCTTTTTTATCCACCCACCTACTGATGGGCACTTGGGCTGTTTCCACATCTTAGCTATTGGAAATTGTGCTGGTATGAACATAGGGGTGCATAACTTCTTTCTGACTGGTGTTTCAGGTTTCTTAAGATGTACCTCCAGAAGTGGGATCACTGGGCCAAATGGCAGTTCAATTTTTAATTATTTGAGGAAACTCCATACTGCTTTCCATAGTGGCTGCACCAGTCTGCATTCCCACCAGCAGTGTAGTGACTTTGGGCATTTTTTTATATGTCTCTAGGCCATCTGTTTGTCCTCTTTGGAGAAGTCTCTATTTATGTCCTTTGCTCATTTTTTAATTGGATTGTTTGTCTTTCTTTTGTTAAGTTTTATGAGGTTCCTTATATATTTGGGTATTAACCCTTTATCAGATGTGTTGTTGTCAAATATGTTCTCCCATACAGTGAACTCACTTTTCATTTTGTTGATGGTTGCTTTTTCTGTGCAGAAGCTTTTTATTTTGATGTAGTCCCATTTGTTTATTTACTCCTTTGTTTCTCTTCCCTGGGAGATGTATCAGCAAACATATTGCTACAAGAGATGTCTGAGATTTTGTTGCCTACCTTTCCTGATACTTATCTATTGCCATTTTAATTCTTTATGCTTATGTTTCTCTTTCTCTATTTCTACTTCTAATTACAGCAGTTGCTTTAACATTCCCTGCATTGCTGGTTTGGTGGTGATAAACTCCTTTAACCTTTTTTTTTTTTTTTTTTTTGTCGTTGACACTCTTTATTTCACCATCTATCTTGAATGATAGTCTTGCTGGATAGAGTAGTCTTGGTTTCAGATTCTCGTTTTGCATTGCCTTGAGTACTTCGTGGCATTCCCTTCTGGCCTGTAGAGTTTCTGTTGAGAAGTCAGCTGACAGTGTTATGGGAGCTCCTTTGTATGTAACAGATTGCTTTTCTCTAGCTGCCTTTAAGATTCTCTCTTTGTCTTGAATTCTTGGCATTTTAATTTTGATGTGTCCAGGCGTGGGTCTCTTTGGATTCTTTTGCTTGGTATTCTCTGTGCCTCTTGAACTTGTGTGACTTTTTCCATGACCAAATTGGAAATTTTCTGCCATTATTTCTTCAAACAGGTTCTCTATCCCTTGCTTACTTTTGACCTCTTCTGTCACTCCTATGATGCAAATGTTATTATGTTTCATGTTGTCCCACAGCTCCCTTAGACTGTCCTCCTGTTTTTTTAATTGTTTTTTTTTTTGTCTTTGGAACACTGATTGAGTGATTTTTTTCTACATTGTCTTTTAATTCACTCATCCAATCCTCTGCTTCCTCTAATCTGCTGTTTATTCCTTCCAATGTAGTCCTTATTTCTGCTATGTCATTCTTAATTTTCTTCATAGTTTCCATATCTTTTTTCATGCTGCTGAGAATCCTTACAATCAGTATTCTGAACTCTGTATATGATAGATTTCTTATCTCCATCTCATTTTGCTCTTTTTCTGGAGACTTCTTTTGTTCTTTCATTTGGGGTTTGTTTTTTTTGCCTCCCCACTTTGGCTGCCTCTTTGGGTTTTTTTCTCTGTATTAGGTAGATCTGCTCAGACTCTCAGTCTTTTGGGAAGGTCTCTGGTGCAGGCCAATGTCAGATGCAGTTTATGACTGGCCCTCAGTACCCTGTTTGGAGCTATCAACAACCCTCTTCTGCGGGGGCTGTGTGTGGTTGGCCAGGACTAAGATGCACACCAAAGTCTGCTTTTCCAAGGCCTGAGTCCAGGAACAGATCAAGCAAAGACTCAAAGCACTCTGAGGTCTGCCTCTACCTGCAGGCTGATTAATCGGATTCTCTTAATTAGCCTCAGTTTGTAGAAACTCCTCTGGTTAGGGCAAGAGGTTTTCCAGCAGGGTGGGGCAATTGTACACCCCCCTCCTTGGCAAAATCAGCAAATTGTCTGCATGAGAATGATGTCCTCTGCCATGTGGGGGAATCCAGATGGGTTCTCTCAGATCTCAATCTCCAGAGCCCACAATCCTAGATTCTTCTCACACAGTTCCAGTCCACTCTGCCCTCCCTCTGCTGGAACCCAAGGTGAGTGGCTGCAATGGAAACTTTTTACGCTGGCCCTTTAAGAGGGTTCCTGGAGTTCCAGCTGCCTCTCCCTGTCCAACAGAAACCTTGGTGCTCTTCACCATTGGTTGTTATATGGGCACCTTTCTCCATTCTGGTGCTCTTGGCGGGGAAGCCCAGCCTGGGGTTTAGGCCCAAGAGTCCTCAGTGGGAATCCCCCACAGCTGAGATATCCCTCCAGACCGTCAGCTTTTGCCTGTGGGAGCCCAACCTGCTCTCTCATGCCTCCAGACTTTCTACCAGCCTCTATGCTGTCCCCACTTTTCTTCCTTGGTTATGAGGGTGCTCTACAGCTCATCTTTAGTTACAGTTGATTATTCAGGGTGGTTTTTCTATATTTTAGTTGTAATTCCTGTTTGGTCCTGGGAGAGTGTCAATATAGCTCTCACTCAGTCTGCCACCATCTTTAACCCAATGGTCTCTCTAACTACTTTTTCTATTCTATAGTATTTGATTCATTTAAACTTTCTCCACTAAGTTCAGTTTTGGTAAGTTTCATTAATTTTTCTCTAATAACTTTATCTGAATTGTCAAAATTATTTGCACAGAGTTGTGCTAAGAAGTTTCATGATTTAAAAGCAATGCCTTTATTTTATTTATTTATTTATTTTTTAAATATATCTGTATTGATTTTAGAGGGAGGAAAGGAGAGAGGGAGAGAGATAGAAACATCAATGATGAGAGAGTCATTGATCGAGCCCACAACCCGGGCATGTGCCCTGACTGGGAATCGAACCCTGATCACCTAGATCCTAGGTCAACCGCTGAGTCACGCCCGGCAGGGCAATGCCTTTATTTTAATGGTTATTTTCCTTTTGTCATTTCTAATTTTGTGGATTTGAGTTTAAGCAATGAAGTAAAAAACTTGCACTTGGAAAATTATTGGATACTAAAGAAAGGCACTGAGGAATATACAAATAAGTGGAAGCATATACCATGTTCATTAAATGTCCATACTACTCAAAGTAATCTACAGATTCAACACAATTCCTACTTAAATATCGATGACATATCTCAAAGATCTAGAACAAATATTCCAAAAATTTATATGGAACCACAAAAGACCCCAAATGCCTTCAACAATGTTGGAAGCATCACACTACCTGATATCACACTATGCTACAAGGCCACTGTAATCCAAACAGCCTGGTACTGGCAAAAGAACAGGCATATAGATTAATGGAGCAAAACAGAGAGCCCTGGGGGAAAAAAGAACCATGTCTCTATGGTCAATTAATATTTGACAAAAGATGCAAGATCATACAATAGAGTAGAGACAGTCTCTTTAATAAATGGTGCTTGGAAAATTGCACAAGTACACACAAAAAATAAAACTAGACCATCAACTTACACCATATAGAAGAATAAAATCAAAACAAAGAGAAGACTTAAATGTAAATCACAAGACCATAAAAATCCTAGAAGAGAACAGTAAAAAGGCAGTAAAATCTCAGATACCTCTCATAGCAATATTTTTGCTGATATATTTCCTCAGGCAAGGGAAACAAAGGAAAAAAATAACCAAATGGGACTACATCAAACTAAAAAGCTTTTTCACAACAAAAGGCAACCTACATAATGGAAGAACATATTCGCCAATGATACAACTGAGAAGAGGTTAATTTCCAAAATATAAAAAGAACTTATACAACTCAACACCAGGAAGACAAAATGAATAAAGTTAGAGGGATCACAATACTGGATATCAAGCAATACTACAAAGCCATTGTAATCAAAACAGCCTGGTACTGGCATAAGAACAGACATATAGACAAATGGAAGAGAACAGAGACTCCAGACATCAACCCATGTCATTACAGTGAATTAATATTTGACAAAGGAGGCAAGATCATACAACAGAGTAGAGACAGCCTCTTAAATAAATGGTGTTTGGAAAACTGAACAGGTACATGCAAAAAAATGAAACTAGACCACCAACTTATACCATACACAAGAATAAACTCAGAATGAATAAAAGACTTCAATGTAAGTCACAAAACCATAAAAATCCTGAAAGAAAACATAAGCAATAAATTCCCAGACATATCACATAGAAGTATTTTTGCCAATTCACCTCCTAGGCCAAGAGAAACAAAGAGTAAAATAAACAAAGGGGACTACATCAAAATAAAAAGCTTCTGCACAGCAAAAGATACCATCAACAAAAATGGAAAGGGAGCCCACTGTATCAGAATACATATTCACCAATGATACATCAGATAAGGGGTTAATTTCCAAAATATATAAAAAACTCATACAACACAATACCAGGAAGACAAACAACCCAATTTAAAAAAAGGGGAAAGGACCTGAATAGTCACTTCCACAAAGAAGACATACAGATGGCCAATAGACATATGAAAAAATGCTCAAAGTCAGTAATCATCAGAGAGATGCAAATTAAAACTACAATGAGGTAACACTTCACACTTGCCAGAACAGCTATCATCAATAAATCAACAAGCAACAAGTGCTATTGGGTATGTGGAGAAAAGGGAACCCTAGTACACTGCAGGTTGAAATGCAGACTCGTACAGGCAGCTACTGTGGAAAACAGTTTGGAGTTTCCTTAAAAAATTAAAAGTGACATTGCTGTTTGACCCAGAAATCCTACTACTGGGAATATATCCTAAGAATCTTAAAACACCAGTCAGAAAGAATATATGCACCCCTATGTTCATAGCAGCATTATTTATAGTAGCTATGATCTGGAAACAGCCCAAGTGCCCATGAGTAGATGAGTGGATAAAAAAGCTGTAGTATGTTTACACAATGGAATACTATGTGGCTGTAAAATAGAAGGATCTCTTACCCTTTGAGAAGGCATGGGTGGACATGGAGAGTACTAAGCGAAGTAAGCCAGCCAGAGAAAGACAAATATCACATGATCTCACTCATGTGTGGAATCTAAAGAACAAAATAAACAAAACAAATTAGGTTCAAAGGTGTGGATGCACGGAATAGATTGACAGATCTCACAGGGGAGGGGGTTAGAGGTGGGCATAGATTAACCAGAGAACATACATGCATATATGCATTGCCAATGGACAGAGACCATAGTGTGGGGAAGGCCTGGGGTGGTGCAGGAGCTGGATGGAGGGGGGAGATAGGGAGAAGATAGGAGATATCTGTAATACTGTCAACAATAAATAAAATAAAATTGGAACAATTTAGGAGGAAAAAACACACCAAAAAAACCCTGAATAAACACTTCTTTAAAGAGGACAGTCAGCACAACCGGTGTTGATCAGTGGTTGAGTATCCCCCATCAGGGCACATGTTTGAGTTGTGGGCTCAATCTCCATTAGGGGGCATGCAGGAGACAGCTGATCAATGATTCTCATCATTGATGTTTCTATCTCTCCTTTTCCCTTCCTTTCTCTGAAACCAGTAAAAACATTTTTTAAAAAGAGGACATTCAGATGGCCAATAAACATATGAAAAGTTGCTCAATGTCACTAATTATCAGAGAGATGCAAATTAAATCCACAATGAGGTATCACCTCATGTCTGTCAGAATAGCTATCATCAATAAATCAACAAACAAGTGCTGGTAAGGATGTTGAAAAAAGGGAACCCTCAGGCATTGATGGTGGAAATGCAGACTGGTGCAGCCACTGTGGAAAACATTATGGAGTAACCTCAAAAAATTAACAATGAAACTACCTTTTGACCCAGTAATCCCACTACTGGGAATATATGCAAAAAATCCCAAAGCACTAATTTCAAAAAAATATATGCACTCCTATGTTCACTTCAGCGTTATTTACATTAGCCAAGATCTGGAAACAGCCCAAGTGCCCATGAGTAGATGAGTGAATATAAAAGCTGTGGTACATTTACACAATGTAATACTACTTGGCCATAAAAAGAATGAAATCTTACCTTTTGCAACAGCATGGATGGACCTGGAGATTATTGTGCAAAGTGATGTAAGCCAGTCAGAGAAAAACAAATACTATATGATCTTACTTATATGTAGAATGTAATGAACAAAATAATTTAACAAACAAACTAAAAACAGAAGCACAGATACATAGAACAAATTGACATCAGTCAGAGGGGAGGAAGGAAGGGCAGCTGGGTGAGAAAAGGTGAAGTGATTAAGGAAAAAAAATAATATATATAGTATACATGACACATAGAGATGGACAACGTTATGGTGATAACGAGAAGAAAGGGGGTGGGAGGCGGAAGTAGGCAAAGGAGGAATACATGGGGTGGAAACAGACTTTACTTTGGGCAATGAATGCACAATGCAGTATGCAGATGATGTTTTATTGAGTTGTACACTTGAAACCTGCTTGATTTTATTAACCAGTGTCACCCCAATAAATTCAATAAAAAGTAAAAATAAAAAGAATACTTTCTTTGGAACTAAAGTAATTGTAGTGAATATTCCATGAATATTTGAGAAGAAGGTGCATTCTCTACAAACGGGAATCATAGTTCAATATTTATTAGATATATGATATTTATTATGTTTTTAGTTCTTCTATATAGTTACCATTTTTTCTTCACTTGATTTGTATTGAACAGAATTAGGGGTTTTTAATCCTCTTATTATTAATATGTTTATTTCTCTTTCTCCTTGCATTACCTATAGTTTCATTAAAATTGTTGCTGTTATTGGGTGCACAAATAATAGTAATAAATATTATAACATTATTGTGACTTTTAACCACTTTCTTTTTTAATCATTTTCTTTTTTGTGACACTTTATTCTTAACTTTACTTACTAGTATCAAAATTGTGACTCCTGCTTTTTTTTTTTTTAATATATCTTTATTGATTTCAGAGAGAGGAAAGGAGAGGGAGAGAGAGAGATAGAAACATCAATGATGAGAGAGTCATTGATTGAGCCCATAACCCGGGCATGTGCCCTGACCTGGAATCGAACCCCAATTGCCTGGATCCTAGGTCGATCCTCAACCGCTGAGCCATGCCCGGCTGGGCGTGACTCCTGCTTTTTAAAAATTTTCACTTACCTGATGTAAGTCTGTCCATCTTTTCTCTTTGTTCTGTCTTCTCCTCTCTCTTTTGTCTTTATAATATTCCAATTACGTATATAATAGATGAAATTATCACATTGCTCTGTGATGCTCTGTTCATTTTTTAAACTTTTTTCTCTGTATTTTATTTTTATAGTGTCTATAGATATGTATTCAGGATTTTTATGGAGTTTTCTTTCTGCATTACAGCTTGGAAACACTCTCAAAGCTATACCCTGGTACAATTGTAAGGATCACCTCATTTGTCTCCCTTATATCAGGGATCAATATTACTATATGTAAAATGTCTCAAGTGCGACTTCAAATCTCTCAGGGATAACTATCACTTTAGTACTAATGCCCCAAATTTTGGAAACAATTGTTTCACATATTATGATCACTCTTTTAGTTTTAGTGTGTGGTGTTTTTGTTTGTGTTTTTTTTTTTTTGTTTTTTCTTTTAATGCAGGAGGAAAATATCTACTTTATGTTAGCCTAGAGGAAAAGTTATCCATGTAAATTATTTAATCAGTTTGTTGATATCTACACAAAACCCTGCTGGGATTTTGATTAGAATTGTATTGAATCTAAAAAGCAACTAGAGATAATTGACATTCTACCAATACAGCCTTGTACCACATAATAATATTTCAATCTATAATGGACTAGCATATATAACAATGGTGCCATAGATTATAATGGAACAGAAAAATTGTTATCACCTGGTGACACTAGCACACAACTCATGACTTACATGTATGCAATAATTCTGGTATAAACAAACCTACTGCACTATCAGTAGTATAAAATACAGTACATGCAATGCACATAACAGTTGATAATAAAAATAAAAGAATGTTACTGGTTTATTTACTATAATATATTTTATTAGTATTTTAGAGTGTTCCCTTTCCATGTATAAATACAGTTTACCATAAAACAGTATGCTGTGTTATTCCAACAACAGCCTTATATTATATATTTTGTGTTTATAGCATCTATTGATTGCATCATTTTCTCTTGTGCTTGATTTGATCCTGTGTTGTTGTGCTTATCATGGCCCCTAAGCATACAAAATCCACTAATGTTGCTAGTAAGAGGCTATGTAGAGTGATTGAACTAGAAACAAAATTAAAAGTAATTAAGGATTATGAAGGTAAAAAATGAGTGATGGTTATTGGTCACCTGTCAGACATGATTCATTCCACCATAGCTATGATCTTGAAGAACAACAAAAAAGTGACAAACTGTAGAAAGATCTGCCTCATTAAAGCAATGAGACTAACAAAAATTCAAGAATGGGCTATATCATATGAGGACCTGAACAGTATTATGCTAAGAGAAATAAGCCAGTCAGTGAAAAACAAATATCACATGATCTCACTTATTTGTGGAATCTAAGGAACAAAATTAATTGATGAACAAGATAGGACCACAGACATGGAAGCATGAAACAGACTGACAAATCTCAGAGGGAAAGCGGGAAGGAGGGCAGGAAGAGATTAACCAAAGAACTTATAAGCATATATGCACAGACCATGGACACAGACAATAGACAGACGAAGGCTTGGAGTGGGGTGGGAGATGGGTGGAGGGGAGCAAAAGGGGGAAATGGGGGATAACTGTAATACTCTCTACAATAAAATAAATCAGATAAAAAGAAACTTCTAGTAAACTATGTTGAAGATGACACTGAAGCATATCCCCCAAAGCACCATGACAATCACAATCAGAACATAAAGTTTGTTTGCATTTTTGAAAGATAAAGCTTCACCCAACTTCAATGTTGAACTTACTGCTATATTTTGGTTGTTCAAATGATTCACGAATTGTTACTTTTTCTGGAAACAGCCCGAGTGCCCATCAATGGATGAGTGGATAAAAAAGATGTGGCACATTTACACCATGGAATACTATGCAGCTGTAAAAAAGAAGGATCTTTTATCCTTTGGTACAGCATGGAGGGAACTAGAAAGTATTATGCTAAGTGAAATAAGCCAGCCAGAGAAAAACAAGTACCACTTGATCTCACTTATCTGTGAAATATAATAAACAAAATAAACTGATGAACAAAGTGGATCCAGAGACATAGAAACATAGAACAGACTGAGGAATCTCAGAGGGAAGGTGGGGAAGGAGGTGTAGGCAGGGAGAGATTAATCAAAAAACATATATTTATAAGCATAACCCATGGACACAGACATTGGTATAGGGGAAGCTTGGGGATGAGATGGATATGGGGTGGAGGGAATCAATGGGGATAAAAAGGAGACATCTGTAATATTCTCAACAATAAAGGTAAAGACATTTAAAAAAAAGAATTTTATTCATTACTTAATGTCAACATGAATGCTGATGTAAAGGAAGGTGAAGAATTTTTTTAAACTTTAGATAACCTGATGGTGGACTAAATATTTAATATGGATTAAACCTTTCTATTTTGGAAATGGAATCCAGAAAAATCATTTTTCCATAAATAAGCCAAGTCAGTACTAGGTTTCAAAGCTTTTAAGAAGAAGATGACAGTCTTGCTTGGGGGCAATGTTGCAGATGACAAATTGAAACCCTTTGTGATCTGGCACAGTGAGAACCAAGGGCTATCAAGCATATCAGTAAGCACACATTGCCAGTTTACGACATGAGCAATAAAAAGTCATGGATGGCCTAGCTCTTCTTTCAATATGTCCCCCTAAACTGCTATTATAGTGAAGTGTAGATGTACTATTTGAAAGAACACATACCTTCCAATATTTTGCTTATCATTGATAATGCTTCTGGAAATCCTTTTTTTTTTTATTGGTAATTTTTATCCCAATATCTAAGTCTTGTTTCTCCCTCTAAACACCACCTCTTTGATCAAACCAATGGATCAAAGAGTTATAACAGCATTTAAGACCTACTGCCTGAGGAATACCTTTGCCCAGGTTATTGCTACAACCAAAGAAGACACTAATGCAATTATGGAAGAATTACAACATCTATGACTTCAACAACCTTGCTTGTGCTTGGGGTGATGTCACCGACCAGTGTATGAATGGCATCTGGAAGAAGACATTCAAGAGATTTGTCTATGACTTAAATGGTTTGACAAAGATGAAGAAGTTGCAAATATCAACAAGGTTATGGTTGAGATGGCAAACAAATTTAGCTCAACTGTGTATGTAGATGACATTGAGGAGCTCCTAGAGGTGGTTCCAGAGAATTTTACTAATGAGGAGTTAGTGGAACTGGAGTAGGAATTCATAGCTGAAGAGGCAATAGAAAAGGAAACTGCAGGAGAAATAAAAGAAGAACCCCCAAGGATAATTCAAAGTTAAGGGATTAATTGAAGATTTAGCAGACCTCAATAACCTACTGAAAACGTTTGAAAACATTGATGTTATCATTGAAAGGTTTTCATTAACAGACAGAAATATTCATGTTGCATTATCTGCTTACAAGCAAATCTTTGATGAATTAGATAAATCAAGCAAAATAAAATGAAAATATTTCTGATAAAAGTGACACCTCCTCAAGTAACACTTCTGGCAGGTCTTTCAAGAGGTGTTCCAGAAGGCATTGTTATCATAGGTGATGACAGCCCCATGTATGTTATTACCACTGAGAAACTTCCATTGAAACAAGATGTGGAAATGGAAGACAGTGACTTGATGATCTTGACCCTATGCAAGCTGAGTCTGTATGTTTGTGTCTTAGTTGGTTTTTTCTTCTTCTAATTTATTTTATTGTGGAGAGTATTACAGATATCCCCCATTTTCCCCTTTTGCTCTCCTCCATCCATCTCCCACCACAAGAGGCATCCCACACACCAAAAAGGTTTTGGTTCTATTGCCAGTCAAGGTACATACCCAAGTTGCAGGTTCGATCCCCTGTCGGGACGTATACTTGAAGCAACTGATTGATGTTTCTCTCTCACATTGATGTCTGTTTGTGTTTATCTCTCTCTCCTCTCTCTCTCTCAAATCAATAAAAATATATCTTAGGGTAGGAATTAAAAAGAAGCTAAACAATCAATCATAGCTAGGAAAACCCTGAGAAAAAAGAGCAAGAAAAGCTGTCCACACCACATGTTAACACTAACCATAAAGTTTCTTTTTAAAATTTATTGTTATTGTTGAAAGTATTTTAGATGTCCCCTTCCCCCCCCAGTGATCCCCTCTACCCCATGTCTTCCCAAGCCCTAGGCATTCCCCATACTACTTTCTGTGTTCATGGGTAATGCATTTATGCATATAAGTTCTTGGTTAATCTCTCCCCACCCACTCCCCCACCCTTGCCTTCCCCCTTTGATTCCTCAGTCTGTTCCATGCTTTTATGTCTCTGGATGTATTTTGTTCATCAGTTTATTTTGTTCATTATATTACAAATATGAGTGAGATCATGTGATACTTGTATTTCTCTGGCTAGCTTATTTTGCTTAGCATAATACTCTCCAGTTCCATCCATGCTGTAAGAGAGCCTTCTTTTTTACACCTGCCACTCTTATTCAACATAGTACTGGAAATCCTAAGCACAGCAATCAGACAAGAAGAAAACATAAAAGGCACCCAAATTGGAAAGGAGGAAGTAAAACTGTCATTATTTGCAGATGACATGATATGGTACATAGAAAATCCTAAAGACTTCATCAAAAAACTACTGGATTTAATAAATGAATTTGGCAGAGTAGCAGGATACAAAATTAACACCAAGAAATCAATGCACTTTTATACCCCAATAATGAACTCCCTGAAAGAGGAACTGAAAAAACAATACCATTTCAACAAAAAAATTAAGACACTTAGGAATAAACTTAACTAAAGAAGTAAAAGACCTGTACTCAGATAACTACCGGATATTGCAAAAAGAGATAGAAGAAGGTATAAACAAGTGGAAGAATATACAGTGTTCATGGATTGGAAGAATTAACATCATTAAAATGTCCATATTACCCAAAGAAATCTATAATTTCAATGCAATCCTTATTAAAATACCAATGGCATATTTCAGAGATCTAGAACTAACAGTTCAAAAATTTATATACAAGTGAGAAAGACTCTGAATAGCTATGGCAATCTTGAGAAAGAAGAAAAAAGTTGAAGGGATCACAATACCAGATATCAAGTTATGCTACAAAGCCAATGTAATCAAAACAGCCTTGTAGTGGCACAATGACAGACATATAGATTAGTTGAACAGAACAGAGAACCCAGAAATTTACCCAAGCCTTTATGGTCAATTAATATTTGACAAAGGAGGTAAGAGCATACAATGGAGTAAAGACAGTCTCTTCAATAAATGATATCGGGAAAATTGGACAGGTACATGTAAAAAATGAAACTAGACCGCCCACTTACACCATATACAAAATTAAACTCAAAATGGATAAAGCCTTTAATGTCAGGCATGAAACCATAAAAATCCTAGGAAAAAATGGAGAAAGCTATATCTTAGACATCTCTTATAGCCATATCTTTGCCAATACATCTCCTAAGGCAGAGGAAACAAATGAGAGAATAAATAAATGTGACAACATAAAAATTAAAAGCTTCTGCTCAGCAAAAGATAACATCAACAAAATGAAAATGAAAAGGGATCCCACTCTATGGGAGGACATATTTGTCAATGACACTTCTGTTAAAGGGTTAATATCCCATATATATATAAGGAACTCATACAACTTTACAAAAGGAAGACAATCCAATTAAACTTTCTAGAATTAAAACAATATCATATCAGAACATGAATAAACAGACAGATTAATGAAAGAAAATAGAAAATACAATAAAATATGCTAATTTTGCCAGCCAGTATGGCTCAGCAGTTGAGCATCTACCTATGATCCAGAAGATCAATGATCAGTTCTGAGTCTGGGCCAGAGCCCAGATTGAGAGTTCTATCCCCAGCAGGGTGTGTTAAGATGCAGCCAATCAATGACTCTCATCTTGATGTTTCTCTCTCTCTCCCTCTCCTTTCTTCTCTCTGATATCAATAAAATATATTTTTAAAAAATATGCAAATTTAATATATGATAAAGGAAAGTTTAGCTTGGATCCATCAAAAGATCCTGAGACAATATTTAGGGTGCACATGTTTATTTGTGAAGTGATCCTAAGAAATGCCAAGAAGGGCATGGGAAATTTTAAAAAAGAAAGGAAAAGCAGTCAATAAAGTGTATAATATCACCAAATTACCTCTGTGGGTACATATAGTTAATTTTTTCTTGGTAATTTTCAGAAGAACATGTATCACAGGGTTATCTCTCCTGCAGCTTATATTGTTAGCAACTTTTATTAGTCATTGATTGTAGGCTGCTTTTGAGGAATGTTAATTCCCAGCTACTTCAAGCCTGTAGTGTATGGGGAAATAGGTTCTGATGGCCAGAGTAAATCTGCAGGTAAAAAAAGGCAGTTGATGGTAATTGGAAGTTCTTTTGGCATGTACTCAAGTGGTAAGTGCAAGGGGATACAGACAGGGCATCAACAGCTTCTACCTCAGGTAGAGCTCAATCAGTAGGAAAGATGGACTTCACAGAGAGACAAGATAGTGGTGTAGGTAACAGTGGTACCCACCATGTCCAACAACCACATCAAAATTACAACTAAAATAAAGAACAACCATCATTTAAAACTTCCTGAAATCTAGTTGAACAGAAGTCCTACTACAAGGGAATTGAAGAAGCATCTGGACAGGTAAGAGGGGTGGAGATGCAGGGTGGATCAGGGCTGAATCTCAGAGACATGGCTGCTGTCTCACACCTAGTGCTGAGGTTTAAAACCAGGAGGGATATCTTGGTCTGTGGCGGTTCCCCAGAGAAACAAGTGGTCCCAGCCCCACATCAGGACCCCCAGCACAGGGTTTCAGTGCCAAGAAGAAAAGTCCCCACAACTTTGGCTGTGAACAACAACAAGGATTGTGGCTGAGTGAGCAGAGGCTGTGGGAGTACTAGGTAGCTCCTCTTAAAGGGCCAGCACATGGACTTACTCAGATGCACTCCCTCTGAGCTCCAGCACTGGCCAGCAGCTTGAAAGGAACCTGGGACATTCGGAGAGGAACTAACTTGTTTGGAATCAGGGAAAGAGCTGGAGGGTAAGCTTTCTTCCAGACAGAAGATCTGTCAGAGGCCATTGCTCCTTTGATGAACCCTCCCCTCAAAGAGCCTTCAGGCAGGGGCCATATCTGAATGTCCATCAACCTGGGTAGCACCTTTCCCCACACCCTGATGGTTCCCAAAGACCCTGCTCTTCCCTAGTTGCAAGATCATCCAAGCCATTTCCAGTGGCTTTTCTATGCAAGTGGCCTCTCTAGCCTCATGCTTACAACTTTCCTAAAATCTCTCCAATAAGCAGCAGCTGGCCTCAGTGTGCCCCATGCCTCTTGATAAGTGGCCCCAGGACTGGCACTAGTGGCAGCCTGCATTGGTTCATAGCTTGGCCTCTACTGGACATCTCCAAGTCCAGCACAAGTAACAGCCATCTATAGTTTACTGTGTAGCTCATGTTGGGTGGACCTTGGAAAGGCACAGGCAGAGGCTGAATTTGCACCTCCCAGGAAGACCCAGAGACAGTGCACCTGGTGGTCAGATTCGGCCATGCTGGATTACAACCTTACTCCATCCACAAGTGATGAACTCAAGGGATGGACTCAGTGAACACCAAAGCTCCACTGAAGTAAATCCTGCTCCATAGGGGTGTCTCCAGCACAATAGTTCTTTGGTTGGAGCTGCAGCTGGTCCTCACAGTCAATTGGCCTGGGGGTCAATTCCTCCTAGTGACATAAGTAGCAACCAAAGATCAACTACAACAGAACAGTGCACACAGCCCACACAGGGGAGCGCCTGGAAGGCCCAGCTCAGGCTGAGCCACTGGGCCCTACAGGACACTTACTACACAAAGCCTCTCTAGCAATTCCAGGAGACGCAGCAGCTCTTCCTAACACATAGAAACAAACACTATGAGATGGCCAAAATATGGAGGCAAAGAAACATGTCACAAAGGAAAGAACAGAAGGAATCTCCTGAAAAAAAAAAAACTAAATGAAATGGAGCCAAGCAAGCTACTAGATATAGAGTTCAAAATAATGGTTATAAGGACACTCATGGATCTTAATAAGACTATTAAGGAAACTAGTGAGATCATCAATGACATAATAAAGTGCCAATCAGAAATGAAGGCTACAAGAACTGAAATGAAGAATAATCTACAGGGAATCAACAGTAGAGTAGAGGATGCTGGGAATCAAATAAGCAATTTGAAATATGAGGAAGCAAAAAACATCCAACCAGAAGAGAAAAAAAAAAAAAGAATCCAGAAATATGAAGATAGTATAAGGAGTTTCTGGGACAACTTCAAGCAGCCCAAAATTTGCATTATGGGGGTACCAGAAGGAGAAGAAAGAAAGCAAGAAATTGAAAACCTATTTGAAACAATAATGACAGAAAACTTTCCTTACCTGGTGAGAGAGATAGATTTACAATTCCATAAAGTACAGAGAGTCCCAAACAAGAGGAACCCAAAGAGGTCCACACCAAGACACATCATAATTAAAATGCCAAAGGTTAAAGACAAAGAGAAAAACTTAAAAGCAGCAAGAGAAAAGCAACTAGTTACTTACAAGGGAGCACCCATAAGACTATCAGCTGATTTCTCAAAAGAAACTTTGCAGGCCTGAAGGGAGTGGAAAGAAATATTTAGAGTAAAGAAAAGCAAGAACCTACAACCAAGATTACTCTACTCAGCAAAACTATCATTTAGAACTGAAGGTCAGATAAAGAGCTTCAGAGATAAGAAAAAACTAAAGGAGTTCATCAGCACCAAACCAGTTTTACAAGAAATGTTGATGGTCTTCTTTAAGAAGAAGCTAATGAACAAAAGAAGCCGACAAACAAAATAGAGACAGAAACATTGAAGCATGCAACAGAGCATGTTATCTCACAGGGAAGAAAGAAGGGGGTGGGGGGTAGGAAGAGATTAACCAAAGAAGTTATATGCATATATTCATAACCCCTGAACCCAGACAATAATGGGGTGAAGGCCTGGGGAGGGGATGGGGGTGAAGTGGAGGGAGTCAATGGGGGGAAAAATGGGACACCTGTAATGCTTTCAACAATAGAGATAAATTAAAAAAAAAAAAATGATGGACTTCATAATTAGTGGCATAAAGGTAGCTGGAAAGTCATGTGGAGGAAAGAAAACATTGCATCTATTCCTCAAACTATGCAATAGAACAGATTGTATAAAATTCAGAAATTTAGGTGTAAAAAAATGAATCTGCACATGTACTAGAAGAAAATATGGGTAAATTATATTATAATCTAGGAATCAGGAAGTCTTCTTAACTATGACTTAAGGTCCAGAGGCATTAAACAAAAAGATAAATTTCATGTATTTTTTTTTCGATTTAACATAATAAAAAAAACCCACTCCATAAACAAAGAAAAGAGGGAAATGACAAAATTAAAAAAAAAAAAAATCCTTTCAACTTTTATCACCAACAAAGGTGGTAATATTTATAGATATAAAAGTTCTTTTAAAAGTAGAGAATAAAGAAACCAATCACCCTTAAAAAATAGACTAGAGAAATGAACAGTCAGTTCACAGAAAAAGAAACACAAACAGCTTTTAATGCTATCATTTCTAGTGGCTGAGAATTGGGATTTTCAATATTGAAGAGAACAGATACAGATGTAAGATCAAAGAGGTTAATTTAAAACCTGTGGTCTGGGATTTGAATTTTAAGTATCAGTATGAACTCATGAAATATCTAATCTTTAAGATAAATTTCTAGTTCTGTCCACTAAAAATATGTAAAAATAATGACTAATTCAGGAACAAAGAGCACTCCTAGTACCCAGATTGTGGTCTTAAAAAAAGCATTCTCTCTAAAATGAAGCAGTGTCACTTAGAGAAATTCAAGGTTTGGGCAGAAAATGTACAAGATGAGCCTGGAACATCTTGTCATACCAGAAATGAGGAAGCTATTTTTAGACTTCTGGGGGCTGTGTTAAAAGACTCAGGAGCCAAGTTGAACAGACTCCCACAGGTCAAAGAGAGATAATTTAATCACCCATAAGGACAATAATTGTCAGGGATTGAAACATATTATTCATTTGAATCACACTGAAAGTTAAAAATAATGAATTGGTCACCACTGGAAGCTGCTTGTAAACAAATTCATTTTGAACATTGGTAAATAAAAAGAAAGAATGAATATTTTCCTGCCTCTCCTAAATAAAATGCATCTCAGAATAAACACATAGATGGGGTGAAGTTTCCCTTTAGGTCTAGTTACTGGAAATACAAAAGGCAGAGGTACATATTACATGATACCTCTGGAATGCAGTCATCCAAATCCAGACTTTAGGAAATTCTATGAGACAAATGACCTAGTTTCTTCATATAAATAAATTGCAAGAAAAAATAAAATTGAGCAGAAATATACCACTTAAAAGATACAAGAGCCTAGCCAGTGTGGCTCAGTGGTTGACTGTAGACCTATAAACCAAGAGGTGACTGAGTTCGATTCCTGGTCAGGGCACAAGCCCAGTTTGGGGGCTCTATTCCCAGTAGGGAGTGTGTAAGGGGCAGCCAATGGATGTTTCTCTCTCATCAATGTTTCTATCTCTGTGTCCCTCTCCCTTCCTCTCTCTCTACAATCAATAAAATAAGAGAGACAAGAGATATCCCTTTCACAAAGATGGCACTGAAAGAGAAGAAGGAAGCCTCTGCCCCTCCCAAAGCTGAAGCCAAAGCAAAGGTTTTAAAGGAAAGAACGCAGTGATGAAAGGCATCCACAGCCACACACAAATAAGAAGATCCACACACCATCCACCTTCCAATGCCAAAGACACTGCAGCTCCAAAGACAGCCTAAATATCCTTAGAAGAGGGCCCAGCAGAAACAAGCTTGACCATGACACCATTATCAAGTTCCCTCTGACTACTGAGTCAGTGATGAAAAAGAAGACAAAAATACATTTGTCTTCATTGTGGATGTCAAGGCCAAAAAGCACCACGTCAAATATGCTGTGAAGAAGCTCTATGACACTGATGCAACCAAGGACAACACCCTGATAAGCCCCGACAGAGAGAGGAAGGCATGTGTTGTTGGTTTTTATATCTTTATTATTGAAAGTATTACAGGTGTCCTTCTTTTTTCCCCCATCTGCCCAGCCAGGCCTTCTCCTCACTATTGCCTATGTCCATGGATTATGCATATATGCATATAAGTTCTTTGATTAATCTCTCCTTCCCACTCCCTCACCCCAGCCTAAAGGAAGAGGGCATATATTTGACTGGCTCCCAACTATGATGCTTTGTATGTTGCCAACAAAATTGGGATCATCTAAACTGAGTCCAGCTTCACTAATTCTAAATATAAAAATTTTACAGTGCAAAAAAATAAATAAGTAAAAGAGATAAGAGATATATCAAAAAAATCCAACGTGTGGACCTTGTTTGGATCCTAATTCAAACAAATAGCTGCTAAAAGTATATTATAATATTTATAAGATAATTGGAAATTTGACACTGGATATTTCATAATTTTAAGAAATTACTTATTTTTAGGAGTGACAATGGTAGTTTGGTATGTCAGATATACTTCTTATCTTTTAGAGGGGAAAAAGAAAATATTTATTTATGGGTGATATATGGTTCTGAAATTTGCTTTGAAATAATCAGAGGTGTGTATGAAGGTGGGATTAGATAAAACATGAAGTCAGCCTCTCTCTTACCAACTATTTCAACTTCATTTCCTCTTTATCTTTCTTCTAAAGCAGGAGTGGTGAACCTTTTTTTCTGCCAAGGGCCATCTGGATTTTTATAACATCATTCAAAGGCCATGAAAAATTATCATCTTAAAAATTAGCTATGAAAGAAAATAGCTCCTAGATTTATTGAATTTTGAGACCCACCCTCACTTGCTTTGGAAAGCCCAGATCAAATGATTTATCTGGCTGTATACACCCTCGAGCCTGACGTTCCTCATCCCTATTCTAAAGCTACTGTGATCAAAAGTTAAACTAGGATCAATTCAACTATTGTCTTTCCTAGGTTTTACCCACAGAGCAATTAGACAAACACAAATAATAACCATAAAAGTGTTATTCATGACCTTTAAAAATGGAAGAATCCTTTCATTATTATCTATTCAGCACATTTTCTCATTCTCCTAATTTACAATCATCTTTCATCCCTTCATTCAGTATTAG
Source organism: Miniopterus natalensis (assembly GCF_054644295.1). Taxonomy (NCBI): domain Eukaryota; kingdom Metazoa; phylum Chordata; class Mammalia; order Chiroptera; family Miniopteridae; genus Miniopterus; species Miniopterus natalensis. Next base: position 47,660,236 of record NC_142103.1, on the reverse strand, counting down.
GTAGTTATTCTTATTCTGCTGGGTGTTAGGTAAGCAATCTCATGAACGCATCTGCTTCTCAACTAAAGAGTTCTGGAAATCTTGACTAAACCCACTGGTATCATTTTAAAGTTGTTTAAAAGCTTCCATGAGACTCCATTACCCAAGAGTACATCTTATTTTCTGATTAAATTTACTGAGGAAACATCGATTAATAACAATATATAATCTCAGAAGTACATTATAATTTAATATCTGTATACTCTATTGCATGCTTACCACCCAAAGTCCAGTTTCTTTCCCTTACCATATATTTGACCCCTTTTACCTAATTTCACCTCCCCCTGGACTCCTCCCCCTCATTCTCTTTTAGTAAACACAATTCTTTTTGTCTGTAACTTTGAGTTTGTTTTAGTTTTGTTAGTTCATTTGTTTTTTTTTCCTTGTATATTGCACATATGAGTGAAATCATATGGATTTTGTCCTTTTTCATCTGACTTATTTTACTTAGTAAAATACTCTCAAGATACATCCATTTGGCACAAATGGCAATATTTCATCTTTGTTATAACTGTAGAACAGCTATATTATTTCATTGTATATAAATGCCACATCTTCTTGCACTGGCTGGTGTGGCTCAGTTGGTTGGAGTGTTGTCCTGTACACTGAAAGGTCAGTGTACTGTAGATGACAGAGATTTAAAATTGTTTTGGCTAATTTCTTACTGATAATCCTTAAAAGTAAAAGACCTAAAAAAAAGCTCGTAACAAGAAAAGTTCAATTGACAAGGAAATTTGGTTGTTTCTGTGGCATGCAAAACAAAGTAATAAAGTCATCCAAAAGTTTTCATCAAAATATCTAGAAAGATAATGGTTGTGTACTTTCAAAGAAAACAGGGAATACTCTATCAGATTTATAAAAAGGGATGAATATATTTTTTACAGAGGAAAAATTTTTGAGATATTACATTATAATCCTGAAACATAATGTACATAATAAATCATGAAAATACCAAACATAGTTCATGTGAATCCTCAACTGAGAACCATTGTCTTAGAGGATCCTAGATTTACATTAAAGAAACAATATTGAGACCAGGTAAACTTTTTAAATAATATGTTACCCTTTTTTTTTTTTTTTGCCTACAACCAGGCAAAGAACTTTCAGGACTCAAATACAGGATAACTCAATAGAACTTTCAAATACTATTTCAGTGTCTTACTGAAGGTTAAAACATATTATAGGAAATGAAGGCACTGACAAATTTCCAGAGACTTACCATGAAGGACATAAGTTTTAAAATACTAATATTAATAAAGTTTTACCCATACAAACTTAATCTAAAGAAAGCTGAGCATGTGTTCTGATTCAAAACACTTATGAAACTCTTAGATAGTAACATATCAAATAAATTTAATTACATCTAGTGCATCTTTTTTACAAAATAATAATAATAAGAAAACACACAAGACCTTTGTGAGTTTGCTTTCTGAGAAATCTCAAAATAGTTTTAGGCACAAAACATATCTCAAACATTTACCTTATATCATACACAAAAATTAACCAAAATAAATTAAATACTTGGATATAAGACTTGAAATGATAAAACTGCTAAGCAAAACATAGGAGGTAAGCTCCTAGACATTAGTCTTGGCAAAGATTTTTTTTTTTTTATTTGACACCAAAAGCAAAGGCAATAAAAACAAAAATAAACAAGTGAGACTACATCAAACTAAAAAGCTTTTTTAAAAAAATACATTTTTATTGATTTTAAAGAGAGAGAGGAAGGGAGAGGGAAAAAGAAACATAGATGAGAAAGAAACACAGATCAGAAGTCTCCTGCACTCACACTACTGGGGATTGAACTCACAATCCTGGTATGTGCTCTGACCAGGAATCAAACCAATGACCTCTCAGTGTATTGGTCGATGCTCAACCATTGAGCCACATAGGCCAGAGCTTAAACACTTTTTAATAGCAATGGAAACGATCAACAAATGAGAAGATCCATAGAATAGGAGAAAATATTTATAAATTATATATCTCATAAGGGGTTAATATCCAAATATATTAAAAACGCATACAACACACCTGGCCGAGTGTGGCTCAGCAGTTGAGTGTCAACCTGGGACCCAGGAGATCCTGTTTCGATTCCCAGTCAGGGCACATGCCTGGGTTGCAGCTTGATCCCCAGTCAGGAGCGTGTGGGAGGCAGCCAATCAATGACTCTCATCATTGATGTTTCTACCTCTCTTCTTCTCCTTTCCTCTTTCTGAAATAAAGATATATTTCTTAAAGAAACAAACAAAAAAACCACATTCAACTCAATAGCAAAACAAACAAACAAACAATTTCATTTAAAAATGAACATAGCCTTGGCCAATGTGACTCAGTATTTAGAGTGTTGGCCCACACACTAAAGTGTTGTGGGTTCAATTCCCAGTCAAGGGCACATGTCTGGGTTGTGGGTTCACTCACCACCCCTGGTCGGGACCATACAGGAGGAAACCAATTGATGTGTCTCTCTCACATTGATGACTCTCTCTCTCTCTCTCTTTCTCTCTCTCTCTCTCCTCCCTCCCACTCTCTCTGAAAAGCAATGGAGGAAATATCTTCAGGTAAGGATTAGTAAAAATAAATATATGAATGAAATAAAAAATAACAATGAACAGAAAACCTAAATAGATAATTTTCCAAATAAGAGATCCAGTTTCAAACAGGTACATAAAGAGGTGCTCAACAACACTAATCATCAGGGAAATGCAAATCAAAACTACAGTGAGACATCAGCTGTTATAATAACTACATAAAAAAGACAAGAGTTGCCCAGTCGGCGTGGCTCCATGGTTGAGCATCTACCTATGATCCAGGAGATTGTGGTTCGACTCCCAGTCAGGGCACATGCTTGTGTTGTGGGCTCAATCCCCAGTTGGGGGCATGCAGGAGACAGTGATCAATGACTCTCTCATCATTGGTGTTTCTATCTCTCTCTCCCTCTCCCTTCCTCTCTCTGAAATCAATAAAAACATACTAAAAAAAAAAAAAAAAAAAAGCTATCAGCTTTTTTTTAAAAAAGACAAGAGTTAGTAAATAGTAGTCATGACTTTGGGCCGTGAAGACACAATGCAATATGCAGATGATGAATTATAGAATTGTACACATTAAGTATTCAGGATAATGCAAAACAAGGATCTGAAACCAAGTATACTCTATCCAGCAAGGCTAACATTCAAAATAGACTGTGAAATATAGAGCTTCTCAGACATAAAAAAACCTAAAGGAGTTTATCACCGCCAAATCAACATTGCAATTAATGTTAAAGGGACAGCTGTAATAGTAAGAATAGAGAGAGAGACACATAGGCATAAATAATTAAAATGGCATCAAATAGGTACTTATTAATAATAACTTTAAATGTAAATGGATTTAATGCTCCAATAAAAAGACATAGGGTATCAGTATGGATAATAAAACTTGACACAAGGATATGCAGTCTACAAGAGGCCCACCTCAGAATGAAAGGCTCACAGAGGATGAGAGTGAAGGGATGGAAAAAGATTTTTAATGCAAGTGGAAACAAAAAAACAAGAAACCCCACCTAGGGTAGCAATACTCATATCTGACAAAATAGACTTCAAAATGAAAGCCATAACAAGGTACAATAATGGTCACTACATAATACTAATCGGATCCTTCCAACATGAGAATATAACCCTGGTAAACATATATGCACCCAATATAGGAAAACCAAAATATATAAAAATCTTCTGTAGGGCTTTAAGGGACAGATAGACAGCAATACAGTCATATTAGGGAACTTTAGCATCCCATTGACTTCACTGGACAGATATTCCAGTCAAATAATCAGTAAGGAAACAGTGACAATAAATGACATAAAAGGTCATTTGGAGTTAATTGACATTTACAGAACAACTCATCCCAGTACTGCAGAATATACATTCTTCTCAAGTGCACATGGGTCATTCTTGAAGATAAACCACATGTTAGGACACAAAACAAGTCTTTACAAGTTCAAGAAAATTGAAATAATATTAATTATTTTCTTGGGTCAAAATAGCATGAAATTAGAAATCAACTATAGTAAAAACCCTCAAAAACATTCAAACATATGGAGGTTAAATAGCATGTTATTCAACAATAAATGGCTTACCAATGAGATCAAGGAAGAAATAAAAAATTTCTTGGAAAAAAAATGAAAATGATCACACAACAAACCAAAAATATATGAGACACAATGAAAGCAGTCCTGGGAAGAAAGTTCATAGCATTACAGGACTACCTCAACAGACAAGAAAACCTTTTAATAAACTATCTCACCCTACAACTTAAAGACTTAGAAAGAACAACAAGAAAAGCCCAGAGTAAGTAGAAGGAAGGAAATAATAGATCAGAATGGAAATAAAAGACACAGAGAGTAAAAATATAATAGAAAAGATAAATAAATCCAAGAGCTGGTTCATGGAAAAGAAAAACAAGATTGATGAACTGTTAGACTCATCAAGAAACAAAAAGTGAGGACCCAAATAAATAAAGCTAGAAATTAAAGAGGTGCAGTAACAACCGACACCAAAGAAATGCAAAGGATTGTAAGAAAATACTATGAACAACTATATGCCAACAAACTGCACAACCTGGATGAAATGAACAAATTCCTAGAAAAAGACAATCTTCCAATACTGAATCCGGAAGAATGAGAAAACCTGAATAGACCAATAACAACTGAGGAAATTAAAGCAGTAATCAAAAAATTCTTAGCACACAAAAGTCATGGACCCTACGACTTCACAGGGGGGTTTTACCAAATATTTAAAGAAGAACTAACACCTATCCTCTTCAAACTATTCCAAGAAATCCAAGAGGTAAGAACTCTCCCAAGCTCTTTTTCAGGGTCCAGTATTATCCTAATTCAAAAACCAGATAAAGACACTACAAAGAAAGAGAATTACAGGCCAATATCTCTGATGAACATAGATGTTAAAATCTTCAACAAAATATTAGCAAATCAAATACAGCAATATTTTAAAATTATCATACACCATTAACGAGTGGGATTAATTCCAGGGATGCAAGGCAGGTACAAAATTAGCAAATCAATAAATGTGATACATCACATAAACAAGTGGAAAGACAAAAATCACATGATCCTATCAATAAATGTAGAAAAAAATTCAGTAAAATCCAACACTCATTTTTGATAAAAAATCTTAGCAAAGTGGAAATAGAGGTATCTGATTTCAAAATAATAAATGCCATATATGACAAACCTACAGCCAACATCATACTTAATCAGCAAAAACTAATACCATTTCTCCTAAGAACAGTAACAAGACAGGGATGTCCACTTTCACCACTCTTATTCAACATAGTACTGGAAGTCCTATCCACAGCGATCAGACAAGAAGAAAACCTAAATTGCATTCAAATAGGAAAGGAGGAAGTAAAGCTGTCATACTTGTAGATGACATGATATTGTATGTAGAAAACACTAAAGACTATACCAAAAAACTACTAGATTTAATAAATGAATGTGGCAATGCAGCAGAATACAAAATTAACACCTAGAAATCAATGGCATTTTTATATACCAATAATGACTTTTCAGAATGAGAAACTAAAGAAACAATCCCATTTACCACTGCAACAAAAAATTAAGATACTTAAGAATAAACTTAACCAAGAAGGTAAAAGACCTGCCGGAAAAGGCAGAATGTTGAATAAAGAGGTAGCAGAATATATAAACAAGTGGAACAATATACCATGTTGATGGGTTGATAGAATTAACGTCATTAAAATGTCCATACTACCAAAGCAATCTGCAGATTCAATGCAATCCATATTAAAATACCAACCTCATATTTTACAGATCTAGAGCAAATATTCAAAAAATGTATATGGAATCAAAAAGACCCCAAATAGCTGCAACATCTTGAGAAAGAAGGACAAAGTTGGAGGGATCACAATACCAGATATCAAGTTATCCTACAAAGCTACTGTATTCAAAACAGCCTGGCACAGGCACAGGCATATAGATCAATAGAACAGAACAGAGACCCCAGAAATTGACCAAGGCCAGCAGGCTCAATTAATATTTGACAAAGGAAGCAGAAGTATACAACCGAGTACAGACAGTCTCTTCAATTAAGGGTGTTGGTAAAATTAGACAAGTATATGCAAAAAAATTGACCACCAACTTCCACCGCACACAAAAACAAAGTCAGAATGGGTAAAATATTTAAATGTATGTCATGAAACCATAAAAATCTTAGGGAAAAAAACATAGGCAGCACAATCTCAGGCATTCTGGGATCAATATGTTTGCCAATACATCTCCTAGGGCAAGGGAAACAAAGGAGAAAATAAACAAATGGAACCACATCAAAATAAAAATCTTCTGCAAAGTGAAAGAAACCATTGACCAAAGGGAAAGGGAGCTCACTGTATGGGAGAACATATTTGCCAATGATACATGTGATAAGGGGTTAGTATTCAAAATATATACTTATACAACTTAACAAAAGGAAGACAAACAATCTACTTAAAAAAATAGACAAAGGACCTAAATAGACACTTCTCCAAAATGTACATACAGATGGTCTAGAGACATATGAAAAAATGTTCCAAGTCACTAAGCATCAGAGAGAAGCAAATTAAAACGACAATGAGGTATCACCTCACACCTGTTAGAATGGACGCAAATGAACAAATGACAAGTGCTAGCATGGATGTGGAAAAGGGGAACCCTAGTACACTGCTAGTGATCATTCAGATGGGAGCAACCACTATGGAATACATGGAGTTTTCTCAAAAAATTAGAATGGAACTGCCGTTTGATCCAGTGATCTCACTTCTAGGAACATATTCTAAGTAACCCAAAAGACCAATCAGAAAGACTATATGCACCCTTATGTTCATAGCAGTGAAGTTTACAATAACTAAGAATTGGAAGCAGCCCAAGTTCCCATCAGTAGATGAATGGATAAAAGAGCTGTGGTAAATTTACACCATGGAATAGTATGCAGCTATGGAATAAAAGAATCTCTTACCCTCTGAGAGAGCATGGAGAGAGCTTGAGAGTTTTTTGTTAATTGAAATAAACCAGTCAGAGAAATTCAAGTATCACATGATCTCACTAATATGTGGAATCTAAAGAACACAATAAACTGATGAACAAAATAGATTCTGAGACAGAAGTATGGGAAAGACTGTCTAACCTCAGAGGGAAGGAGAGGGTGAGTGGGTTAAGAGAGTTTAACCAAAGAACTTTTATGCATATATGCATACCCCATGGACAGAGACAGTAGTGTGGTGAAGGTTTGGGGCAGGCAGGAAGAGGGTAGAAGGGGTTAGTGGGGGGAAAAAGAGGACATCTGTAATACTTTCAACAATAAATTTTTAAAAATGGGCAAAAAACCTGAATAGACACTTCTCCAAAGAGCACATATAGATGGCCAATAGACATAAGAAAAAATGTTCCAAGTCATTAATCTTCAGAGAAATGCAAATTAAAACCACAATGAAATATCAACTCATATCTGTCAGAATGGCTATTATCAATAAATCAACATAAAACAAGTGCTGGTAAGGATGTGAAGAAAAGGGAAACCTAATACTCTGTTGGTGAGAATGCAGATTGGCACAGCCATTGTGGAAAAAAGTATTGAAGTTTCTCAAAAAATTAAAAATAGAACTGCCATCTGACCCAGCAAACCCTCTTCTGGGAATGTATCCTAAGAATCTGGAAACACCAATCATAAAAAAATATATGCACCCCTTTTTTCAGTGTCGCTACAATAGCTAAGATTTGGAGACAACCCAAGTTCCCATCAGTTGAAGAATGGATAAAAAAGCTGTGGTACCTTTACACAACAGAATACTATGCAGCTCTAAAAACGAAGGATCTCTTACCTTTTGAGACAGCATGGATGGACCTGGAGACTACTATGTAAGTGAAATGAGCCAACCAGAGAAAGACAAATATTACATTATCTGACTTATTTGTGAATCTAATGAACAAAATGAATTTACCAACAAAATAAGACCCGAGGCACGTAAGCATTGAAAAGACTGACATATCTTCGTGTGTGTGTGTGTGTGTGTGTTTGGGAGTGAACCAGAAGAGATAAACCAAATAACATATATTCATATGCAGATTTCATGGATACAGAGAACAGGGTTCTTAAGGCCTGGGGAGTAGGGGCTGGATGAAGAGAGGTGAAGGGGGATAAAGAGGGAGACTTTAAATTAAATGAGGTTATATATAAAATATTTTGGGGGATTTAAACTTCAAATCTTACCAGAAAACAATGGTAACCAAACCAGTGTGTTATTGGATAAGAAAAAGATATATAGCTTAGTGGAGTGAAATTCAAAGATAATATATAACTTTCACATTTATAGTTAATTGATTTTTAAAAATATTTTTGTTTATTGAAGTAAAGTGCACATAACAAAATTAATTGTTTTTAAATATAAAATTCAGTTACATTTAGTACATTAAAAATGATGGGAATCCACCACCTCTATCCAAATCTAAAATATTATTATCAACTTGAAAATAAACCCTGTATCCAGTAAGCAGTCACTCTCTATTCTCTACTTCACCCCACCCCCTGGCTACCAGCAATGTATTTCCTGACTCTATGGATTTACCTATTCTGAATATTTTATATAAGTAAAAACATATATGTGATCTTTTGTGCCTGGCATTTTCAATTAGCATAATATTTTTATGTTTATTCACATAGTAGTATATACAATTACCTCATTTTTTCTCTTTTAAAAATGTTATTATTTTTCCACCACCATTTATACCCCCTATATCCTCTTCCACCTCTCCCATCTCCCCACAATCACTACACTGTTGTCTAAGTTTGAGTTCTTTCTCTTTTTTTCCTTTTTTGCTCAATCTCTGAACCACCACCCCAATACTCCCCCACCAGAGTTGTCTGCCTGTTCTCAATCTATGTCTGTTTCTATTTAGCTTATTAGTTCCATTTGTTCATTAAAGTCCACATATAAGTGGAATCACATGGTACTTATCTTTCTCTGACTGGCTTATTTCACTTACTTCATTTTTTATGTCTGAGTAATATTCCATTGCATCTAAATATAAAATTTTGTTTATTTATCTATTGATGCACATATAGGTTTTTTCCAACTTTTTGGTTATTGTGAATAGCACTGCTATGAATATTTGTGTTCAAGTATTTGCTTAAAAACCTGATTTGAATTCTTTTTGTAAATATTGAAGAGTAGAATTTATGGATCATGTGGTCACTTTATATTTAATTTTGGGGTAACTACAAAACTGTTTTCCATAGCAGCTGTATGATTTGACATTCCCTCAAGCAATGGAAGAGGGTTCCAATTTCTTCATATCAATGACACTGCTTGTTATCTTTTGTATTTTTTAAAAAAATAATATTTATCCCAGTGTGTGTGATGAGGTACTTGAATATGATTTTTATTTGCATTCCCCTAATGAATAATTACTTTGAGTATCTTGTAATGTGTTTGTTGGCCATTTGTATATCTTTTTGGATAAGTGTCAATTCAAGATTTTTGCTTATTTTTAACTTAGATTGTCTTTGATCGTCAATATGAGATATCTATGTATTATGGATACTAGACTTGTAGAATATATAACTTGCAATTATTTTCTCTCATTCTGTGTTATCTTTTCACTTTCTTTATAGTGCCTTTGAAGCAAAAAATATTTTAATTTAATGAGGTCTACTTTATTTATTTATTTGTGCTCATGCTTTAGATGCCATATGTAAAAATTCATCCCCTAATTAAAGATCATGGAAATTTAAAAGTTTTTCTCTTAAGAGTTTTATAGTGTCTGCTTTCAAATTTATATCTTTAATCAATTTTGTGTTACTTTTGTGTATGTTGTGAGACAAGAGTCCAACTCCATTCTTTCACATATGGATATCCATTTGTTGAAGACTACTCTTTCATCATTTAATAACCCTGGTTTTAAAAGGGAGGTATTCAAAATCAGATATCTGATAGTATTGTAAGATGCAACCAATAATTTTTCAAATTGTATGTACTATGACTTTAAGTTAGTAAGTAGCGTGGAATCGGAATACTGAAGAATAACAATAAATATGCTGCATAAATGTAATTGTAACTAGAATTTACTAAGCATAAAATTAAGCATTAATAATGAACTACTTATACCTTATTTTACTTTATAAGTAAAACATATGAGAATAAGTTCTGTTCTGACCATGAACTCAGGGTGTTCCAGCAGCTAATTAACTATTATCTAGCTTTTTTCTCACCATAAAATTTTATTCTACTTTTCTATGTTAATTTGTCTCATGATAACTATGTTGATTTTTGCAACTGAAATGTTTTTCTTCCTGTTAAATTTCCATTGGTCTTTCAAAAAATTTTTCAATTACACTTTACTTTCAAGATTATTTTGTATTGGTTTCAGGTGTACAGCATACTCGTTAGACAATCATATGCTTTACAAAGTGTTCCTCCTGATAATTCCAGTAGCCACCTGACTTAGTGAATAGTTATTGCAATATTATTGAGTATATTTCCTATGCGGTACTTTACATCTCCATGACTATTTAAAAATATATATATATATATTGATTTTAGAGAGAGAAGAAGGGAGAGGGAGAGAGAGATAGAAACATCAATGATGAGAGTCATTGATCTGCTACCTCTTGTATGTCCCCTGCTGGGGATAGAGCCCACAACCTGGGCATGTTGCCCTGACTGGGAATCAAACTGCAATCTCCTGGATCATAGGTCAATGCTCAACTGTTGAGCAACACTGGCCAGGCACCCACGACTAATTTTGTAACTACCTATTAGTACTTCTTAATTCTGTCATCTTTTTTACCCAGTCTCCCAACTCTCCTCCCCTCTGTGTCTATGAGTCTGTTACTGTTTGGTTTGTTCATTTATACTGCCCTTTATATTCCACATATAAGTGAAATTATATGGTATTTTTCTTTCTTTGACTGATTTATATCACTAAACATAATACACTGTAGGTCGACCCATGCTATCACAAATGGTAAGAGTTCTTTCTTTTTTATGGCCAAGTAATATTCTACTGTATATATGTACCACAGCTTTTTTAAACACTCATCTATTGATGGGCACTTGGCTTACTTTCATAGCTTGGCTATTGTAAATAACACTGCAATGAACATAGGGGTGCATATATGCTATCAAATTGGTGTTTTGCTTTTCTTCAAATGTATACCCAAAAGTGGATTGCTGGGTCATAAGGCAGTTCCATTTTTTATTTTTTGAGGAACCTGCATTGGGGTGAGTGGCTGCACTAATCTATATTACCATCAACAGTGCACAAAGGTTCCTTTTTCTCCACATCTTCACCAAGCCTTGCCATTTGTTGATTTGATGATAGCTATTCTGACAGGCCTGAGGTGATAGCATATTGTGATTTTAATTTGCATTTTCCTGGTGATTATTGATTTTGAGCATTTTTTCATATGTTTACTGGTGATCTGTACGTCCTCTTAAGAGTAGTGTATATTCAGGTCTTTTTCACATCTTTTAATTGGATTGTTTGTGGGTTTTGTTTTGTTTTTGGTGTTGAGTATTCCACTGGTCTTGTTTCAATGCCTCTTATAGGAGGCCTGCAGAATTCTGCTACAGATAATTCCGTTTCTCACTCCACTTCTTTCTTTTTTCCTAATTTCACCTGCTCTATCTATCTTGTGGTTTTTTTTTTCCACTGTTTTCTTTCTTTATTTTTTCTCCTCTTTTTGTGTGCAGCAATTTACTTTCATCTTTTTGTTTTTCTTTTGCTGTTTCTTTGTGCTTATTATTTAAAGTGAGCAAACCTATTCATTATCCCTCATTGTGAAAGTAAAAGATTGACTTTCTAGCAAAGCCATAATAAATAATTGCTGCAGGAAAGAAATTTAGCATACTTAGCATTTTGTGATTCCAGGGTAGTTGATCCTGCTTGAATTAAAAACCTTCAGTCCTCTATTGCCAAAGCTAGGACAACTTGTTCCCACTTGCTGGCTGAGCCTGGAACCGCTGACCTTAGAATGTAAGGCCATAACAATCTCTCTCCTAACACTATTACTCACCATCAAGTTACTCACATAGCTTGTTTGACCATGAAATTATAATCCTATGGATAAATGCTCCTGATGTTTGTTCCTGACTCTCTGTCACCATTGCAATTTCTAATTCTGGTAATCACATTTTCCGTATTGTTTTATGAGCTTGAGTCCCTACCTTGATACTCTGCGTTCTACTCCAGTCCTGCTAGGACTGGATTTTTGTTTTGATTCTGTCCATTCTGCCTGCTTCCCTGGAGTTCTCTTTCCCAAACCTGAGGACAGTAGCTATGTCTATGCTAACTTGCTGATGGTCAATTTAGACTTCTGAGTATTAGCCTCCTTGATCACTTTTCTCCCTGCACAGCTGACCTATTTGGAGTTACCATTGTCTTATAGCAGATAACCTCATGTCCACCATTCTCAAACTTCAGTGTGTATAGAAAGTATGTTTTTATGAGAATTACATATTCCTAGATTCTATGGTCTAAGATTTTGTTTTTGGAAAAGCTCAGGGCTTTTAATGTTGAATAATTATTCAGATGCAAGTGCTCTGCAGCTCAGACTTTGAGAAAAATTGTAACTTACAATTGGCTTGCCAAAAAATGGTTTGCTATTGTCTATTGTAATATTATTGGATAATACTTCCATATTGAACTCCACAAGCTTAAACAGCTGGATCTGCATTCTACTGCCTGTCATACGTAGGTTGCTTAACCTGTGCAATATGCTGAGCCCTCAGTAGCTGGTTTTTGCATGAAGGAGTAATTAAAGATGGCCAGAACCAGGCTCTTATCTTAGAAGTAGGACTTAAATATATGTGGTTTAAATTTAAAATCACACTTTCTAAGATTGTACAGCAAATTAGCTTGATTTGAATATGATCTGATAGGTGGTGGTTAGTAACAGGAGTTTTAGGAGGGAGATAATACCTTTGTTTGAGCATGAGGTTGCAACCTTTAGGTCTTTTATCACCTGTGAAGGTTGGAGGAGATTTCCAGGCAAGAACTCAGGGTGTAAAGAGTAAGGTCTAGCTTTTGAAAAGAAAAACAATTCAAGAACTAGGTGTTCACGGTGTTCAAGGCCAAAGGCACTGCTCAAGCAACAATGGGGAAGCTGGAAAACATTCAGCACCATGGACATTTGTTGGTTTAGGCTTCCCAGTATTAATTTTCCTTTCGCAATTAGTACCTTAGTTTCATTATGAGGAATTATCTCTTCTCCATTGCATAAAGTCTGCTGGGTTTGTAATCACGCCTCACTTCCTCCCTTAACCAGGAGATGAACAAGTGATGATAATGAGGCCAACTGAACACTAACTGCTTGGAATTTGAAACCTGAAGGCAATGACAAAAAACTGAAACTAGTTTGAGTCTATTCTATTCTAATAAAGAGTCCAGCACATACTTTTTTTGCTACAAGAGCATTCCTTTTTCTATTGTTGCAACTTCCAAGCCCTACAAGAGCTTCCTGAGTTCTTGTCAATTTCTAAACCTGATTCTCCAAGCTTCCAGTAATTTCTATGAAAAATAATATATTCCCAATTAATTTCACTTTGCCTAAGTTAGCCAAACTTAGTTTCTGTTGCTTGGAACCAAAGTACTTCAAATGATATATTCAAGAAGATAAAGCAGAAGCTTAATCAGAAAGGCTGGAAAATTATAATACAAGCTTGGGAGAATAGTATTTTGGATTACTTTTATGGATCCAGGATTTGGCCTAGGAACACCAGTTGTAGGTCTGACAATAAAATAACTAGGTCTAGATTCTACCTGTTAGAGATAATAGGTTACTCATGTATTGGGCAGAATTAAGCCTGAAATTTGAAGTTATTTTGTTCCTATGGAGAGAAAGAACTGGAAAAGACAGAGACTGACAGGGCCTGTCATACCCTGATGATCAGCTTTAGTTATAAATCTAGACCCTCCTTATCATCTTCATCTAACCTGAAAACCAAGCTTTTCCTTACTGTGTACATACACTCATACTTGCACACATACAACTTTAAGAACAAGCAGCAAGTTCTGAATATCAAGATAAACATTGGTTCATATCTTTTGAATTATCCCTTTTCATATATATATGAAATATATATATTAATATATATTAATATTTTGTATTGGTAGGATGGGAATAAGGGTAAATAGACAGATGACAGAAAATATGTTTATATTTATATACTAAAAATAAAATTCACTGACATAGCCTATTACGCCATCTCATTATATTAAGAAGAGAAGGCAGAGCTAGAAATTGATGAGCTTTAAAGTATAATTTGGTTGTACTTGAAGGGGATAATTCTCACCAGGACAGAGAAGATATGTTTGAAGAAAATGTTAAATGATTCAGCAATAAGAGGTATACAAATATTCTGTATTTGAACTTAATATTCATATACAAGCCTTCTTTCTACTAAAGCTATATATATATAATGCACTGTTTTATTTTAAGCTATTTTATTTTACAGTAAATCTGTATATGGGTCACAACTGTTAATGTGGGTTTTCTCAGTCAATGAATTATAAGAATGAAAAAACTATTGGTACTTTTTTGCTCAAGATGGCAGTGGATCAAGTGGAAGTTACAGTGACAGTTTCCCAGGACCAAAATGGAATTACAACTAAAATATAGAAAAACCATCATGAATAACCAACTGAAGACTAGCTGGAGAGAACCATTATAACCAAGGATGTAAACTGGAGACCGCATAGAGACTGGGAGGAAGTGAGGAGGCATGAGAAGGATGACTGGGCTCCCATAGGCAGCAGCTGAATGTTCGGACGGATATCTCAGCTACTGGGGGGTTCCCACTGAGAACTCTGGGGTCTAAACACAAAGCTGGGCTCCCCAGCCCAGAGCACCAGAATTGAGAAAGGTGCCCATACAATATCTGGTTGTGAAAAACAGTGTCTGCCAGGGAAAGACAGCTGGAAATGCAGGCAACCTCTTAAAGGGCCAATGTACAAAATTTTGTGTGCAGCCACTCACCTTGGGCTCCAGGGGAGGGATGGCCAAGTGGCTTAGAGCTGTGTGAGGAGACTCCAAGTTTGGGAGCTCTGGGGTTAGAGCTCAGAAGGCAGCCACCCAGATCCCTGTTCTGAGTAATTCACCCATACTGTAGAGGACATCTTTCTCAGGGAGACCTTTACCCTCCAGGCAGCTTTTGCCTGGGAGGAAACAATTTTCCCACACTGTTGGAAATCCTCTGGCCCCACCCTGTGCAGTTTATGCCTTGCTCTGGTTTACTGCCTGAAGATCATTAAGAGACTGAGAATAACAGATTGCAGACAGAGGGAGATCTCTGGATGCTTTGAGTCTTTGCCTGATCTGCTTCTGTACCCAGGGCTAAGAATAGCAAGCCTTAGTGCACATCTTGGTCCTTTCCAAAAACAAATAGCCCTAGCAGAAGGAGACACAAGTTGTGGATTGCAGATAGTTCCAAACAAGGTACTCAGGCCCAGTCACAAACAGCATCTGACATTGTCCTTCACTAAAGACCCTCCAAAAATACTGAGAATTGTAGCATATCAACCTAATACTTAGAAGTAAACCCAAACAGGCAGCCAAAATTGGGAGACAAAAAAGAAAGCCCGAAATGATAGAACAAGAGAATTCTCTAGAAGAAGAGATAAATGAAAGGGAGATAAAAAATATAAGTTATATAGTTCACAATAATGATTATGAGGGTGCTCAACAGCATGAGAAAAGATACAGAAACTATAAAAAAGTACCAGTTGGAAATGAAGAATGACATAGCAGTAATAAAGAACACATTGGAAGAAATAAACAGCAGATTAGAGGAAGCTGATAAATGGAACAGAGAATTAGAGGACAAGGTAGAAAACTTTACTTAATTTGAGAATTAAAAGGAAAAAAACAATTAAAAATCAGTGGGTCAACGTAAGGGAGCTGTGGGACAAAATGAAATAAAAAAATATTCGCATCATAATAGTAGCAGATGATGAAAAAAATGGGCAAGAAATAGAGAACTTTTTTGAATAAATAATGGCAGAAAATTTTTCCTAACCTGGTCAAAGAAAAACTCACACAAGTTCAGGGGGCAGTGGGAGTCACAAGCAAGGAGAACCCAAAGAGGCCCATGCCCAGACACATCATAAGTTCCAGAAATTAAAGACTAAAAGAGAAACTTAAAGGCAATAAGAGAAAAGGAATCTGTTACCTACAAAGGAGCTCCCATAAGGCTGTAAACTGATTTCTCATCAGAAACTCTATAGGCCAGAAGGGAATGGCATGAAGTATTCAAGGTAATGAAAAGCAAGGATCTGAAGTCAAGACTACTCTATCCAGCAAGGCTATCATTCAAAATAGATGGTGAAATAAACAGCTTCCCAGACAAAAGGAGTTTATCACATCTGTAATATTTTCAACAATAAAGATAAATATTTAAAAAAAGAAAGAAAAAAGATTGTCCACAAATTGTTTTCTTCCTGTAGGATTTGTGTAGCATTAAGGTCTAAGCATTAGTTATATTCTAAATACAGTCTCTGTTATAAGGATATCCCATTCATGCGCACAAAGTCACAGAGCTTGAAACACAGGAACAGGATAGAATTCTAAGATATTTGATGCATACAGTGGCTCGAATGATTCTTGTTGATCATTGAGGAAAAGTCATAATTTTAATTACCTTCAGTTTAGTTTCACTGCTTCTGACTCAGATGATACTCTAGCAAGGCCTGGAATCAGAAATTTTTAAAAAAGAAATAATGTTTCAGAGCCTCTTCTATACCATTGTGCCCTCTGGAAATTTATGGCTTTGATTCTTCAGGCCTCCAGAGATTCATTGTATAGCAATAGCAATTGGTTCTCTCTCTCTCTCTCTCTCTCTCTCTCTCCTCGTGTCTCCCCCTTCCCTCCCTATGTCTCTCCCTCCGTTCCTCTTCCCTCCCTCTCAAGGGAAAAATACTCTGTTGGAAATTTTTTCTTGCTAGAACCCTTCAGCAGGTAGCTTTCTGTGATTAAAAACAAAATTTTCCAGAACCAAAAGGAAGGGAAAGGGGAAGAAATCTGACATATTTCACACACACTCACACACCAAAGGTAGCTGTAGAGAATTTTTGTTACAAATGGGTGATGTAATGAGTTTAGCAGCTTATGTTATAATGAATGAAAATCTACGCCTTATAATCATCCAAGCTTTGGAGGAAACTCATGACATATTGGGTTTTATAATTAAAATTTGAGCCAGATTTGAAGTTTTACAGTACAAAGTATGTCTGATTGAAGAGGAGATTAACATACCTTAGCTGGAAATAGCTATGCCTTCAAATACTTTTTCTGTAAAGTCATATTCATTCACTCAAAGTAAATGCAGATACAATAATATAAAGTCCTTACTTTTCAGTTTTTTATAAAATTCTGGTTTTGGGGGTTGTTTTGTTTTGTTGTTTTTTTTGGTTTGGTTTGGCAGAAAATATTTTCCAAAGTTTTAGGTAAAAACTGTGCAGAACCTTTAGCTTTGGAGTTGTCACACAAAGATATGACAAAGTTGGTCAATGATCTATAATTGTAGGATATTTTGATTTGGATGATATAAATTAAGTAATCTCATCCAGGAGTTATATTAGTGTTTAAGGAAAGGCAGACAGCTTGATGGTCATCTGGAGGTGTGTATAGTAACTGTTATTATTTTATTTTGAAAATTTGGCTATTTAAAAGAATTGTCTCTGTGTCGTTATTTTTGCTCATAAGTAAGGGTAATTTTCTTGGCTATATTTTTCCCCTAAAAATATGCTACTGAGAGAAAATCAGTTTTCTTTTTAAATTTAAAATATGTTTTTATTGATTTTAGAGAGGAAGGGAAAAGGAGAGAGAAACATCAATGAGAGAAACATCGATTGGCTGCCTCCTGTACACCCCCTACAGGGGATCAAGCCCACAATCCTGGCATGTGCCCTGACAGAGAATTGAACTGGCAACCTCTTAATGCATGGGAAAATTCTCAACCAACTGAGTCACATTGGTCAGGGTGAAATCAGTTTTTTAAAATATTTTGTTTGAGCCATGAATTTTTTTACCCACAATTTACATAATCACCCAAAATTGTGTGATATTAACATAATAAAAATAGAGTCTGTACCTCCTGGGCTCAAAGGCTGACAGCAACTCTCCTGGCTCAATGTGTCTTTTCTGCTTTACAATTCCTTTTCTTTTTCTAAAGCAAAGAGAACCAGGTTCAGGAAGGTGGAGCTGGACCTTTGGCCAATGTATGGCTTTATCATGTGAATGTGCACTGTAGGCTCATATTCCACATGGAAGTGTAAAATCTGTCACACTTGAGTATCCAATAAAGGAACTCACCCAATTAATAAAACACTACACCATTCTATTTATCACATGCTTGCTAGAGCAAGTGAATTTTATAAAAGCTATACCTCAGCACTAGCCAGTTTTGCTCAGTGGTTAGAGCATTAGCCAGTGGACTGAAAGGTCTTGGGTTCGAATCTGGCTGAGGGAACGTACCTTGGTAGTAGGTGAGATCCCTGGTCCCAGTAGGGGCACATGCATGAGGAAACCTATCTGTGTGTGTCCTCTCTCTCTCTCTCTCTCTCTCTCTCTCTCTCTCTCTCTCTCTTTCTCTCTTTCTCCCTTCCACTGTCTCTGAAAAGCAAAGGAAAAAATATCCAGGTGAGGATTAAAAACAACAATTATGACTCATAGTTATACCACATTTTATATTTTTCATGGTCTTCACACAAATATATATTTTTTGCTATTTAAATTATTTTTTAATTTTTCAATTACAGTTGATGTATATTATTATATTAGATTCAGGTGTACACCCAGTGATTAGACATTACATAACTTACTAAATGATTATCCTGATAAATCTCATATCCATCGGCCACCATACATAGTTATTAGAATAGTACTGTCTATATTCCCTATGTTGTAGTTTACATACTTATGACTATTCTGTGACAACCAATTGGTATTTCTTAATCCCTCCACCTTTTAAACCCAGTCCCCACAAATGCTCTTCCAACTAGCAACTGTCGAAATGTCCTCTATATGTATGAATTTTATTTGGTTCTGCTTGTTTGTTTATTTTTGTTTTTTGATTAAGTTGTTGCTAGATTATGTATTTGTTGCCATTTTATGCTTCATATATTTTTTGAAATTTATACTTATGATTGAAAATATTATAGATGTCCCATTTCCCCCCATTAACCCCTTCTACTCCACACACACTCCCCACCCAAAGCCTTCAGCACACTATTGTCTGTGTCCATGTGTTATGCATATATGCATATAAATTCCTTCGTCAACCACTCTCAACCAAACGATACCCTCACTAAGATTCGTTAGTCTGTTCCATGCTTCTATGTCACTAAATCTGTTCTGTTCATCAATTTATTATGTTCTTTAGATTCCATATAAAAGTGAGATCATGTGATAATTGTCTTTCTCTGACTGGCTATTTTGCTTCACATAATATTCTCCAGGTGCATCATACTGTCCCAAAGGGTAAGAGAACCTTTTTCATTACAGCTGCATAGTATTCCATAGTATAAATGTCTCATAGAATTTTTATCAACTCATGTACTGATGGGCACTTAGGCTATTTCCAGACCTCAGCTATTGTAAATTGCACTACTATGAACATAAGTGTGCATATATTCTTTCTGATTAGTGTTAAAGGATTCTTAGGATATATTCCTAGAAGTGGAATCAATGGGTCAAATGGCAATTCTATTTTTAATTTTTTGAGGAATCTCCATACCGTTCTCCATAGTGGTTGCACCAGTCTGCATTCCCACCAGCAGTGTACCAGGGTTCTCCTTTCTCCACATCCTCGCCAGCACGTGTCATTTGTTGATTTGTTGAAGGTAGTCATTCTGACAGGTGTGAAATGATACCTCATTGTGGTTTTAATTTGCATCTCTCTGATGATTAACAACATTGAGCATTTTTTCATAATTCTCTTGACCATTTGTATGTCCTCTTTGGAGAAGTGTCTATTCAGGTCCTTTGCCGATTTTTAAATTGGATTGTTTGTCTTCCTCTTGTTGAATTGTTTGAGTTCTTTGTACACTTTGGAAATTAGTCCCTTATCAGATGTATCCTTGGCAACTATGTTCTTCCATACCATGGGGTTTCTTTGTATTTTGAACTTGATTTCTTTTGCTGTGCCGTACCTTTTTTCTTTGATGTAGTCCCATTTGTTTATTTTTTCTTTTGTTTCTCGTGCCGTAGGAGATGTATCTGTGAAAATTCCACTAAGGGAGATATCTGTGATTTACTTCGCATGTTTTCTTCCAGGATTTTTATGGTTTCGCCACTTATATTTAAGTCTTTTATCCATTTTGAGTTTATTTTTGTGTATGGTGAAAGTTGGTGGTCTAGTTTCATTTTTTTGCGTGTAACTGTTCAATTTTCCCAGCCCCATTTATCAAAGAGACTGTCTTTACTCCATTGTATGCTCTTGCTTCCTTTGTCAAATATTAACTGACCATGATTGTGTGTGTCTATTTAAGGGATCTCTGTTCTGATCCATTGATCTATATGTCTGTTGTACCAATACAAGGCTGTTGTGATTACTATGACTTTGTAGTACAGTTTGATACTCAGTAAAGTGATCACTCCCACTCTATCCTTCTTTCTCAAGATGGCTGCATATATTCGGGGTCTTTTCTGGTTCCATATAAATTTTTGAAATATTTGTTCTAGCTCTATGAAATATGCTGTTGATATTTTAATAGGAATTGCATTGAACCTATCAATTGCTTTGGTTAGTATTGTCATTTTAATGATATTGATTCTTCCAATTCATGAATATAGTATATTTTCCCACTTGTTTAAATCTTCCTCTATTTGTTTTTTCAGTGTCCTGTAGTTTTCCAAGCACAGGTCTTTTACATCCTGGTTTAGCTTATTTCTATGTACCTTATTTTTTTAGTTCCAGGGATAAATGGTAGTGTTTTTTATGCTTTCTCTTTCTGAGAGTTCATTGATGGTGTATAAAAATGCTATCGATTTTTTAATGTTAATTTTTTATCCAGCTAACTTGCCAAATTCATTTACCAAATTTAGTAGTGCTTTGGTAGAATGTTTAGGGTTTTCTATATACAATATCATGTCATCTGCAAATAATGACGGTTTTACTTCCTCTTTTCCAATTTGGATACCTTTTGTGTTTTCTTCCTATCTGATTGCTGTGGCATAGACTTCTAGTACTATGTTAAATAAGAATTGTGAAAGTAGACAGCTCTATCTTGTTACTGTTTTTAAGGAAAATGGTTTTAGTTTTTGCCCATTGAGTATGGTGTTGGCTGTAGGTCTGTCATATATGGCCTTTTTAATGTTGAGTTATGTTCTCTCTATCCTCACTTTGCTGAGGGTTTTTTAATTGAAAATGGGTGCTAGATTTTGTTTAATTTTTTTCTGCATCTATTAGTATGATCATATGATTTTTTCCTTCATTTTGTTTATATGATGAATCTGATTTGTTGATTTGTGAATATTGTAAGAGCCTTGCATCCCCAGAACAAATCCCAGTGGGTTGTGGTGTATGATCCTTTTAATGTATTACTGGATCTGGTTTGCTAACATTTTGTTGAGGATTTTAGTCTCTATGTTTATCATGAATATTAGCCTGTAATTCTCTTTCTTTGCAGTGTCTTTATCTGATTTGGGGATTAGAAAAATGGTGGCCTCATACACATAACTTGGGAGTCTTCCCTCCTCTTGTATTTTCTGAAATAGTCTGTTTTCAGACTTTTGTCTGCTAGGAGTTTTTTGATTACTACTTCAATTTCATTCTGTGTTATTGGCCCATTCATGTTTGTTGATTCTTCCTGATTCATCTTTGGAAGATTTTATATTTCTAGGAATTTGTCCATTTCACCCAGGTTGTTCAGTTTGTTGGCGTATAGTTGCTCATAGTGTTTTCGTATGTTCCTTTGTATTTCTGCTGGGTTTGTTGTTATATCACCTTTTTCATTTCTGATTTTATTTGAGTCCTCTATCTTTGTTTCTTGGAGAGTCTGGCTAAAAATGCATCAATTTTTTTATCTTTCCAAAAAACCAACTCTTAGTTTCATTGCTCTTTTGAATTTTTTAGTCTCTATGTCATTTATTTCTGCTCTGATCCTTACTATTATTTTCCTTCTGCTTACTTTGTGATTTTTTGTTGTTCTTTTTAGAAGTTTTTCTCGTTTTGGGGGATAGGTTTGTATTGGTATGAATTTCCCTCACAGGATTGCTTTCATTACGTCCCATAGATTTTGGATTGTTGTGTATTCATTTTCATTTGTTTCCAAGAAGTTTTTTTATTTCTTCCTTGATCTCTTTGGTAACTCATTCATTGCTTAATAACACATTATTTAGCCTCTGTGTGTTTGAATGTTTTTTAATGATTTTATTGTAGTTGATTTCTAATTAATGTCACTGTGATCTGAGAAGATGCTTGATACGATTTTAATCTTCTTAAACTTGTAGAGACTTGCTTTGTGTCTTAATATATGGTCAATCTATGAGAATTTCCCATGTGCACTTGAGAAGAATGTATATTCTGTATATTTATGGTGAAACATTCTGACAATGTCAATTAATCCCACCTGGTCTTGTGTGTCCTTTAGGATTACTTTGTCCTTGTTACTTTTTGTCTAGAAGATCTATCCAGTGATGTCAGTGTGGTGTTAAAGTCTCCTGCTATGATTGTATTGCTGTCTATCTCTCCCTTAAAGTCCTGCAGAAGTTTTTTTAAATATATTTGGGTGCTCCTATATTGGGTGCGTATATGTTTATTAGAGTTATGGTTTCTTGTTGAATTGGTCTCTTTAGTATTTTGTAGTGACCTTCATTGTCTCTCATTATGGTCTTCATTTTGAAGACTATTTTGTCAGATATGAGCATTTCTATCCCACTTATTTTTCATTTTCATTCTCATGGAAAATTTTTTTTCC
This sequence comes from Miniopterus natalensis, assembly GCF_054644295.1. Lineage (NCBI taxonomy): Eukaryota > Metazoa > Chordata > Mammalia > Chiroptera > Miniopteridae > Miniopterus > Miniopterus natalensis. The sequence continues at coordinate 47,637,237 of NC_142103.1, read as the reverse complement.
ATCCCTTCACTTTTATCCTGTGCGCATCCTTTGTTCTGAGGTGGGTATCTTGTAAACAGCATATATTTGGGTCATGTTTTCTTATCCATTCAGCTACCCTATGTCTTTTGATTGAGGCATTTAAGCTGTTTACATTTAAGGTAATTATTGATAAGTATTTATTTATTGCCATTCTTTCTTTATGTCTGTGTTCTTCTCTTTCTCTACACTTCTTCTTCTTACACCAGCCCTTTTAGCATTTCTTATAGTGTTGGTTTGGTAGTAATGAACTCCTTTAGCCTTTGTGTGTGTGTCTGTGAAGCTCTTTATTTCACCTTTAATTTTGAATGATAGCCTTGCTGGATAGAGTAGTCTTGGGTTTTAGTAGTCCTTTTCAATACTTCAAGCCACTCCCCTCTGGCCTGAAGTGTTTCTATTGAGAAATGAGCTGTCAGTCTATGGGTGCTCCCTTGTAGGTGACTTTCTGTCTCTCTCTTGCTGCTTTTAAGATTCTTTCTTTATCTTTAATGTTTGCATTTTTATTATGATGGCTTAAAGTGTGCATTTTTAAAAAATATATCTTTATTGATTTCAGAGAGAGGGAGGGAGAGGGAGAGAGTTGAAACATCAGTGATAAGAGAGTTATCATTGATTGGCTGCCTCCTGCACACCTCCAACCTGGAATCAAGCCAGCAACCCAGGCATGTGCCCTGACCTGGAATTGATCTTGATTTCCTGGATCCTAGGTTGACACTCAACTGCTAAGCCACACCTTGCCAAAGCAGGTGTGGTTCTTTTAGGGTTCATATTGATTGGGACTGTCTGTGTTTCTTGAACTTGAATGACTTTTTCCTTCACCAGGTTAGAGAATATTTCTATCATTATTTCTTCAAACACATTCTCTAATCCTTGCTTGGATTCTTCTCCTTCTGGTTCCCCTATGATGCAAATATTGCTACATTTCATGTTGCCCCAAAGCTCCCATAAACTGTCTTCCTTCTTTAATTTTTTCTTCTTCTAATTGCTGCTCTGATTGGGTGTATTTTTCTACCTTGTCTTCTAATTCACTTATTCAATCTTCAGCTTCTTCTGATCTACTGTTGATTCCTTCCCGTGTATTCTTTATTTCAGCTATGTCATTCCTCATTTCCAATTGATTCTTATTAATTTGCTTGAGCATACTTATAACCATTATTTTGAACTCTATATCTGATAAATTGCTTGCCTCCATTTCATCTATTTCTTTTTTCTGGCAATTTGTCCTTTTATTTCATTTGGTTGTTGTTTCTTTGTCTCCCCATTTTATGGTGCCAGTTGTCCGGGGATACCAGGTAAAGGCTGGAGGGCATGAACAGGGCCTTGTTTCAGGTAGTTCCAGGGCACCAGGTCCATTAGCCAAGTCCTGATGGCAAGCCTATGTGTTTAGGAGGTGTTAGGTCATGATGGCAGGGCCAGGTGTAGTACATCAAGGTTTTTGGCCAGGTAGTCCAGCAGGCCATTCGCTCTGCATCAAGGAGTCAGGAAGGCATGCAAGCAGGCCTGAAGTGTCTTGTTGAGGGGGCACAGCAAGCTGACAGGCAAGGAGGTCTTGCATACTGCTTCAAAGTGGCAGAGCATGTATGCAGGCTAGCAGGTAAGCTTTAAGTGCTCTCTCAAGGGTGTGTGCTTAGCCCGCAGGCATGTAGACCTCCTACAACATCAAGACCACACAGCAAGCAGGTAGGCAGGCCAGGTGCACCCTACTAAGAGAGCAGGTCAGGTAGGCAGACAGACAGGCCTTGTGCACAGAATCAGGAAAGTCTTGCTGGCCACTGGTCACTGGCCAGAAGGCAGGCACATAAGCTGTGCAACCATGGCAAGGAGGCAGGCAGATGTTCGGGTGTCCCTAAGGAGGTAGGCAAGCAGGCAGGCAGGCTACCTGTCTGTAGGCACCCCATCAGGGAGGGGCTGCTGGCAGATAAGCATGCAGGATAACCATGTAAACTTGTTATGGAGGCAGTCAAGCAGGCAGGCCAGCAGTGAAGCCCCTCAATGTGGCACTCAAGTTGGCCAGCTGTGGGCACCGCTTCAGGGAGGCACCACCGGAAGGGAAGCAGGTTGTGTGGGCTGAGTCATGGAGTAGTTACACCATCAAGGTGGCAGTCAGGCTGGCTGTGGGCGCCAGGTCTTGGAGGCATCATTGGTAGTGAGGCTGGCTGTGTGCATTGGATCACTGAGGCAGTGTGCAGGTCAGTGGTTTCAGGGCACTGGATCAGGCTGCTCCCAACAGCCTTCTCCCAAGGAAGACCCTGAGGATCTTCCAAAATGGTCCACTTTCCTCTCTCAGTCAGAGAGAAGTGCTAAGCTAAGCAACACTGCAGCAGTGGCAATTCCTCTACCATTGACTCCCCCACCCCCAGGGAGCTCCCACACTAACTGAAAGATGCCCACCACACTCACAGCCACTCACACACTCCTCCACACACACTCATCCACTCACACTCCCAGCCTCCATCAGGTTCTATGGTTCATATTTTTAATCTTTTTTCTTCTTCCTCTTAAAGAATACCCTTTAACATTTCATATAATAATACTGGTGTGTTGGTGATCAACTCCTTTAGCTTTTTCTTGTCAGGGAAATTATTTATATGTCTTTTGATTCTAAATGATAACTTTTCTGGGTACAGTCATCTTGGTTGTAGGTCCTTGCTTTTCATCACTCTGAATATCTTTTGCCAATCCTTTCTGGCCTGCAAAGTTTCTGTTGAGAATTCAGTTGACAGTCTTATGGGAGTTCCCTTGTAGGTAAATAATTGCTTTTCTCTTGCTGCTTTAAGTTACTCTCTTTGTCTTTATTCTTTTACATTTTAATTATGTGCCTTGGTGGGGGCCTCTTTGGGTTAATCTTGTCTTGGATTCTTTGTGCTTCCTGAACTTGTATGTTTTTTTCCCCTCACCAAGCTAGGAAAGTTTTCTGTCATTTTTTTCAAATAGGTTTTCAATTTCTTGCTCTCCCTCTTCTCCTTCCATTTCCCCTATGATATGAATGTTGGTATGCTTGAAGTTGTTCCAGAGGCTCCCTACACTATCCTTATTTTCTTTTTATTCTTATTTCTTTTTGCTCTTCTGATTGTGTTTTTTGCTTCCTTATATACCAAATAGTTGATTTGATTCTCAGTTTCATCTACTGTACTGTTAATTCCCTGTAAATTATTCTTTGTTTCAGTTAGTGTGTCCATTTCTGACTGGTCCTTTTTTATGCTGTTGAAGTTCTCAAATAAGTTCATTGAACATTCTTATAACCAGTGTTTTGAACTAGGCATCTAGTAGATTGCTTGTCTCCATTTTGTTTAGTTCTTTTTCTGGAGTGGAGTTTTGTTCTGTTCTTTCATTTGGGACATGTTTCTTTGTCTCTTCATTTTGGCAACCTCCCTGTGTTTGTTTCTATGTATTAGATAGAGCTGCTATTTCTCTCATACTTGGTAGAGTGGTTTATTATAGTAGTTGTCCTATAAGATCCAGTGGTAGAGCCTCTCTGATCACCCAAGCTTAGTACTTGAGGTGTACCCTCATGTGGGCTGTGTACACTCTCTTGTTGTAGCTGAGTCTTGATTGCTGTTGGAACATCAATGGGAGGGATTTAACCCTGGTCAATCAGCTTCAGGTACTGGCTGTGACCACTGACCACTGATGTTCCGCCACCATGGAAGATCAGTTGTTGAAGTGCTTACTCCACAGGGCAGGACTTACTTCCACAGGGCTCTGGTACCTGCTGAGTCTATCTTTTATGTGTGTCACTTGTAGAGGTGGTTGTGTAGTGATGTTTCACAATGGTCTGCAGCTGTCCGCTGGCTGTGCTGGCTCTAGGGCTACCTGGGTGATGCAGGTCAAGGTGAGTAGCCACTTGTGTTCTGCCTGGGGTAACCTGGCATGAGTTACAAAGCTACCGGCAAATAGCTACTACTTGTGCAGGGTTTGGAGGTGGTCATGTGAGGTCAAGCTGCAAACAAATGCCTGAGGACACTTAGAGAGAGGTATGGGACAAGCTGAGGACAGATGCTCCTTGTTTGAGTGGTTTTAGAAAATCAGAAACATGAGCCAATATAGACCATTCACATGGAACAGCCACTGAAAAGAGCTTGGGTGGGTCCAAAATTTGGATGAAGTTGGAAATCTGGGAATCACCTGGATGGGGCAAACAGTGTGGTCCAGGTTGATGGAGTCTCAGTTATTGAACTGGCCTGCCAGCTCTGTGAGGGAAGACCCCCTCAAAGGAACAATGGCTTCAACCATAACTTCTATAGAAAGCTGCCCCCAAGTTTTTCCCCTGATGCTGGAGAATTTTGTTCCTCTTCATATGTCTCTGGTGCCTTTCAAGCTGCTGCCTCAGTGTTGGAGTTCAGAGAGAGTGAATCTGTGTAAGTCCATGCACAGGCTCTTTAAGAGTAATTCCCTGGCCAAAATAAAGGCAACCAATTGACCAATTGATGTGTCTCTCTGACATTGGTGTTTCTCTGTCTCTATCTCTCTCCTTCTTATTCCCTCCTTCCTTTTCATTCTCTGTAAAAATCAATGGAAAAAAATATCCTCAGGTGAGGATTAAAAATAGAGAAAAAGTAACTCCCTGGGACACCAGAAGCCCTCCTTCTTCCCCAGCCTCTATCCCTGGTTGTTTTTACATCCAGAAGATATGAAGACTTCTCATCTTGGCACTGGAACCCTGAACTGGGGGGCCTGGTGTGGGGCTTGGACCCCTCCCTCTTCAGGGATGATCCTCACAGCTAAGATATCCCTCCCGATTTTTATTTTCCACAGGTGAGTGGCAAATAAACAGCCTGTTCCTCATCTCTGCCCCTGTTACCAGTCACTATATGGCATTTTCTTTAATTCCCTAGTTGTCAGACCGCCATTCAGCCAGATTTCAGGTGATTGTGAATGATGATTGTTCTGTAGTTTTGTTGTAATTTTGATCCCTTTTGCATATCTTGTTAAAGGATTTTAGCACTCAAGTTTCAAAGTCAAAGTTATAGACACAAGGATGTGAGGAAAGAGTTAAACTGTGAGTTAATGAAAGAAAAAACTATTTCTTATTAATATTCATATTCATGATATTTCTTATGTCTATGACAAGACTGTCATAAAGCAGGTACCAAACTAAAATATGTGAATAAATGAATAAACTAGCTGTGCTATCTTCAACAAATACCTTCATTATCTATAAAATCAGAGAATTGGCTTAGCTATCTTTTAACTATAACAATCCATTCTAAGTATATGTAATATAATCTACTCTCCAATTTTTTTCCCTTAAGCTTTTCTGAAACCTTATTCTACCTAGTCAGGTCTACTCACAAATTATCATGATCTGTGGTATAATACAAAACAAAGAAGTACAATTCTCCAAGAGGAAACATCTCTAGATTGAGAGACTTGGACCAGTTTGGGGCAAAATTATTTTCAAATTAAAAAAGTGAAGTCTTAAAAAGTACTTAGATACCAAAAGGAGTTGGGAAGCACTCAAGAGGCTCAATGCAGTGGTTATTTACCAATAAATACAAAAGCGTTTCAAGATTTTAACAAGTAGCATGGCTTTACTGGTCCATACCTGCTAAAAATCAACCCTGGTAGTTCAAGTTCTAGATATCAGGAAGCTTTGAGCAACTCAAAATGATTGCCTGTATTATTTATTGATGGACCACTCTGTTGTCTACATAGTTGCATTTGAGCATTTCTGCCACTGGCTCTCTTGCAATGTAGAAAAAAATTTCACCTTAACAAACTCTTTATCCTTAGGAAAAAATTTTTATTCTTTAAAGTCTACAAAGTACTATCATATTCATTATTTATCTGATAGTTTAATTGTACCCTGGTCTACAAGGCCCACATTATGTGTCTCTTTGCCTCCTAACAAAAAGTTCTCTAACCAGCTGCCAAAACAAACTTTTTAAAAACATTAATAAAATCATATTACTTTCCTGTTTAAAATTCTTCAATAACTTCTCATCTTATTTAAAATATAATGTAAATTCTGTACCATTGTCCATGAGAACCAACCATGCAGTGGCTTACAAAACCCAGAAACTGTCTATGTCTAAAAATCTATTTTGTTCATCTTTTTGTTTGTTTGTCATCAATAAGTTCATGAAAGCAGGAGTTTTACTTATCCTATTCATTACTGCAAATGTCTGGAATGTAATTTTTCAACAAATGCTTTATTAATAAATGAAGAAATAAATATAACCTTGTGGAGTTGACAACAGAAATAGTTTCCTCATTTTTATGGATAAGAAACTGAGTTTTATAAAAAAATTATTACTTATTGAAGGTTAATCTCTCTCAGATATTTTCTTTGAAAATGCACACACAGGTAAGTAATAATGGATAATAATTTTTAACCATATACTTTGTGCCAGGCACTGTTTTGAAAATAAAAAGAAATTTTAAAGGGCTTCTGTAAATAAAAAAGTTCAAAAATATGAATAAGAAAATATAGGAAAAATTCACTGAGAAAGATAAATACTTAGTAAAAGAGGTAGGTCAACCAGTTATAAAGCCAGTACAAAAGTTAAATAAGGAAAGTAAGAAAATAATGTGTAATTACAACAAAAACAACAAAAAGAGTGAAAATGGGGGACATCTGTAATACTGTCAAAGACAAAAAACAAAGAATATAGAAACACACGCACAGAAAAAGTAAAAAATGACAAAAACATAAATTCGGATGTGGTAAATAATAATTGTGATTTTAGAATGTGTTGAAACTTAAGTGACCATCAACATAAAATAGACTTCTATAAATATAGCTTGTTATATTGAAGCACAAGGTAACCACAAACTGAAAATCTATAAGAAATATTCAAGAAATAAAAGGAAAGGAATCCAGACATAACACTATAGAAAGTCATCAATATACAAGAGAAGAAAGCAAGAAAATAAGAGTATAACAAAAGAACTACAAAAAACAATCAGAAAAAATAATAAAATGACAGTAAGTGCATACCTATCAATAATGTATTTATGGATTAACTGCTGTAATCAAAAGACAGAGGATGGCTGAATAGATTTTTACAACTGAAAGTAAAAGGAAGGAACAGATATTTAATACAAATATAAATTTAAAAAGCTAGAGTAGCAATGCTTCTATCAGACAAAATAAACTTTTAGACGAAGGCTGTAACAAGATAAAGAAGGGCATTTAATAATAATAAAGACACAATCCAACAATAGGATATGCAAAAATATACCTGTCCAATGCACCGTAAATATATAAAGCAAATATTGACTAACATAAAGGGAGAGATTGATAGTAATACAATAATAGTAGGAGACTTTAACTCCTTGTTGACATCAATTGATAGATCATCAGACAATAAATCAACAAGAAAACAGTGGCCTTAAATGACATATTAGAGCAGATGGATTTAATTGATGTTTTTAGAACATTTTATTCAAAAGCACCAGAATAAACATTCTTTTCAAGTATACATGGAACACTTTCCATGATGCAGCATGTTAGGCCACAAAACAATTCTTGGTAAATTTAAGAAGACTGACATCAAATAAAGTGTCTTCTCCCATCACAAGGGTATAAAATGGAAATCAATTACAAGAAGAAAACTGGAAAACAAACACATGAAGGCCAAAATACATGCTACCAAACAATGAATGAGTTAACAATGAGATTGAAGAAGAAATAAAAATATATCTTGAAACAAATGGAAATGAAAACACAATGACCCCAAATCTATGGGAAACAGTGAAAGGAGTTCTAAGTGAAATTTGTATCAATACATGCCCTCAAGAAACAAGAAAGATCTCAAACAATCTAAATTTACCCCTAAAGGAACTAAGATAGAATAATAAACAAAGCCCAAAGAGGGTGGAAGAAAAGAAAGTGAAAATTAGAATGAAGAAAAAATTAAATAGAAACTAAAAAAATACAATAAAAAGTCAATGAAACTAAGAGCTGTTTTTTTGAAAAGATAAAGTAGGTAAAACTTTATCCATACTCACTGAGAAAATAAGAAAGAATACCCAAATAAATAAAATCAGAATTGAAAGAGAAGTGACAACAGACAACAGAGAAATACAAATGATTTTAAGAAAATACTTTCAACCATTATATATTAACAAATTAGCCAACCTGGAGAAAATGGATAAATTCTTAGAAACAATCAAAGACAGAATCAGGAAAAAATAGAAAATATGAACAGTTTGATAACTACTAATGAAATCAAATCAGTAATCAAAAAACTCCCAAGAAACTAAAGTGAGGGACCAGATGAGTTCACTGGTTAATTTTACACAACATTCAAAGATGAATTAATACTTATGTTTCTCAAACTATCCCAAAAAATTGAAGAGGAAGGAAGACTCCCAAACTCACATTACAAAGCCAGCATTACTCTAATATCAAAAGCAGACAAAGACACTACAAAAAATAAAATATAGGCCAATATCCCTGATGGAATATAGATGCAAAAATCTTCAACAAAATATTAGCAAATCAAATTCAGCAATACGTGAAAAAGAGCATACATCATGATCAAATGAGATTTATTCCTGAGATGCAAGTTCAGTTCAACATCTGTAAATCAAGTAACATGATACATTACTTAAACAAAATGAAGATTAAAAATCAAATGATTATATCAATAGATACAGAAAAATCATTTGACAAAATCCAACATCCTTTTATAATAAAAACTTTCAAAAAGTTGGAATGGAGGGAACATACCTCAACACAAATAAAGGTCATACATGACAAAGTCACAGCTAAAATCATACTCAATGTTGAAAAACTGAAAGGTTTATCTTTAAGATCAAGGATGTCCACTTTCTTTGATTTCATTCAACATGTATTGAAAGTTCTAGACACAGCAATCAGACAAGACAAAAAATAAGCATCCAAATTGGAAACTAAGAAGCAAAACTGTCATTATTTGTAGCTGACATTAGACTATCCATAGAGAGCCCTAAAGATAATATATATATTTAGTAAAGTAGCAGGATACAAAATACTCATAAATTGGTTGCTTTTTGATACGTCAAAAAAAAAAAAAAACTATCAGAAAGAAAAAAAGTCATATTTACAAATGAATCAAAAAATAAAATCTCTAGGAATAATTTTTTTAAAAAGTGTATTGAATTTATTGGGGTGACATTGGTTAATAAAATTATTTAGGTTTCAGGTGTACAATTCTATAATATATCATCTGTATATTATATTGTGTGTTCAATTACACAATGGAATACTACTTAGCCATAAAAAAGAAGGAAGACTAGGAATAAATTTAACAAAAGAGGTAAAAGTCTTGCACTCATACAGCTGTAAGACATTGGAGGATAAATTGAAGAAGAACAAATAAGTGGAAGCATATACCATGCTCAGGCATTGGAAGAATTAACATCATTAAAATGTCCATACTTCCCAAAGCAATCTATGGATTCAATTCCTATCAAAATACCAATGGCATTTTTCACAGAAGTAGAATACATAATCATAAAATTTATATGGAACCACACAAGACCCTAAATAACAAAAATAATCTTGAGAGAAAAGAACAAAGTTGGAAGAATCACACTACCTCATATTAAACTATACTACAAGGGACCCTGGCTGGTGTGGCTCAGTTGGTTGGAGCATTGTCTTATACACAAAAACACTGCGAGTTCTATCCCCAGCTGGGTGTGTATGGAAGGCAACTAGTCAATGTTTCTTTCTCACATGTGTGTTTCTCTCTCCCTTACCCTCTCTCTAAATAAAACAAAAAAATCTATATTACAGTGGTACAAAAGTCAGAACAGCATGGTGCTGGCATCAAAACAGACACACAGAACAAATAAAGGTCTCAGAAATATACCCACATTTTTATGGTTAATTAATCTATGACAAAAAAGGCAAGAATATACAATGGGGTAAAGACATTCTCTTCAATAAATGGTGGTTGAAAAATGGACAAACAAAAGGAAAAAATAAAACTTGTCCATGTTCCTGCACCATATACAAAAGTAAACAAAATGGATTAAAGAAGAAAAATGTAAGGCCTAAAACCATAAAATTCTTAATAGAAGATATAGGCAGTGATCTCTTTGACATTTCTCTTAGCCATATTTTTTTGGATATGTGTCCTCAGGCAAATAAAACACAAAAAAACTATACAAATGGGACTACATTAAACTAAAAGTTTTTGTACAGTGAAGGAAAATGTCCACAAAATTAAAAGACAACCAACCGAATGAGAGAAGATAGTTACCAATGATACATTCAATAAGAAATTATTATTCAAAATATATAAGAAACTCATACAACTTAATACCAAAAATTAAAAACCAATATATATATATATATATATATATATATATATAAAAGACAGAGGGATAGGGAAGATGGAGGAACTCTGACAAGAAGCAGAATGCCCTTACTCCCAGCTACACACTGGATTTACTGCTAAAATGATGCATAACCAGCTTGGAAAAACAAGAGAAATACACTTGAGTGGACATATTTCAAGTAAAGTGCACTGAAAAAAACATCATAGAGTCTGAGAAGAGAAGGGAGTGTTAACAGGGGGAGTCCCACCTGAAGACAGTGCTGGGCTGTGATGTCTGAGGGTTAGAGGTTGCAAAGCTCCCTCCCCTTAAGAATGTGGACTGAAACCAAAAACTGGGATCTCACACTCAGAATGGAGGAAAAGGGAAGGTGAGTGAGCACAATGGGTAGAGGGAGCCATTAGAAGAGTGTGCCTGCAAGGAGGGCACCACAACTTCCGTTTTCCAGTGAAATAACTCACCTAATGGAAGCAGCTGGGGTAGGAAATTTTACCCCTCGTACTGACTTCAGGAAAGGCTGTCCTGCAGTGTAGCCTCCAAATAGAAAGGGGTCAGAGGGCTGCACTCATCAGCCACCTACAGGAATCCTCTGCTTTCCTGTAAGGCATTGTGTAGAATGCCAGAAAGCATTTGAACTGTGTAGTGGACAAGGGGAAGGGAGGCTGCCCACTGCCAGAGAGAGGACCAAAGCCACCAGAGGAGTGGATCAGGTCACCAGTCACAGGAGCTGCTGGTGGGGTGAATCAGAGATTTTTGACCTGCTCTCAGGGGAGCCAGGATAGCACTCACTAGCTATCTGAGCTGCCCAGCTTTACTGAGATCAGGTGTGCAGGGGACCTGCATAGGGCTGACATTGTGAACCCATCTTACTTGGTTCTGAGGTGTGGGAGTGCAGAAACCTTGCAGGGCCGGTTCTCTGCCTGTTTGTTGCTTTGTGCATTTTTGAGTTTTTGATTGCTGTACTGTCATCCACCTTCTTGGCTTGCATTGTGGAGAGAGACCAGCAAAATCTGGAATTTCCATTTCTATTGTGGAGAGTTTGAACTGAGTGTCCTGTGAGCTTAGCCAAACACATAAGAAAGGAAGGGTAGAGCATGCCTACCTCTCCAGCAGCCTCAGAGCACCCCCCCCAAAAGAAAAGGGCTGGTTCAGCTCATGGAAACCCCAGAAATCTCCTGCAAGGCACAGTCTCGAGGGGTAAAAAGAACAGTTCACAGGACAATACAAGAATAAGACTCTCAGAGACTATTGTTTGGGAACTGGAAGAAAACATTAAAACAACTTTTGGTGGCTAGGCAGGCAACTTGCTCAATGGAGTCTTTTTTTAATCAAACCCACAGACCACGGCCACTAAAACTGCCCATACAGAAAAGGCAACAGACTGAATTCAATCTGAAACTGGAGCAGGTCATTGTATGGGAAACTAGAATTAAAGGATAAGGTAGAGATTGAGGAGCTGGCTTTGAAACAGAGACTAACTTCCCCACAATGAGTGCCTGACAGCAAAACCTCTAAGTAAAGGGAGCAATATCCCGAGCTACACTAGCCAGCATGCACCCTAAAGACTCTTCAGAAGACTCTGGAGTAAGACCAGGCAACCACAAGGGGGAGGCAAAATAACTGACAAGTGAAGGTGGTCCACAGAGAGCCTCAGACCAGCCAACTACTGAAGGACACCAGAGACAAACCTAGACAGCTCCTGAAGTAGTCAGACACACAAGTACCTCCCAAGAGATCCAAACACAGCATACAAAACAGTGAGCCTCAGACAACATAAGCTACCCAGATGAAAGTCACTTCACTGACTATTTTACTTATTTTTAGAAAAAAGAGAGAAAAGAAAAATTTTTTCTTTTAAATTTTTCGTTTTAACTTTTAAATTTTTTAATTAATTTTTTAAAGATTTGTCCTGCTTTGTTTATTTGCTTTGTATTGTTTTATTTTGCTTTTTTTGTTGTTCTATTATCAAGATTTTCTTTATATTCTGTTTTATTGCTGGGATATTATCATTAAAACAAATAAATTTATTACTTTTCACCATTGTTTTCCCCATATCTCTTATTGGACTCCTTCCCTTCCCTTGCTTTACTACTTTCTCTTTCTCTCTTCTTTCTCCACTGACATCTTTCTTTCTTTTTTTCCTTTCTTTTCTTTTTCTCCTCTTATTTTTCTCTGTCTTCCTGACTTTTTGTTTGTTTCTTTGTTTGTGTTTATCACTCAATTTAATTTTAATTTTTCAAAAATATTCCTATTCCTAATTTCTACCCTTAATTTTTTGCCCACACTTCTTTCCTTTCAGAATCTTTTCTCTGCCATTTTTATCTCCCAGGAGCTTCTCTAATTTTAACCTTTTATCCTACTTTATTATTCTTATTTTTTTAAATATTAGCAATAATAACCTTCTCTCTCTATCCCTTTCTCTTTCTTTTATTTTTCTTTAAGATGTGAGTTCTCACTTCTCTTTCCCAATTCTACTTTCTCTTGAGTTTTTTTCACTGTGATTGTCAGGATATTTGGTAAGTTAATGTTTGTTTCCTGGCAGTTTGTTTTTTGTTTTGCCCTGTCAGCACCTGTACAACAGCTCACACAGCAAGGTTGAAACTGAGCCTCACAGTTAGCCAACATGAGAGGAGGGTCCTCTCATAAATGGTTCAATAACAACTTAGACTCAATCACAACAGGAGAGCCCAAAAAATTCACAAAGGGACACCCACAAAAGGGAAACCCACAAATGAGACATGCCTAGAACAAATAGCTCAGAAGCACAAGGAAAACACACCTGTGGGTCCCACTGGACATAGCACTACAAAATCTCACCCCACAAGACTGAGAGACAGCAAATATATCTAATATAAAGATACAAACAATAAGAGTCACTAACATGGGTAGACAAAGAAACATGCCCCAAACTAAAGAAAAAGAAAAATCACCAGGAAAAAAACTTAACAAGATGAAGTTAAATATTATCAGAAATAGAGTTCAGAGTAATGGTTATAAAGATGCTCAAGTAAATTAAGGAAAGCCACAACACATTTAATGGGAAGGTACAGGAAATTAGTGAACATTTTATGAACATGAAAAAAGAGATAGATATGATAAATAAGAACCAGCAGAAATGAAGAATACTATATTTAATATCAAGAATATGCTGGAAGGAATTAAAAGCAGGCTCAATGAATAGGAGGATAGAACAAGTGAATTAGAAGATAAGGTAGAAAAAAACAGAGCAGCAAAAAGAAAAAACACTTAAAAAGCATGAGGATAGTTTAAGGAAAATTAGGGACATAAAGCGATACAACATTTGCATCATAGGGATTACAGAGAGGGAGGAAAATGAGCAAGGGATAGAGAACTTGATGGAAGAAATAATGACACAAAACTTCCCTAAGCTGGTGAAGGAGAAAGCCACAAAAGTTCAGGAAGCAGAGAGGGTTCCAGACAAGAGGAACCCAAAGAGACTCACTCCAAGACACATCATAATTAAAATGGCAAATGTTAAGGACAAAGAGAATATTAATGGTTGCTAGAGACAGACAAGTAGTGACCTACAAGGGAACCCCCATTAAACTGACAGTAGATTCTCAACAGAACACTTCAAGCCAGAAGGGAGTGGCATGAAGTTCTCAAAGTAATGAAAAGCAAGAATTTGTAATCAAGACTGCTTGATCCAGCAGGGTATAATTTAAAATTGAAGGTGCAACAAATACTTTCCAAGACCAAAAAAACAGGCTAAAGGAGTTCAGTACTACCAAACCAGCATTGCAAAAAATGCTAAAAGGACTGCTTTAAGAAGAAAAAGGAAAAATGAGAGAAAGGTAAATTGGCGTTAAGGGAAAAAATGGCATTATGTAATTGTATATCATAACAACCTTAAACGTAAATGGAATAAATACTCCAATCAAAAGACATAGGGTAGTTGAATTGATAAAAAACAGTATCCATACATATGCTATCTACAAGAGACCCACTTGAGAGCAAAAAATTCATTCAGGGTGAAAGTGAATAGATGAAAAAAGTATTCCATGCAAATGGAAAGGAAAAAAAAGCTGGAGAAACAATACTTATTTTTGACAAAATAGACATAAAAATAAAGACCTTAATTAGAGACAAATAAGGTCACTGCATAATACTAAAGGAATTGATCCAACAGGAGGAAATAAGCCTTTTAAAAATATATGTTTCCAATATAGGAGCACCTAAATATATAAAAAAATTTTGGTGCAATTTAAGGAGAACATCGACAGCAATACAATCATAGTGGGAGACTTTAACATTCCACTGTCATCATTGGACAGATCATCAAGACAAAAAATCAACAGAGAAACACAGACCTTAAAAGACACACTAGATCTAATGGATTTGATAGACATTTACAGAACATCCCCAAAGCAGCAGATTACACATTCTTTTCAAGTGTACATGGAACATTCTCAAAAATAAACCATATTTTAGGGCACAAAGCAAGCCTCTATAAGTTCAAGAAGATTGAAATCATATCAAGTATCTTATCACATCACAACAGGATAAAACCAGAAATCAACCACTATAAAAAATTCAAAAATAGTCAAACACATGGAGGTTAATAACATGTTATTAAACAATGAATAGGATACCAATGAGATCAACAAAAAAAATAAAACACTTCATGTAAAAAAATGAAAACAGAAAACAACCCAAAATCTATGAGACACAGTGAAAGCAGTCCTGAGAGGAAAGATCATAGCATAACAGGCCTATCTTAAGAAACAAGAAAAAGTTCTAATAAAACATATAATATAATCACTAAAAAAATTAGAAAAAGAACAGCAAGAAAAGCCCTGAGGAAGTAGAAGGAAGGAAATAATAAAGATCATAGTAGAAATTAATGACATAGAGACTAAAAAATAAATACAAAAATCAATGAAACCAAGAGCTGATTCATTGATAGATAAATAAGATTGATGAACCTTAAACCAGACTCACCAAGAAACAATGGTAGAGGACTCAAATAAATAATATCTGAAATGAAACAGGCAATATAACAACTGACCCAATGAAAATACAAGGTAATGTAAGAAAATACTATGAGCAACTATATGCCAACACACTTGATAACCTAGGTTAAATGGACAAATTTCTAGAAGCATACAATCTTCTAACCCTGAATCAGGAAGAATCAAGCCTAGAACAACTAATGAAATTGAAATAGTAATTAAAAAACTCCCAGCAGACAAAGGTCCCAGACCAGAAAAATTTACAGGCGAGTTTTACCAAACATTCAAAGAAGAGTTAACACGTATTCTCCTCAAAATATCCAGAAAATTCAAGAGGAGGGAAAAGTCCCAAACTCTTTTTATGAGGCCAGCATCATTCTAATCCCAAAACTAGATAAAGACACTACAAAGAAAGAAAATTACACGCCGCTGTGCTTGCTGAACATAGATGTTAAAATCCTCACAAAATACTAGCAAATCAGTTCAAGAAATACATTAGAAGATCCAACACTACGACTAAGGGAAATTTATCCCGGGGATACAAGGCTAGTATAATAATTGCAAATCAATCAGTGTGGTATAGCACATAAGCAAAACGAAGGACAAAAATTGTATGATCATATCAATAGTTGCAGAAAAAGCAATTGTCAAAATCCAGCACCTATTTTTGATAAAGTCTCTCAGCAAATTGGGAATAGAGGGAACATACTTCAACGTAATAAAGGCCATATACGAAAAACCTACAGCCAACATAATACTCAATGGTCAAAAGCTAAAACCATTGCCTTAAAAACAGGAACAAGACAGGGTTGACCACTTTCACCACTCTTATTTAACATAATACTGGAAGTCCTTTCCACAGCCATCAGATAGGAAGAAAACATAACAGGTATCCAAATAGGAAAGGAGGAAGTAAAACTGTCATTATTTGCAGATAACATGATATTGTACATAGAAAACCCTAAAGACTCCACCAAAGTACTACTAGGTTGGATAAATGAATTCGGCAAAGTAGCTGGATACCTAATTAACATTTAAAAATCGATGGCATTTTTATACACCAACAATGAACTCTCAGAAAAAGAAACTAAAAAAAAATTACCATTTACTATTGCAACTAGAAAAATAAGATACCCAGGAATAAACTTAACCAAGGATGTAAAAGACCTGTACTCGGAAAACCACAGGACACTGAATAAAGAAATAGAGGAGGATATAAACAAGTGTAAGAATATATCATGCTCATGGATTGGAAGAATTAATATCATTAAAATGTCTATGCTACCGACAGAGATATATAGGTTCATTGCAATTCCTGTTACAATACCAACAGCAAATTTCACAGAGTTAGATCAAATATTCCAAAAATCTATATGGAACTAAAAAGACACCAAACAGCCTCAGCCATCTTGAGAAAGAAGAACAGAGTGGGAGGGATCACTTTACCAGATATCAAAGTGTACTACAAAGCCATTGTAATCAAAACAGCCTGGTATTGGTACAAAACAGACATATAGATACGTGGAACAGAACAGTGACTCCTAAAATAGACCCAAGCCATTATGGTCTGTTAATATTTCACAGAGGAGGCAAAAGCATACAATGGAGTAAAGTCAGTTTTTTCAATAAATGGTGCTGGGAAAATTGGACAGGTACATGCAAAAAAAATGAAACTATCTCACAAACTTTCCATAAACAAGAATAAATTCAAAATGGAAAAAAATATTAACTACAGATGTCAACCCCATAAAAATCCAGGAATTAGACATAGGGAGTAAAGTCACAGACATCTCTCATAGTAAAATTTTTACTAATACATTCCCTACGGAAAGAGAAACAAAAGAAAAAATAAACAAATGGGACTACATCAAACTAAAAATCTTCTGTACAGCAAAAGAAATATCAGCCTTAAAATACAAAATATTTGCCAAGGATGCATCTGATAAGGCACTTATTTCCAAAGTGTATAAGGAATTCATACAAGTCAACAGGAGGAAGACATACAATCCAATTAACAAATGGGCAAAGGACCTGAATAGACACTTGTCCAAAGAAGACATACACATGACCAAGAGACATATGAAAAAATGCCTAATGTTGCTAATTATCAGAGAGATGCAAATTAAAACTATAATGAGATATCTCTTCACACCTGTCAGAATGGCTTCCAATAACAAATCAACAAATGACAAGTGTGGTAAGGATGTGGAGAAAGAGGAACCCTAGTACACTGCTGGTGAGAATGGAAACTGGTACAGCCATAGTGGAAAACAGTATGGAGGTTCCTCAAAAAATTAAAAATGGAGCTGCCTTTTGACCCAGTGATCCCACTTCTAGGAATGTATCCTAAGAATCCTGAGACACTAATCAAAAAGAATATATGCAGCCCTATGTTCATAGCAGCACAATTTACAATAATTAAGGTCTGGAAACAGCTCAAGTGCCCATCAGTAGATGAGTGAATAAAAAAGCTGTGGGATATTTAAACCATGGAACACCATGAAGCTGTACCCTTTGTGACTGTATGGATGCACCTGTAGAATATTATGCTAAGTGAAATAAGCCAGGCAAAGAAAGACAAATATCACATGATCTTACTTATATGTGGAATCTAAAGAATATAAAAAAAAGATCAACAGAACTGATCCATGGAAGCATGGATCACACTGACAATTCTCAGAAGGAAGGTGGTGGTGGTTGGGTGGATGGGGAGACATTAATCAAAGAATTTATACTCATATATGCATAATCCAAGCCCACAGACAATAGTTTGGTCAGGTACTGCAGAGTCGTGTGTTTTAAAGGTGAAAGGTTTCAATGGGGAGAAAAGGGGACATCCATAATATTTAGAACAACTTTAGAAAAAAAAGCAGTACCATTTACCACTGCAAGAAAAAAAGTAAGACGCCTAGGAATTATCTTAACCAAGGATGTAAAAAACCTGTAATCGGAAAACTACAGGACACTGAAAAAAGAAATTTAGGTAGCTATAAATAAATGGAAGAATATACCCTGTTCGTGGATTGGAAGATTTAATATCTTTAAAATCTCTATGTTACCCAAAGCAATTTATAGGCTCAGTGTAATCCTTATTAGTATACCAACACCATATTTCACAGAGCTAGAACCAATATTCCAAAAATTTATATGAAATCGACAAAAACTCTGAATAGCCACAGCCATCTTGAGAAAGAAGAACAGAATGGGAATTATCACTTTACCAAATATCAAACTATACGACAAAGCAATTGTAATTAAAACTGCCTGGTATTGGTAACAACAATGGACATATAGATCATTGGAACAGAACAGGGACCGCAGAAATAGACCCACCCATTATGGTCAGTTAATATTTGACAAAGGAGGCAAGAGCATACAATGGAGTAAAGATAGTTTCTTCAATAAATGGTGCTGGGAAAACTAGACAGGTATTTGCAGAAAAATGAAGCTAGATCACCAATTTACTCCATATACAAGAATAAACTCAAAAAGGATAAAACACTTAAATGTCAGTGGCAAAATCATAAAATTCCTGGAAGAAAACATAGGCAGTAAAGTCATAGACATCGCACATAGTGGAATTTTCACTAATACATCTCTAGGGCAAGAGAAACAAAAGAAAAAAGAAAAAAATGGGAGTACATCAAACTAAAAAGCTTCTGCACAGCAAAAGAAATCATTCTCAGAATACAAAGGAACCCCAGGGTATGGGATATCACATTTGCCAAGGATGCATCTAATACGGGGTTAATTTCCAAAGTAAACAATAAACTCATACAACTCAACAAGAGGAAGACAGACATTCTAACTAAAAAATGGGCAAAAATAAATGGAATAAATGGTGCAATCAAAAGACAAAGGGTAGCTGAATGGATAAGAACACAGGACTCAAATATATGCTGTCTACAAGAGACCCACCTGAGAACAAGACTCACACAGGCTAAAAGTGAAGGGATGGAGTAAAATACTCCATGCAAATGGAAAGGAAAAGAAAGCTGGAGTAGCAATTCTTATTTCTGACAAAACAGACTTCAAAATAAAGGCCAGAGCAAGAGACAAAGATGGTCACTACATATTACTAAAGGGATCAATCCAACAGAAGGAAATAACCCTTATTAACATTTGTGCACCCAATACAGGGGCACCTAAATATATAAAAAATTTCTTGGGGGACTTTAAAGGGGAGATTGACAGTAAAACAATAATAGTGGGGGATTTTAACACCCCACTGACAGCATTGGACACATCATAAAGACAAAAAATAAACAGGGAAACACAGACCTTAAATGACTCACTAGACCTAATGGATTTAATTGACATTTACAGAACATTTTACCCCAAAGCAGCAGAATATATATTCTTCTCAAGTGCACATGGAACATTCTCAAAAATAGACCACATGTTAAGGCACAAGGAAAGTCTCTACAAATATAAGAAGATTGAAATCATATCAAGCATCTTCTTGAATCACAATGCCATGAAACTAGAAATCAACCACTATAAAAAAACCTCAAAAATATTCAAACACATGGAGGCTAAATAGCATGTTATTAAACAATGAATGGGTTACCAAGGAAATCAAGAAATAAATCAAACACTTCATGGAAAGTAACAAAAATGAACAGACAACAACCCAAAACCTATGGGACAAGGCGAAAGCAGTCCTGAGAGGAAAATTCATAGCATTACAGGCCTATCTCAAGAAACAAGAAAAAGATCTAATGAACCATCTAACACAACAACTAAAAGAACTAGAATGAGAACAGCAAGAAAAGTCCAGAGGAAGTAGAAGGAAGGAAATAATAAAAATCAGAGCAGAGATTAATGATATAGAGACTAAAACAACAATACAAAAAATAAATGAAACCAAGAGATGGTTCCTTGAAAAGGTAAATAAGATTGATGCACTTTTAGCCAGACTCACTAAGAAACAAAGAGAGAGGACCCAAATAAATAAAATCAGAAATGAAAGAGGCGATATAACAACTGACGCAACAGAAATACAAAAGATTGTAAGAAAATATTATGAGCAACTGTATGCCAACAAATTGGACAACATGGGGGAAATGGACAAATACCTAGAAGCATACAACCTTCCAAAGCTGAATCAAGAAAAGGCAGAAAACCTGGGTAGGCCGATTACAACTAATGAAATTGAAGCAGTAATCAAAAAACTCCCAGCAAACAAAATTCCTGGACCAGATGGATTTACAGGCTAGTTTTACCAAACATTCAAAGAAGAATAAACACCTATTCTATTCAAACTATTCCAGAAAATTCAAGAGGAGGGAAAACTCCAAAACTCTTTTCATGAGGCCAGCATCATCCTAATCCCAAAACCAGATAAAGATACTACAAAGAAAGAAAATTACAGGCCAATATCCCTGATGAACATAGATGCTAAAATCCTCACTAAAATACTAGCAAACCAGATCCAGCAATACATTAAAAAGATCATACATCATGACCAAGTGGGATTTATGGTACAACATCAGCATATCAATAAATGTGATACATTACATAAAAAAATGAAGGACAAAAATCATATGATCATATCAATAGACGCAGAAAAAGCATTCAAAAAAATCCAGCATCCATTTCTGATAAAAACTCTCAGCAAAGTGGGAACAGAGGGATCATACCTCAACGTAATAAAGGCCATATATGACAAACCTACAGTCGACATCATACTCAATGGGCAAAAACTAAAACCATTTCCATTAAAAACCAGAACAAGACAGGGATGTCCACTTTCACCACTCTTATTCAACATAGTACTGGAAGTCCTTGCCACAGCCATCAGACAGGAAGAAAACATAAAAGGTATCCAAACTGGAAAGGAGGAAATAAAACTGTCATTATTTGCAGATGAGATGATATTGTACATAGAAAACCCTAAAGACTCCATCAAAGTACTACTAGATTTGATAAACAAATTTGGCAAGGTAGCCGGGTACAAAACCAACATCCGGAAATCAATGGCATTCATATACACCAACAATGAACTTTCAGAGAGAGAAACTAAAAAAGCAATACCATTTACCATTGCAACTAAAAAAATAAGATACTTAGGAATAAACTTAACCAAGGATGTAAAAGACCTGTACTCAGAAAACTACGTGACACTGAAAAAAGAAATAGAGGAACATTTAAACAAGTGGAAGAATATACCATGCTCATGGATTGGAAGAATTAATATCATTAAAATGTACATACTACCCAAAGCCATTTATAAATTTAATGCAATTCCTATTAAAATACCAACAGCATATTTCACAAACCTAGAACAAACATTTCAAAAATTTATATGGAACCAAAAACTACCCTGAACAGCTGCAGCTATCTTGAGAAAAAAGAACAGAGTGGGAAGGATCACATTACCAGATTTCAAACTGTATTACAAAGCCACTGTAATCAAAACAGCCTGGTATTGGTACAACAACAGGCATATAGATCAATGGAACAGAACAGAGACCCCAGAAATAGACCCAGGCCATTATGGTCAGCTAATATTTGACAAAGGAGGCAAGAGTATCCAATGGAGTAAAGACAGTTTCTTCAATAAGTGGTTCTGGGATAATTGGACAGATAATGCAAAAGAATGAAACCTGACCACCAGCTTCCACCATACACAAAAATAAACTCAAAATGGATAAAAAAATGTAAGTCACGGAACCATAAAAATCCTGGAAGAAAACATAGGCAGTAAAGTCACAGACATCCCACGTCGTGGACTATTCACTGCTACATCTCCTAGGACAAGAGAAACAAAAGAAAAAATAAACATATGGGACTACATAAAACTAAAAAGCTTCTGCACAGCAAAAGAAAACAGCCTCAAAATACAAAAGAACCCCACAGTCTGGGAAAACATATTTGCCAAGAATGTATCTGATAAGGGGCTAATTTCCTAAGTGTACAAAGAACTCATAGCACTCAGCATGGGGAAGACAAACAACCCAATTAAGAAATGGGCAAAAGACTTAAATAGACACTTCTCCAAAGAGGACATACAGATGCCCAACAGACATGGAAAAATGCTCAACATCACTTATCATCAGAGAGATGCAAATTAAAACCACAATGAGGTATCACTTCACACCTGTCAGAATGGCTGCCATCAACAAATCAACAAACAACAGGGTGTGGAGGAAGGGGAACCCTAGTACACTGCTGGTGAGAGTGCAGACTGGTGCAACCACTATGGAAAACAGTTTGGAGCTTCCTCAAAAAATTAAAAATGGAGCTGCCTTTTGACCCAGTGACTCCACTCCTAGGAATGTATCCTAAGAATCCTGAAACATTAGTCAGAAAGAATATATGTACCCCGATGTTCATAGCAGCACAGTTTACAATAGCTAAGATCTGGATACAGCCCAAGTGCCCATCAGTAGATGAGTGGATAAAAAAGCTGTGGGACATTTACACAATGGAATACTATGCAGCTATAAAGAAGAAGGATCTCATACCCTTTGGGACAGTATGGATGAACCTGGAGAAAATTATGCTAAGTGAAATAAGCCAGGCAGCGAAAGACAAATATCACATGATCTCGCTTATAGGTGGAATCTAAAGAACTTAATAAACTGATGAACAGAATAGATTCAATGACATGGAAGCATAGATGAGACTGAAGAATGTCAGAGGGATGGAGGAGGGCAGGTGGGTGGAGGGGGAGAGAGTAACCAAAGAATTTATATGCATATATGCACAACCCAAGGACACGGTTAATGGTGGGGAGAGGGACAGGGGAGGGGGAAAAGATGGGGTTGAATGGGTCATTGTGGAGAAAAAAGGACATCTGTAATATTTTAAACAAAATTTAAAATTCAGCCCTGCCAGGTGTGGCTCAGCGGTTGAGCGTCGACCTAGTACCTAGGATCCAGGCGATCGGGGTTCGATTCCCGGTCAGGGCACATGCCCGGGTTGCGGGCTCGATTAATGACTCTCTCATCATTGATGTTTCTATCTCTGTCTCTCCCCCTTCTTTCCTCTCTCTGGAATCAATAAAGATATATTTAAAAAAATAAATAAATAAAATAAAGTTAAAAAAAAAAAAATGGGCAAAAGACCTGAATGCGACTTCTCCAAAGAGGACATGCTGATGGCCAGGAGACACATGAAAAAGTGCTCAAGATCACTGATCATCAGAGAAATGCAAATAAAACCTCAATGATGTATCACTTCTCACCTGTCAGAATGACTACCCTCAAGAAATCAACATAGGACACGTGCTGGTGAAGATGTGGAGAAAGGGGAACCCTGGTACACTGCTGGTGGGAATGTAGACTGGTGCAGCCACTATGGAAAACAATACGGAGGTTCCTCAAAAAGTGAAGAAAGGAACTGCCTTTTGACGCAGTGATCTCACTTCTTGGAATATATCTTAAGAATCCTGAAACACTAATGAGAAAGAACATATGCACCCCTATGTTCATAACAGCACAATTTGTAATAGCAAAGATCTAGAAACAGCCCAAGTGCCCATTAGTAGATGAATAGATAAAAAATGCTGTGGGACATTTATACCATGGAATACTATGCAGCTATAAAGAAGAAGGATGTCATACTCTTTGGGACAGTATGGATTGACCAGAAGAAAATTATCCTGGCAGAGAAATACAAATATCACATGATCTCACTTATATGTGAAATCTAAAGTAGTTATTAATCTGAGGAACAAAGTAGATTCAGTGACATAGAAGCATGGAACAGTCTGAGGAAAGGTGAGGGTGAGTGGCTGGGTGAGGAGAGATTAATCGAAGAATTTATATGTATATATGCATAACCCATGGACACAGACAATAATGTGGTGGTAGCCTGGAGCCAGGAGTGAGTGCCGGGTGGAAGCAGTCAATGGGGAAAAAAGGGGACATCTGTAATATTTTGTACAATAAAAAATTAGCCAGAGGTCCCGAATAGACATTTCTCCAAAGAAGACATACAGATGTTCAAAAGATGCTCAACATGCACTGTCAGGGAAATGCATATGTAAACCACAATAAGTTATCACCTCTCATCTCACACCTGTCATAATACGTCTTGTCAATAAATCAAACAAATGCTGGTGAGAAGTGGAAGAAAGAGAACCCTAGTGAACTGTTGGAAGGATTTTAAATTGGTACAGCCACTACATAAAACAGTATAAAGATTCTTCAAAAAGTTAAAAATTGAACTGCAATTCCACTTCCAAGTATTTACCTGAAGAAATGCAAAACACTCATTTGAAAAGATATATGCAATTTTGTTTACTGCAGCATTATTTACAGTAGACATGATGTGGAAGCATATTAAGTGTTCATCTATTTATGAATGGATAAAGATGATGTGATAAATATATGCTATGGAATATTAGCCATAAAAAATGAAATCTTGCCATTTGTGACAACATGCATGGACCCAAAAGGTATTATGTTAAATTAGACAGAAAAAGAGAAATACCATATGATTTCAGTTATGTGTGGAATCTAAGAAATGAAATAAACAAGTAAGATAGAAACAAACTTATAGATACAGAGAACAATTGATGTTCACCAGATGGGAGGGGGTTGGGGGAGTGTATGAAAATGGTGAAAGGGATTAAGAAGTACAAATTTCCCACTATGAATATGATCATGGTGATGTAAATTTCAGCATAGTGAGTATAGTCAATAATATTGCATGGTGTTAGATGGGTTCTAGACATATCAGGGTGTTCACTCTATAAGGTATATAAATGTCTAATGACTATGTTGTACACCTGAAACTAATGTAATGCTATATGTCAACTATAAATGGAAAATAAATTTTAGAAAAGGTACACACAAAAAATAGTACTGATGTAGCAAGCACTGTAATGTCATGTGATAAAAGGTATTGTGGTTTAATGAATGGGCAAAGACATTGTATAGACATTTTTCCAAAGAAAATATACAAATGGCTAATGATCACATGAAAAAATTCTCAACATCATAAGTCATTAGGAAAATGCAAATCAAACTGCAACATGATACCATTGCACAATCGCTAGCATGGCTATAATAATTAAATTAAACAAAAACAAGTACAGAGAAAAGCAAGTGTTGACATAGATGTGAAGTAATTGAAAACATCATACATTGTGGTGGGAATATAAAATGGTATAGCTACTGCGGAAAACAGTTTAGTAGTTGCTTGAAATATTAAATATAGAATTACCATATCACCAAGTAATTAAGTACATATACCTAAGAAAAATTGAAACATATGTCTGTTTAAAACTTTGTACATGAATGTTCATAGCAGCATTATTTATAATAAACAAAAGTGAAAAAACACACAAATGTCCATTAACTGATGAAGGGATAAACAACAATTGGTATGTCCTTACAATGGAATGTAATTTGACCATAAAAAGGAATGAATTACTGATTCATGCTGCAAAATGAGAACCTTGAAAACATTATCCTAAGTGAATTTACCCAGTCACAAAAAAGCACATATTTTATGTGTCCATTCATATGGAATGTCCAGAATAGGTAAATATATAGAGACAGAAAATAAATTAGTGGTTGCTAAGGCTGAGGGTTGCAATTTAGGAGTAAGCCAGGGGTGACTGCTAATGGGTACTGATTTTCTTTTTGAAGTGATACAAATATTCTAAAATTGATTGGGGCTATGGTTGCAGGACTCTAAATATGCTAAAAACCACTGAATTCACACTAAATGAGTGAATCGTATGGTATATGAATTATATCTGTGTGAAAGATACACACACAGAGACACACGGAGAACAATCTGAGTTGGTGATAGTGTTCTGATTAATAGCTGATTTAAAATTTTTTCTGAGCCTGAGTTATTTTGCTTCTTATTTACTCTGCTATTGTACTATAACTCAATTCTGGAACATCCTGAGCCCCCTGGAATTCAGTATGTTAAAATCCTATATTTCTTCAGAGCATTTGTCATGGAACCACAGTCACTGCCAAAATCAAGTCTCTCAACAGAAATTAATGGTTTTTGAAAGCTAGCATTTCAAGAGAGGAAGGGCAGGAAGAAAAAGTTTAAGTATAGGCCTCCAAAATGTACTCCAGGCATAAACTCTTTGCTCCTGGCTTTAAGGTGATAATAAGGAGATGATAATCTTGGTAAATAAATCTATTTTTCTACCTCTTCCACACTACATTTTTCAGAGTAATACACAATGTGTACTCTAGTGTAGGTACATTACAGTTTCTAAAGCACTTTTATAGACAACTTAAAACTTGGAAATAAGGCCTTCCCCAAACTAAACCAAAATGTAATGTAGAATTAACAAACACTCAAAGAGGTAGTCAGTAAATAAGTGGCTGAGTAAGCTTAGGAACACCTAAGTCCAGTCCAGGTGATTGTGATGTAATTTTAGCTTAATATGGCTTAGTCTATCAAATTATCTAACTCTACTCCCTCTTCTTACCGTGATACTGGGTTTGCCAGGAAACTTCTGGAAAGTAATGGTTAAAGGCATGACATTTGTAGTAGAAAATACCAAGATTTGAATGTCAATTTTATTATTTACCACCTTTGTATCCTTGGAAAACCTGTTTAAGCCCTCTGGACTCAAGTGTCTCTGTTTTTTTGTTTTTTTGTTTGTTTTTTATCCCTCACCTGAGGACATCTCTTTTTACTTATTTTAGAGAGAGAGGAAGGGAGAGGGGGAGAGAGAGAGAGAAACATTGATGTGAGAGTGAAACATCAATTGTTGTCTCTTGACCCGGATCAAACCCATGACCTTTCAGTACATGGGACAATGCTCCAACCAACTGAGCCACACTGGCTAGGGCTTTTTTTAAATGTAAAAAATATTAATAATACTACCACATAAAGTTGTGTATAATAAATTAAATAGTTATCATAAAGGATCTAGCACCATGCCTGGAACTTAGTAAGTAGTAAATATATTAGTATTATCTGTAATTGTATTAGTGAAGTGAAAGACTATGCTGACTGGCAGCATGACAGCTCATTTTTTGGGAAAGAGAATTCTTAATGTATATGGAAAAAATCGTGCTTAAATATCAATTTATTTTTAGTTTGATTAATTTGGGTTAGTTTTTCAGGAGACTGATTATAACAAAATAACAACAGCCAACAATAATAAAGTCTCTGGTGCCCTAACCAAGCTGAGTAGTGTCCTAGGAGCCCTGATGGAGCATCCATCTAATATGTGAGACATTAGCTTTTTGTCACTCTCTAACTGCACTAATCGCATATAATCCTCATAGCCCAGTAAAATACATACGACTATCAGGCCATGTTACAGATAATATAATTGAAGTGCAGAGGGCTTAAATGACTGGCTCCAAGATTAAAAAGCTTGGAAATGGTAGAGCCAGGAGTCAAACCTACATCTTTTATTTTAAAATCCTGTGTTCATTCCATTGTACTTAGAAAATGGTAACCTTTGGTATTATCACTCAAATAGGAGATGCTAATATTATTAAAAGAAAGTGGGAAGGGTGATAAAGCAATCTTGATAAATTATTTAAAAGAAAAGTTCCTTTTGGTTTTACAGCAAGCTCTGTTTGGTTTATTCAATAGAATTATTCAGTCAAATTGCTTTAAAGTTAGTATTTCTATAGTGAAGAATCTGTTATAATGGTAAAGAACTTAGACACATAAATCTAGAGCATGAGGTATCTCCTCACAGATCATTGCCCATTGATGATCTACCATAGCTGACTGCACATTTTAATCACCTGGGGCACTTTAAAAATGATATTTATGCCCATTACAGACCAATAAAATCTGAAACTGGAGAGGTAGCCCTGAATATATATTTTAAAAGCTGCCAAGGTGATTCTCATGTGTAACCTGAGTTGATAACCCCTGATTAGTCCAGCTGCTTCATTTAGCAAAACATGATGGCCTCTAACTAGTCTTAGTTACTGCATTAAAGATAATTAAATATATGTATATGTATATCATTCATGGAAAATATTTTTTTAAAAAATATATCTTTATTGATTTCAGAGAGAGGAAGGGAGAGGGAGAGAGAGATGGAAACATCAATGATGAGAGAGTGATTGATTGGCTGCCTCCTGCATGCCTCCCACTGGGGATCCAGCCCGAAACCCAGGCATGAGCCTTGAGGGGAATTGAACTTCGATCTTCTGGATCATAGGTCAATGCTAAACCACTGAGCAAAGCCCGGCAGGGCATCATTCATGGAAAATCTTGAACTCAAATTTTTATTTACATTATCCCCTACTTTGCTTAAATATTGACTTCACAAAAATATGGTCTTGAATTAGCATAGCTCAGTGGGAATAGTAGAAAAAGCCATTGAAGTTATATTAACTCCTAGCTCAAGTGGAAGTAGGAACCTGCAAAGGGAATACGTTAACCATAATGTTTAACAAGAGAGGACACCTCTGCTTTTGGCTATTGCTTTCCATCAGTTTTAAAGGTAGGGCAATTCACTGGCCATGTTGAAAGGAGCATCTTTAAAGTATTGAGCCAGAGGTTAGCATGCAGAAGTTCAATAGACAACCTTTTTTAGTTTTGCTTTATTTTTTAATTAGAAGTAAATTCCCAGGATATTAGGTTACATATTTAAATATAAGAATAGCATGCCTTTTGATACAAAGTACAAATCATTTCTAACTGATTACTTTGGGAATAGATAATCAAGAGCTCATTTGAAATAGTATTTTGTATTTAGCTTTGAAATGTTACATTTAATTTGAATATGTAAAATTAAATTTATATTTTTAATACTTAACAACTCAACAAAAATAATTTAATAATTTTACAAGACCTGGTGCTGGAGAGATTAGGAAGCTATCCAGTTTGTGCACAGTCATGTTTAACTCATTTCTTCACTGTAGTCTTTCCATGTTGAACACAGATAGTTTTGTCATTGGGTCTATATCAGAGGTGTTTCTCCAAAATCTCTCTTGGATCAGAGAGATACAGGCAATGTGTTTGAGTTTTAAAGAGCATGCCTGTTAGGATAGAAACTGAAGAAAAAACAGACATGGAGAAGTGGGAGTGTGGAGAGAAAGAGACAAATTAATAAACAATAAAATAAATGGGATATCCCTTAATCTCAGAATTGGGAGGAATCTTTAAGTTCACATAATACAATTCTTTATCCTGGCAGAAATGCTCTTTACAGCATCCTTGTCAAGGGATTGTTTGATCCTCACTTGAATACTTCTAGTAAGTGTACCTGTTCTTTGTACAAACCATTTAAAGCCTAGTGTATAATTGAGGTTTTGTCTCCATTTCTAAGAAAGTCTAAAAGCTCTTTTTTTGGGAGTCACAGATGGGAAAATAAAGGGGATAAGTGATCAGCTACCATTCTAGCCAATTAGCTGAGCGCGTAAAAAGAGACAATTTTCTCTACATCCCTAATAAAGAGTCAGCAAACATTAAGAATTTGGCCTAGCTGACTGGAGTTTGACTAGGCTGTCAAGTGCAAAGGACACTAATTAATAACAAATTTGCAAATTAGTTTACAGTACATATGCAATTATCCCTACCTTTCCTATTGGAAAGCTATGTGTGTTTATCTGGTTGTCTACCGGTTCTTTCCTTCTTTCATCAGACCTGCCTTATACTTTGTTAATGGAACAGGTAGAAGTGTAAGCAAAGTAGTAGCCAAACTCCCATATCTTCAATTGTAAAAAGATGGGTGACTGAATCTGAAAGCAGTTCCTAAAAAGGATTTCTGAAATACTTTCAGCAGTTGAAAAGTTATTTTAATAGTATATCACACTTCAAGGCAACAATTTTAAAGGAAATAACACTCTTTTAGATATAAATGATATATATTTTAAAATATTCATGTTACATTTC